>NC_090253.1:65367605-65417605 GCF_037325665.1 Littorina saxatilis | reverse complement strand
AAAACAATACACCTGCACTGTGCCTTTTACTCAACAACAACAACAACAACAACAACAACAACAACAACAACAACAACAACAACAACAACAACAACAACAATAACAACAACAACAGCAACAATAACAACAACTGCAACAACAACAAAAGCAACACCAATATCACCATCATCGACAACAACAACAAAAGCAACACCAATATCACCATCATCAACAACAACAACAACAAAAACAACACCAACAACAACAACAACAACACCATCATCAACAACAATCTCAACACCAACACCAACATCACCATCATCAAACAAATTCCATCTCGCACGGCATTAAGTCTCAGGAAACTTGAATACACGCATGCAGGAAAAAAAAATATGGGTAGCGCCGTATGTATGGCAGAACTTGACTAAATGTAAAAAGCAACAACAACAACAACAACAACAACAACAACATCAAAAAGCATACCAAAATCACCATCATCAACAACAATAACACCAGTAACAACATCAACACCAGCAACAACACTGTGTAAAGAGAACAACAACAAAAACAACAAAAACAACAACAACAACAACAGCAAAAAGCAACAACATCAACACCAGCAACAACACTGTGTAAAGAGAAAAGTTGGGCTGTTCATTTATGGTATGTGGTAAAGTGGAGGGATTGTCTTAGCCCTGTTATAAACCTATCGATATATGAGATAGTCGTTATATTGCACTGACTCGCACGCACGCAAGCAAGTACGCACGCACGCACGCACTCACGCACGGACGCGAGTAGGCTCGCACACATACACATACACACACACACACACACACACACACGGGTAAGTTCAGCTTGTTTCAAAGGAACTCGTTCGAAAGAAACTTGTCCAAAAGAAACTTCCCCAAAGTGTATGTACAGTTATCTTACTAGACGCTTGTCCGACAGAGACCTGTTAAAACACATGGACCGTAAATCAGAATCGGACGACATGACAGTATGCATGTACACATGGACAACTCTCGCTTGAGTGGACAGGCAGACAGGTGTCCACAAACATGTACAAATATATGTGTGTTTGTTTAAGGAATGCTCAATTGAATGTATAGGACACTTCTTCGACTCCATATTTGTTTACATGGACACTTGATCGACGCGACACAATAATGACAGCTTTCCCAACCCTTTGTGTGTGAATGTTTGTGTGTGTGTGTGTGTGTGTGTGTGTGTGTGTGTGTGTGTGTGTGTGTGTGTGTGTGTGTGTGTGTGTGTGTGTGTGTGTGTGTGTGTGTGTGTGTGTGTGTGTGTGTGGCACACTAATTGCTAAAACAACAACACCAACACTCATACAACTACAAAACAATGTTCATATTCTATCTAAACTTTTGATATGTACATTTTTACAGTTTCTTTAGAGTGCCAATTTGTGGTCAGCTTTCTAATGATATATTTGTATATATATAATTTGCAAGTTTTTTGTTTAACCTTACAAGCAAACGATTTCGTCTGAAATACCTTGTGTGTGTGTGTGTTTTGGGGAGGGGGTGGGGGTGGTAGCTACACTGCCACTGAATGGTATTTTCTATTATTTATTGGTTTCCCGCAGTTTGGTTCCATCCCTTGATTACATACTAAGTCCCCCTAGATTTCTGACTCTGTACATGTCTCTTGCTAAATATACCATTTGCTATGCGTTGTTCTTCTGATGCTTTGGTTGCTTGTCACTATGTGCCATATACTAAAGTTACATGTCGTCACGCTCATAAGATAATTGCCTATGTTATTTTTCATAGTTTTGAGAAAAACGCAAAACACTTATTTGGTTTGTGAACAATCTGCCAGTCTCATTTTAGGTATAAGTTGCAAACTGCCTATCTCGAACGGTCAACGGAGGTATACGCGTGAGATAAAGAGTTGACAGCAGGTTGTGCATACCTTCCCATTCTCCGAACAAGTCTTTATGTATCAAAACGAAAAAGTGCCTGATTCAGAAACGAGAACGGCAGTTTTGCTTAAGTAACCGTGGCAATGGTTTCCGATGGTCTGAGAGTTTATACTCTCTAACACATGACAGATGCCCTTCCAGTAGCTTCCCCTGTAGTCTCACTGCACAAATGCCTAACACTGAGTTAGGTATTGTTCTTGTGAGCGTGACGATGTTTGATTGTTGAGTTTTGTGTTTGTTTCATATCCCTCGACTGTCATTGCATATTATAACCATTCATGATTAATGTTGCCTTAAACATTGTATGCAGACTGCATTGACTTTAAATCGTAAAACGCTTTTTGTATGTTTTGTTTTTATTTCATTCTTATTTTTTAGGGAGTTTGTTTTGTATACAAGTAGGAGCTTGACATCACAGGACACAGACAAGGGAGCAAACTCACAGAAGAGAACACACGTTAGTCAATTTCAATACACAGGTGGGGGGGGGGGGGGGGGGGGGGGGAGGGGGGTGGGGTGTCATGGATCGGGGGTCGCAGTAACAAGAGTATGTACAAGAAGAAAACAGCAACAGTGGACTAGCCGTTGCTTCCTAGCTGTCATGCAGACACAATCATCAATGTGTCTTAATATCCATATACATCTAAGTGGTACACACAAACATGCCTACACAAGCGCCGAGCCTTCATTGCCGAAACATTACACAAGCAATAAACATGACACAAAACTACTTCACCGAAAGGAAATTCCACTTCATAATTAGTTAGGAGGCCCTCTCCTTTCTTTCACTCGTCTCTAGTTTACACTCGCGGAGGCATTCGCATTCGACTGTCGAGTGATCCCTCGAGGAAACAGGACGTGTCTGTCTGTATGTCTGTGTGTCTGTCTGTATGTCTGTCTTTCACTCTTTGTGTCTGTCTATGTGTCTGTTTGTGTGTCTGCCTGTCTGTATGTATGTGTGTCTGTCTGTATGTCTGTCTTTCACTCTTTGTGTCTGTCTATGTGTCTGTTTGTGTGTCTGCCTATGTGTCTATGTGTCTGTCTGTATGTCTGTCTTTCACTCTTTGTGTCTGTCTATGTGTCTGTTTGTGTGTCTGTCTGTATGTCTATGTGTCTGTCTGTATGTCTGTCTTTCACTCTTTGTGTCTGTCTATGTGTCTGTTTGTGTGTCTGCCTGTCTGTATGTATGTGTGTCTGTCTGTATGTCTGTCTTTCACTCTTTGTGTCTGTCTATGTGTCTGTTTGTGTGTCTGTCTGTATGTCTTTGTGTCTGTCTGTATGTCTGTCTTTCACTCTTTGTGTCTGTCTATGTGTCTGTTTGTGTGTCTGCCTGTCTGTATGTATGTGTGTCTGTCTGTATGTCTGTCTTTCACTCTTTGTGTCTGTCTATGTGTCTGTTTGTGTGTCTGCCTGTATACGTGGTGGCGGTCTGCTCTCTGGACGGGACGCTCACTCAGTCTGATTCCGCGACGTAATAGTCAATGTCGTTAGTAGGGGCATGGTAGGTTGTGGCCTGTGTCGGTTGGCTAGCGAAGAGACTCGGCAGCAGTGTAGTGTGTGTGTGTGTTAACGTGCGTGCGTGCGTGCGTGCGTGCGTGTGTGGGTGTGTAAACCGAACACTATGACAAATAGCAACAAACAACAAAGAACAAGGATACATCCAAAAACGACAGGAACAAAGGAATGAGTGAAACAAGTACTACAAAATAAGACAGAACAAACTAAGAAGCAAATGTAAGTCAGACAAATAAATTAAAACAATAACAAAAGTACAACGCAGTCAGCAATAGAAGGACTCAGAGACCCATAGAAATGTAAACAGTGAAACCAAACTAAATATTTAAGTAAATGACAAATGTAAGATAAATGAATGCATAAACAAATAGATACGTAAATGAATGCATAAATACATTCATTAACCTATCAATCAATCAATCAATCAATCAATCAATCAATCATAAAATCAAGCATACAGTCAATCAATCAATCAATTTATCAAACTTTTACCAAAACATTCGACAAGCCATAAACATGACTCAAAACAACTTCACCGTTCGAAAGTAAATTCCACATCATAATTAGTTAACCACATTCCGCCCTTACCCCCCTCCCCTCCCCTCCCCCCCTCCCCTCCCCTCCCCTCCCCTCCCCTCCCCTCCCCTCCCCTCCCCTCCCCTCCCCTCCCCTCCCCTCCCCTCCCCTCCCGGAGACTCTTTCCTTTCTTCAACCCTTCTCTAGTTTAAACTCGCGGATGCATTCATATTTGACTGTCCAGTCATCCCTCGAGGAAAAAAGGGCGTGATTTGCTTCCTTGAAAAAATCTTTCCTTTTGGCTCTGTCTGTCTGTTTCTCTCTCTGTCAAGCCATTTCTATCTCTCCCTCTTTCTTTGTCAAATCTGTCTTTGTCTGTCCGTCAGTCTTTATGAGTAGGTCTGTCTGTGTGTCCGTCTGTGTGTCTGCCTGTGTGTCTGTCTGTTTGTCTGTATGTTACTCACGTCTGAAAACAATAATCACGACATGCGAACAATTAACCTAGGCATCCCATCAAACATTGCGTAACAATGCCCAGTTCTCCTCGTGTGAAAGATTCGCCCCTCCATCTTAGACCTGGCTACGCTTTTACATGAACTATGACCACACCGCCACTTGGACATATACCAACATCAGCAACCTAGAACAAGTGCGAATTGTACAAAGAATGAGGAAATAATTTCTTGACAATCACTAGAAGCTAAATTCACGAGGAAAAAAAAAAACTTCTGCATACGAAGCAGTGATGATGTTGATATGTGGTAAGAGTCAAAGTGGAGGGGTCGTGTTGTTCTATGTAAAATCTTTGGCAGATATGAGACAGTGTCCAACAGTCTCCACGTTAAACAGTGTACATATAAACATTCACACCGTTCGGTGTTTGTTGTTTCCAGCAGTAAAATGGTGTAAAAACAATTAGGCAAGGGTCGGAGACTGCGAGCATACCAGCCTGAAGGATGTTTTTATCTCTGATTGTTTTGGACATTATACAAACCGTGTTGCTGGATATGTGTGGAGATATATCGTCCTGAGCTTACCAAATGAAATTGAATCATGTGTGTGAGTGTGTGTGTGTGTTTGTGTGTGTGTGTGTGTGTGTGTGTGTGTGTGTATGTGTGTGTGTGTGTGTTTGAGTGTGTGTGTGTGTGCGTGTGTGTGTGTGTGTGTGTGTGTGTGTGTGTTATGAGCTGGTACCGTTTGGAGAAACACCCCTGTTTGCACGCGAACCGGATCTTGACACTTTGAGCAGAGTAGGCCCGACACGAAAGTAACATGCATTACTTCATAAACACAGCTTCCCTTAATGCCACTGCAAGCTGCACGAACTCAAGCTTCAGTCAACCATGCTTTGTTGTTTTACTTTTCACAACTAGATTGGTGTAGCGACAGGAGACGTATTACACGGCGAACACAAAAGTGTAGTATGATAACACAAAAAGGCCCAATCTGCCTCAAATGGTTTACAGAACGATTTAAATCTTCTCCCGACAAAAGCCGTCCTAACCTTATGGAAAAAAACACTTGCAATAGCATTTAACAGCATTAAATGACACTGTTTGATTTAATGGCTATTTAGCTTGCGTAAACCATACACCATATTTCGTGTTTTTGTTTACCCCTGAGCCATCGCGGACCCGTGTCACACACTTTCCGTTTTTTCACAATTTCGTCGTCAGTGTGTAATTTCAATGCGACTCGCTGTATCTGCAATAACACGTTATTGTGTACCGCTTAATCTAAAATGCAGCAAACGACTGAAATCCACACGAACTTATCCGCGGCGGCTGGCGTCAAAGAAGCAAGCGATATGCAAAAAATTCGTCTGCTTGGGGAAACACGACCTTGCGTGACCTGTCAACTGCTTCCGGGCTCCCTTTTTTTTTAACTTTCAAAACTTCGAGTTGTACTGATCTTGTCTTGATGAAAAAAAGAATTCTTTTATGATTTAAGAATGTTTGTGTAACAAGATGTCAATTTATTAATTAGATTTATAAAGTTAGGTCTAGCGCCAAAATGAGGCTTCCGATTGTCTCACAGACAATCCGGCTCGCCACGCAAAAATAAATTGATTGAAAAATGATCGCTCTTTACGGAGGGTACCAAGGATGTTCTCAAGCGGTGCGTGTTTAAATGAAATGGTGTTTGTACTGTGTGTACAAGCCTGACAGTGTCTGTAGTCAGAAACTGATGGTTTACGGGAAGCTGTGTGTGCCTTTAAGCTGTGGCATACTTTTTATATTTAGTCAAGTTTTGACTAAATATTTTAACATCGAGGGGGAATCGAAACGAGGGTCGTGGTGTATGTGCGTGTGTGTGTGTGTGTGTGTATGTCTGTCTGTGTGTGTGTGTGTAGAGCGATTCAGACTAAACTACTGGACCGATCGTTATGAAATTTGACATGAGAGTTGCTGGGTATGAAATCCCCGAACGTTTTTTTCATTTTTTTGATAAATGTCTTTGATGACGTCATATCCGGCTTTTCGTGAAAGTTGAGGCGGCACTGTCACGCCCTCATTTTTCAACCAAATTGGTTGAACTTTTGGTCAAGTAATCTTCGACGAAGCCCGGACTTCGGTATTGCATTTCAGCTTGGTGGCTTAAAAATTAATTAATGACTTTGGTCATTAAAAATCTGAAAATTGTAAAAAAAATTAAAAATTTATAAAACAATCCAAATTTACGTTTATCTTATTCTCCATCATTTGCTGATTCCAAAAACATATAAATATGTTATATTCGGATTAAAAACAAGCTCTGAAAATTAAATATATAAAAATTATTATCAAAATTAAATTGTCGAAATCAATTTAAAAACACTTTCATCGTATTCCTTGTCGGTTCCTGATTCCAAAAACATATAGATATGATATGTTTGGATTAAAAACACGCTCAGAAAGTTAAAACAAAGAGAGGTACAGAAAAGCGTGCTATCCTTCTTAGCGCAACTACTACCCCGCTCTTCTTGTCAATTTCACTGCCTTTGCCATGAGCGGTGGACTGACGATGCTACGAGTATACGGTCTTGCTGAAAAATGGCATTGCGTTCAGTTTCATTCTGTGAGTTCGACAGCTACTTGACTAAATATTGTATTTTCGCCTTGCGCGACTTGTTGTTTCTTCTTCAAAGCAAACTGTGTTTGGCGAATGAAACATAATGCCATATGTCTTCAGGATCAGTGTATGGGGAACTACTTGTTCTTTGTTAAACTTAAAACAAGCGTTATCCTCCCGATGGAACACATAGTACAAGGTAAGAGGACAAGTGTATTGTGATCAAACCCGGAACTAAATGCTACATGTTCGTTTCAACAAACTGTCTTCGGCGAAGGAACACATCGTATACGGAATCAAAAGCAGTGTATTGCGACAAAATAGAAATGCATTCATTAGATAAGATGATAATCATACCTATGGAACAAACTTAAAGCGATAAAAATGCAATTATTTTCTTTACACTCTCAGTACAAGTTATCTTTTCGACAAAGAAACACATACAAAACACAATAGCAAGACTAGGGAATTGAAACAAAACTATAAACGTACGCTACTTGTTTCTGTTCATTTCTAAAACAGGACTAGTGTACCAATGGAAGACACAGTCAGTGCCCAAACACAGGTCTATAGTGTATTACAAAACTAAAACAGGACTAGTGTACCAATGGAAAGCACAATCAGTGCCCAAACACAGGTCTGTTGTGTATTACAAAACTAAAACAGGACTAGTGTATCAATGGAAAGCACAATCAGTGCCCAAACACAGGTCTATAGTGTATTACAAAACTAAAACAGGACTAGTGTATCAATGGAAAGCACAATCAGTGCCCAAACACAGGTCTATAGTGTATTACGAAACTAAAACAGGACTAGTGTACCAATGGAAGACACAATCAGTGCCCAAACACAGGACTATAGTGTATTACGAAACTAAAACAGGACTAGTGTACCAATGGAAGACACAATCAGTGCCCAAACACAGGACTATAGTGTATTACAAAACTAAAACAGGACTAGTGTACCAATGGAAGACACAATCAGTGCCCACACACAGGACTATAGTGTATTACGAAACTAAAACAGGACTAGTGTACCAATGGAAGACACAGTCAGTGCCCAAACACAGGTCTATAGTGTATTACGAAACTAAAACAGGACTAGTGTACCAATGGAAGACACAGTCAGTGCCCAAACACAGGTTTATAGTGTATTACGATCGAAACAAGTAAGACTACCCTCTCGTGAGAGGAACTACACTTCTTTCACGCCAGCAACAGTACTATACACACGGACACAGTGCCATTTCTGAATAATCATCGTCACCATCTGAAAAGAGGATGTTAAACTGTTGGCCTGCTGTCGTCTGATACACGCCCGTCTGATAAAGTTGAGAGATCATGTGTGTGTTGTGGACTTGTAAATTGATCTGAGGATTTTCACCAAAGAAGTGTGAATATCAAGATGTCGTGGTTGAGATGCTGTTTGGCTTCACTGAGTCTCCTGGTGGTGTGTTGCTCTCAAGGTCAGTTATCACCGTGATGTATGTCTGACGACAATTAACAAAAAAATCTTTTTAACAGTGCAGGAATTTATTAGACAGTCCGGCCGTTTCGAACAGATAAACATGTAAAGTGAAAACAAAATCGATACGTCTACTCGTCTCTCTCTCTCTCTCTCTCTCTCTCTCTCTCTCTCTCTCTCTCTCTCTCTCTCTCTCCCCCCCCCTCTCTCTCTCTCACTCTCCCCTCTCTCTCACTTTCCCCCTCCCTCCCTCCCTCCCTCTCTCCCTCCGTATCTCTTACTCGCTAACACCATAAATATTATATATGTATTCTAAAACTGATTTTTGTTTTGATGTACAATTTTCATTCAATTTTCTTTTCATGTTTGCTCGCTTTTCATTTAAACTGTACCCTCCCCAATCACATAATTCACCTCCCCCACCTTTTAAACGGAGACAGACAGTATTCCACAGATTTGAACAGGAAAATGTTTTTCCACCGTACACTCGTTCATTAAACGTTCAGGCCGCTTTGGTAAATCAGAATAAATGCTCTACAAGCCGGACAGCAACTTTAACTTCTGCACATCTCCTACCCATCCCTCTTCTTTTATTCATCTTCTTTCCCTCCTTCCTTCCTTTACTGTCTTTCTTTATCATCATTATGCAACGTTCATTACGTTATTAATAGATTTGGTTTATTGAGACAAATTTTTCAGCCGTTACCGCCTTATGTTGTACTGTCATGCAGGAACACCACTATAAGCTTCTAGCTTGTTGCTGTTTCTGTGAACTTTGTATACATGTCATGATTGTAACCTTTGTTAAAATAAACTTATGTTTAAACCAAGAGGGTTGTATATTGTAGAAAATAATAATTTGCTCTTTCTCGTAGGCATCTGGTTGAGACGCGTGTGTTTGTAATCTGCGTTTTATCAAGTGTTGCTCTCGCATTTATAAGTGTAGTGCTAATACGGACTACACACTAGGTGTGTGTTTGTGTGTGTGTGTGTATGTATGTGTGTGTGTGTGTGTGTGTGTGTGTGTGTGTGTGTATGTGTGTATGAGTGTGTGTGTGTACTTGCGTGTGTGTGTGTAAGACGTAAGACGTAAGACATTTTATTGATTAAACACACAAGGTTCATTTCAACGGGGGGGGGGGGGGGGGGGGTCAGTAATACATGCCGTGTGTTTGTATTTATGGACAATCACCCGGACTTATCTCTTTCTCTCTAACATATACTCACACGAACGCACGCACGCTCTCACTCTCTCTCTCTCCCTCTCTTTCTCTTAAACCTAAAGATATATCCAGCGCATGAATGGATAGGTGCAACGACAAACAAGTTTATAGTGCTAACATACATTATCGGCTTTCAATCATGTTCTATCTTCCACGGCACAAACTCTCTCTCTCTCTCTCTCTCTCTCTCTCTCTCTCTCTCTCTCTCTTTCTATCTCCCTACCTCCCTCTCTCTCTCTCTCTCTCTCTCAATCTCTCTCTTTCTCTCTCTCAATCCACCCAGTTCGACCGAAGCTAAGTTAAGAATAAATTCCTGTTGTGCAGCGGGTTAAAGTATTCCCTCATACCTCGGAGATATACCTTCACTCGCTCGCAGCGACGTCACGTGACGGAAAGAATGTTATCACACCATTGAAATGACATTCTTTCCGTCCCCTATAGGCGACGAAATAGGTCAAATTTTGTGCACTTTTTAGTGGAAAATGCTTCCATGCCGGAGCGGGTACTGGACCCAGTGCCGTTGTAGTGCAAGTGCACTACAAAGGCACTGCACCCAGTGCCGATAAGCGACAGCATTCTTTTCCACCATCTAAAATGTCACGTGACGTCGCTGCGAGCGAGTGAAGGTATATCTCCGAGGTATGAGGGAATACTTTATCCCGCTGCACAACAGGAATTTATTTTTAACTTCTCTTCGGTCGAACCGAGGTGCAATATGGGTGCTCTCTCTCTCTCTGTGTCTATCTCTCTCTCTCTCCCTGTCTCTCTCTCTCTCTGTCTCTCTGTCTCTCTGTCTCTCTCTCTCTCTCTCTCTCTCTCTCTCTCTCTCTCTCTCTCTCTCTCTCTCTTTCTAACCTACAAACATTTCCAGCGCAAAAATCAACAATTTGAATAGGTACAACAACAACACAGGTGTACTACACCAGCATACATTATTTGCAATCAAACCTGCTCTAACATTCAACGGCACAAACTATGTATAACACATCGCCGTCTCGTTCACCTGTTCCACATTGGGTAACTAGTCCAAAAAACTTTTTCTTTTTTGAAAAACACGATATAAGAATCTGGCCACATGCACCACTGAATCCCCTTTATCTACAGACATAACACGTATAATACTGTTCGCATCTTCACTCTGGTTTTTTTCTCTTAATATTTTGACATCAAGTCTATAATCACAATATCCTTTGCATACAAACAATACATGTTTCTCGTCTTCCACGTCCTCTCTGCATACAGGGCAAATCAAAAGGCCCGGTACAACGTCAGTTCGATAGCGGCATTTGTGAGTGTTTATGGGTGAAATACCAAATCGAAATTGTATGTATGCATCTCGAAAACAGCGGAGCTGAATATGGTCTAAATACTCTCATTCAAATCGCTCCGAGTTCATGATGCTGTCGTGCCAGTCTTGCTGGAAGCAATCAAACAATCGTTGTCTGAATACTGCTATAAATCGATTCAAATCGCCTACACCTTGTTGCAGCCAGACATCTCCAAAGCCGTACATGCATAACATTTCTTTCAAATAATGAGACCATGTTTTCTTGCCATAACCCTGTAAATGTTTCATCATGTCATATGCTTTCCTTGGGAGTCTTTCGCTTGGCAAATGTAACACTCTCAGCCAATACTTAATACAGCGAACCGACGAAGTGACGTAAAGTGGGTAGCGGCCTAAGTCACCATATACCATCTTGTTTGGTGTTTGTCGTCCTACACACAAAAACTTCTTGCATGCAAACAAATGGGCTTTCTCAAGAGCTTCAAACCTTTGGAATCCCCACAGCTCAGATCCATACATTAAGATCGGGAGGACCTGTGCGTCATATATTTTAAAAAATACGCTTCTAGGTATGTTGCCTAGCCTCCACAAACATCTTAGGATATGGCCAGTCCTTATCTTTGCCTTTGAGGCCAGATCACTGACCATTAGCGTCAATGACAATTTTGTGGTGAAATTTAGCCCCAAGTACTTGTAACTGTTCACAACCTCTATGTCCTCGTTTCCGTACTTCCAGGCTTCATTTGCTGCCAAAAATCCTCCTTTTCTAAAAACGATTACCTTTGTCTTATCCAGGTTGACCGTCATGGAAAACTTATCCGTAAACTGTTTTAACACATCAATCTGTTTCTGTAACCCGGCTGTGCTATAGGATATCAAGAGTACATCGTCGGCAAACAGCAATATGAGAATCTGCATCACGTCAGGTGTTAACTGTATTCCATGTTTACCGTTTTGAAACATTTCAAGTGCCAGTTCATTAATCAGGAATGAAAACAATGTTGGTGAAAGCACAGAACCTTGAGGGACTCCACATGGACAACGGAAAAACTCCGATGGGCCATCGTCGGTGCGAACACAAGACTTCACTCCTTTGTACATACTTTGCAGGATGTTCAACATCTTTCCGCCAACCCCGTGCTTGCGTAATACATTCCATAACATAGCCCTATTGACTGAGTCAAAAGCCTTGCGGAAGTCTACGAAACATATGTAGACCTTACCAGATCTTTTAAGAAGGTACCTCTGGACAATAGCATATAGCACAAACATATTGTCCACAGTAGAGTGGTCTTTTCTGAAGCCACCCTGTTCCTCCTCTATTCTACTGTTGTCTTCCGCCCAGTCAGATAAGCGCCTGTTTAGTATGCTGCCAAACAATTTACCTACTATGCTCAGTAACGTAATGCCTCTGTAGTTATCAGGGTTGTTAATGTCTCCACTTTTGTGAATTGGGACAATTATCCCACAAGACCACGCAGAAGGGTAAACGCCTGTGTCCAAAATTTGGTTAAACAGCTTTACAAGAAACGGCAACAGTTTCGGCAAGAGTTCTTTAACATTCCAGCACAAACGCCATCGTACGCGGGTGACTTGTTTAATTTCAATTTCTTGATACCAATCTCTATCTCATCAGCCGAGATGGGCTCGTCTAGGTAGTCAATGCCGGGTGTGTCCTCGGTCACTTCAGAGTGGTCGCTAGCCGGGTTGCCTTCACCACCTAAAATGCACCTGAAGTGGTCCAACCATTCCCTACTACTTATCTCTGGTTTTTGGTGCCTGCGCCCGCTGATTGATCGCACTTCGTCCCAGAATAACTTTGAATCACTCGCTTTTGAGACCAATGAGTTCAACTTGTCCTTTTTATATTGTTGCCTTTTGTTTGCCAGCAAGAATCTGTACGCCTGTCTACTCTCTACATATAAGTGTCTGGTCGATTCTTTCTTCACTTTACTCCTCGAGTGTTTAAAGAGCCTGTACCGTCTGCGCGTTTTTCTCCCGGTTGTCTTGCATTCGGCATCAAACCATTTACTGTTTCGAGGGCCTATGTACACAGTCCGCTTCATGCACTCCGCGGCCTTGAGCATTCCTTTGTTTAGACAATCTACCGCATCGTCTAACGATATTGCTAACAGTGATGACGCCTGTGAAATATAACTATCAAAGGCGCCATTTCTGATAAATTCCTGAAAAACATATTTTTTTCATCGTCCCATATAATCTTATCAACATGTTTCGTTTTTTCACGCGTTGGTCTTTTCTTTGCAGGTCCTATTGTCAACTCAACCGGCAAATGTTTACCCTCGAAACGTTCTGCCACTTTTAATTCCATCTGTTTGTCTTTAAGTTCTCTAGAACACTCAAAGTAATCAATTGTGCTACATCCTGTGGAACACACATATGTATATTGGCCTTTTTCGTCACCATTGCAAGAGCCATTAAGCACAGTCAGATCAAACCCTAAACACACCTCTAACAACGCACGACCAAAAGGGTTCACAACTGGATCTTCGGATTGTCTGCAATCATACATATCTGTTGCCACGAATTCTTGTGTGTCCGTTTCGTCTGCTTGTAACTTTGTGTTGAGTCTACCTGTTCTAGCATTAAAGTCGCCACAAAGGAGGTACCAACAAAACATATCATATGTTTCTGCGCATTCCAAAAGATTTTGTTCAATCAACTCAATGCCCGAGGCTACTGCTATATGTCCCTGTGCATAGTAAGGTGAGCCGCTCGGACATACGTAAGCGCAGCACAAAATAACTTATTCCCCCCTCTGCTTCTTTACCTCTGTAAACTTGTAGAGCTAGTTATTTTTCGATAATGACCCAGCAACCAAACAAATAACGAGCCAGCAACAGCCTGAATCCTCGATAGTGCAATGGGTTGAGAAGCTGTTCTGTTTTGGTACTACTTTTGCGACTGAAAAGTTTCGAACGCTCTATACATACGAAATATACATCTCTGGAGCAAACAATACAAACATACCGCATTTAAATTAACAACCACAAGCCTGAACACATGAATCTCCATATAAAATCCATGTTTTCTGAATCTAGATCTGCCGTGCACAAACCGTTCATCACAAGCAAATTCCCAAGGCAAGTAACTCATACTCTAGCCGACAAGAGTAGTTCCCCTTCTTTTAACGCAGTTTCTTCGACAACACTGACTGCAATCCGACGGTCAGTTTTCAACAATATTTCATTTTATAAACAGATCATACGCAACCAAATGCACACATCTCATCAATTTAAACAACATAAAGCGGTTTCATACACTATTTTCCCCAGAAAACTGAACTTCATACAGTAATTAACGTTGGAACACGGGTGCAAAAGTTCGTCTGCTAGTCCCATTTGACGAAAGAACATTATCGTAAGCGATACTAAAACATAAACAGAACACACAATATCTGCCTTTACCGCCACAGCAGAATAACAGCATATCTGTGTACTTGATTTTAGTCTAAAACAGGGAAACTGACAAGAAGTGTTAACAGAATGGAATGATTTGCACGGAACTATACAACCGCGCATTAATCGATCGCCTGCGCAGGTTGACTGGTTGAGTGATTCGGATTCGATGACACTTTCGCACAAAAACTCCTGTTTTCTTTGAATAACTGAAGAAAGGAGGAATAAAGAGGTTACACACCTCGTCTCAGTGATTATTAAAAATAATGGTCTCAGTTCGCGGTCATGAAAAAGCTCGCTGAAGCTCGCATTTTTCATGATCCGCCAACTTCGACCATTATTTTTAATAATCACTGAGACTCGGCATGTAACCTCTACATCTTTCTCGGATTGAAAAACTGATTTGTTTATCTTCAACCAGACGGAGTTGTCCTGTATTATGTCTAGTGCAGTGATCGATTTCTCGAGAAAACGTTCAACCATTATCATCACACCTCCACTGCTGCGTCCTTGTTGTGTGAATTTAATTGCGCGCGTGTGTGTGTGTGTGTGTGTGTGTGTGTGTGTGTGTGTGTGTGTGTGTGTGTGTGTGTGTGCTTGCTTGCGTGCGTGTATGTGCGTGTGTGTGTGTGATTATCTGTGTGTGTGTGTGTGTGTGTGTGTGTGTGTGAGTGTGTGTGTGTGTGTGTGTGTGTGTTTGTGTGTGTGTACATGCGCGGATGCGTGTGTGTTAGTGATAGCTTGAGTGTGTGCGTGTGTACATGCGTGCGTGTGTTTGTGTGTGTGTGTGGGGGGGGGGGTATGTGTGTGTGTGTGTGTTTGTGTGTGTGTGTGTGTTTGTGTGTGTGTGTGTGTGTCTGTCTGTCTGTCTATCTGTCTGCCTGTCTGTCTAGTCTACCAGCCAGCCTTCTATGTCATGTATGAAACCTGGAAATGTCTGTTCCTGTAAACTTTTATGACGGAAATGTAATCTATAGGGTACGGAGAGTCAAATTAGCTTGGTTGCCTAAAGTTGCACTTTGGGAAATTCTCAGAATCCAAGATGGCCGCCCAACGGTCATCTTGAAGATGGTCAATATATAACTTTTGATCCAGATGGGCTAAAGTGTCGTGTAATACCTCAATATAGGTTGTTTTTTTATGTCGGCGAGTTCATTTCTGAGGTTGGTTTGTCAATCCTGTCAACAGAATCCAAGATGGCCGCCAAGATGGCCGTCAAAATATATAAAAACACATTTCTCGCCATCTTGTGCGCACTGCATGACATGGTATCTGAGGCTGGTCGAGAACCTGCCCAAGGCGGCCAAGGACGACCTGCTGAATGGCGCACACGTCTGTCGACACTCAGACGGTGGGACGGCAGTACCGGCAGACCAGTTTGGTGAACAGACCTACATCAAGCGAGGAAAAGGTGCAGGTGGGCTGAAGGGCATCTCCACGAACGCCGAGCAAGTTGCAGTGTGGGTCAGCAGCTTCAGCATCTGTGCCCACCTTGACCAGGCATTAGAAGATATGTACTGCCGTGCAGAGGAGGAGGAAGAAAAGCCGATGGGTCTCGATGGTGGGGATGGACAGAAGGAGAGCAAGCACAAAGAGGAAGGTGAAAGAAGGCGAGCGATGGACGCAGCAGACCGGACGAAGATTGCAGAGGAACTGCAGAAGCACTCGCACCCTCTCATTGTTGAGTCCACTGACCTGTACAACATCGTCAACGGGCAGATCGCGCCAGCAAAAGTAAATGTCCAAGATGCACTCAAGATCGGCAGCACTCAAAGTGAGCAGTTTGCCGCTTCGCTTCACGGCACATTCCATGGCCCGATCGAGAGGAAAGTGAAGACCATGCAGGAGATGAAAAAGGTAGTGGTTGTGAAAGACAAGGCCATCTTTGACATTGAAACATTATTCGTACCGCTTCAGATCATTGGGCAACAACGTGCTGTGAAGGCGACAAACATCTTCATGTACGAACTCAGTCCCGTACCTCCATCTCTCATCGACTAGTTCGTTTGTTTGAGGAAAGGAGACAAGGCTGTGCTCGTCAAGTGTCTTGGTGTGCCGGTCAACAACGCACCTGCACCAGACGTGGTGCTGGTCGACGCCAGCCAGCTCCTGTACCATGTTGTGTGGCATGTTGCGGGGACAGCAGATGTTGTCGCGAGTTTCGGCGCTCGACTGAGCCGCTATCCTCCAGCAGCACAGAAACTGGTGTTGTTAGACAGGTACCATGAGAATCAACCAACTGCGAAGGACCACGACAGGATGAGGAGGGCAGGGGAAGGATCAAAGGACTTCCGTCTGACACCCACAATACCCCTCCCACACAGAGAAGCTATCATGAAGAACGCCAACAACAAACGCCTCCTCAGCAACATCCTCTGTGGATATCCTCTGCAGAACAACGTGGAGCTTGTCAGCAGTTTCGATTGTCTTGTCACCCATGAGGAGGCGGATATCACGCTGTGCAGCTACATGCTGAAGGCTGCAGCAGGTGGGGCGGAGACGATCAGGGTGCTGTGTGACGACACTGATGTGTTCGTCCTTCTCGTGTACTGGGCATGGAGGAAGACGATACAGAAGAGCATCCAGATGGAGAAGTGGGACGGCACGGTGCTTGTCATTCGCGCAACAGTGGACAAAGTGAGGGACACGTGTGGTCAGCTACTCGGCATGCACGCCTTATCGGGCTGCGACACCGTGTCGTACCCCTGTTACAAGGGCAAGAAGTCGGCGCTCAAGGTGCTTGGAAACAGCGACATCCCAGGCCTGCAAGATGTCCTTGGGGAGCCAGACGTCAGTCATGACCAACTTAAGGCCACTGCCGACTCATTCTTCCTCGCGCTGTACAGTCAGAAGAAGGCCAAGTCCCTCAATGGTGCAAGATCCAAACTGTATCTGGGCAGGAAGAAACCACCACCTCTGAAGAGGCTACCACCAACAGATTGCAACCTGAGGCTGCATGCTCTCCGAGCACATCTGCAGATGATGTTGTGGAAGGCAGCAGACCAGAAAGATCCACCAGCCGAGGCTCATGATATCCGCTGCTTCGGATGGGATGTCGATGAATCTGGTGCTGTAACACCATCGCTGTCTAATGCGCCGATAGCACCGCAGCAGCTCTTAGATGTTGTGAGCTGCAGTTGCAGCGCCGAGGGGAAAGCGTGCAGCGAGAAGAAGTGCAGTTGCCACAGTGGGAGACTTACGTGCACTGAATACTGTTATTGCGAGGGAGGAGATGCCTGCTGCAGTCCTTACACGAAGCATGAGCCTGTGGTGGAGGAGGAGGACGAGGAGGAGGAAGAAGAGGAGGAAGAGGAGGAGGAGAAGGAGGAGGAGGAGGAGGAGGAGGAAGAAGAAGAGGAGTTTGTTGAAGACGACCAGTAAAACGAGAAAGAAGCTGACATTGAAGAAGGAGATATGGTTTCAAAGTTTGAATCGTTTGTTTGCTGTAACGCAAGTGCAGTAGAGTTCTATTTCTGTCGTGGCGTGCCAGCTAAGCTGCTTTTGGACATGGACTTTCCCACCTGCAGCTTGATTGAGGTCCTGAAAGTTGCCTCTTTAACTGGATGCTAGCATGTTCTTTCAGACAAAAGACAAACAATATGGCGTTTTCCTTATTTTTGTGTGACATTGATTTGAGCGTGAATGACGTTTACCTGCCATATTAGCAGCCATCTTGAATCTGGGTGATATCAGAACGGCTTCCCAGCCTTTGGAAACATGGTCAGCACTAAGATCATGAATCTAGCTGCTTTAGAAACCCAGATATGGCGAGAAATGTGTTTTTAGATATTTTGACGGCCATCTTGGCGGCCATCTTGGATTCTGTTGACAGGATTGACAAACCAACCTCAGAAATGAACTCGCTGACATCAAAAAACCCTATATTGAGGTATTACACGACTCTTTAGCCCATCTGGATCAAAAGTTATATATTGACCATCTTCAAGATGACCGTTGGGCGGCCATCTTGGATTCTGAGAATTTCCCAAAGTGCAACTTTAGGCAACCAAGCTAATTTGACTCTCCGTACCCTATAGATTACATTTCCGTCATAAAAGTTTACAGGAACAGACATTTCCAGGTACTCTTTTTGGCGAGTAGACTAAAGCCAGAGTTATAAAATTACCACAGCGTGGGAAATTGATAACAGCGGTTGTGTGGCACAGGCATATCACAGCTGGGAAAACGTGTACTTTTTGTTTGTTACCTTTACTTATCGTCTCGTTTGTGTGGCTATTGCAAAACGGACATCAGCTGAGAGAGGACATTCTGACCTACACATCGATGCCAAACACGATGTGAATGGTTTTCAAGAGTCTGCACCACAGAGAGTGCTTTATTAACCTGAGCTTTGCCTCACGACTCAGAACGAAGGCCCCAGTGCTCCAGTTGTGTGTTTGAATAATTTGATTTTTTTGTGTACCCCATTTTCCACCAAGCGTTGTGCTTTGTAAATTTTTACTTGGTAGTTTCCCCTGAATCTGCCTTTGCCGGGACGGTTTCTCTCTCCCTCTCTTTTAAGAGGTCTGGTGGCCCACGAAGTGTAAGTAATTTTCATTTCTGTTAATAAAGGATCTGACTCTAGTATGATTTACATTGGTTTTGAGGTTGTAATCATATGTGTGATCGCTCTTAACACACATTTTTTGGTAGAGTAAGATTTGCAGTCTTCCACGTGGTTTGTCGAGCTATTCCGCCATTTTTTCCTTTGTTGTAGATCTGGTTTAGTTTTCTGAATTTGTGATTTTGTTCATTTGAGAGTGTTGTTAGTGTTGTTGTAGGAATTATAGTAAAAGTAAGAAGCGTGCCGACTTCGGTCGATGTAGTGTTTTCTTGGTTTTAAGTTATGGTAAAGAAAACGACTCGGAACGAAGGCCCCAGTGCTCCAGTTGTGTGTTTGAATAATTTGATTTTTTGTGTACCTCATTTACTACCAAGCGTTGGTTGTTCGGTCGCGACTGCGGTGGTTTAGAGGGCGCAATTTTGTGTTTTGTTTCCTTTTCATATTAATTTGTATTTTTTCTTATGGTTTCTTTTGTTTACTTATGTTTCAGTTTTTTACCTTCACTTAACTTCACTTCTGATTAAAGAATTGGTAAAACTACCTGGGGCGTGAGTGCAAGAATCCGCGTGCCAGGATAGTCTACATACAAGAGATTTACACGAAGAGAGACATCGTATCTGCAGAATATGTGGCTGTAGAGCGAGAAAACGGTACGACGACCCTTGTAAAGCAATAAAGTGCAGAAACTACATTCAAGAAATTAACCAGTGCTATGGACAGAAAATTGAAGAAGATCAAGATTTGATGCACTCCATCCATAACAATGTGTAAAAGCTGCTTCAGTCGGATGGGAAGAATGCAGTCTACAGACGACCACACTTTGCATGCACAGGCAGATGACATCAGCGAAAGGTTCGACACTAAATGAACTGTACTCCCAAATCCACAGAGATGTATCTCACAAGCAACCCTACAGGACTGTTAACACCTTGCAAAGCATCGCTAAAAACATCAACGGCTACATGACATTCTTTCGGCTCAACTTCCCCAGCAAAATTATTCCCAAACTTCACATCTTGGAGTGTCACTGTATTGACTTCATGAGGGATTGGGGCTTTGGTCTTGCTTTGCACGGCGAACAGGGAGGAGAAGAAACACACGCCACAGTAAACATTTTAAAAAGCAGAACATACGGACTGCAAACGGAGGAGGCAAAGCTCAGGTTAATAATGACCGAGCATATGACCCTCGTGTCACCTGCACTCCACTCTGTCATACCAGCTGTACAGACTGAGAGGAAAACAACACAAGGAACTTAGTCGATAAATATCGACAGGGGGCCGACAAATGGTTTAAATGGGAAATGTGTGTATATGGGTGTGGGTTTGAAACAAACAAACAAACCAACCCATGTGAACCCCGGGCCGCAGGCCTTCGATGTAGTGATTGAAAAAAAAGGATGTTCTCAAATGGTTCAATTCTCATTTGGTCTGATTCTCAAATGGTACCGGTATACTCCCCCCCCCCCCCTGGCCGCAGGCCTAGGAGTAAAATTTTATAGACACTGACCTTCTTCCCAGGGGTCATTGACCCAGTTTTAGCTATGAGAGGTGGTTCGCCCAGAGGCTGTAGAGTATACTGGGGCGGTCTCTTTGATGTCTTGAGAGGAAACTTGGCCAGGGTAGTACATGCACCAGAACTGGTGGACACCAAGGACAAACATGAAATCGAAGCAGTTTGCTTTCAGAGAGAACGGTCGTCAGCAACTCAAACTTCGCTGTTTTCTTTTCTTTTTTTTAAATCTGACTTTCTTTGTGGCCCCCTGACTCCGCCCCCCTCCCTCTGTAAGGACCCCCCTCCACAAGGACCGATTTTTGTCAACATTTTAAAGGTCGCTAGAGAGGGGTTCCACTGTATGACCTAACCGCTACTGGCAGACGGCCTCAATCTTCACGCGCAAAGACGAGATTAATAGGTGCTCGGTTTTGGTATTTTGAATTACATTACATTAAACCTTTGTTAGGTTTTATGGTCATGGCAACAGCCATAATAATATTACATGATGTATAATATCATATTTCAGCATATGTGAATTACATGTCATCATACTAAACTGTCATACATTTTTATTCCTACATTATTCTGATTGATCACAACCAAACCTACTATCATTGGACACATCCAAATGCAAGCGCCTGTTCTTGACAATTTCGCTCTGATCTAAATATAAAATCAGTGCAATTTCCTGGGTCGGGCTTTGCCACAGACACTCACGGTTTGGCCTGTAGGTAAAATGTACAATGTATTTTCTGATTTGTGCACAAAAGCTTTTTTTCTTTTTTCTTTTTTTTAACATAACAATGTTTAATGTCACTGTATGTTTAAAAGACCATGGTCATATTTGTAAAAAAAATGTTAAATTAGAAAATAAATAACATTTTGGTTCATGATTTTTCCTACACCTGTGCTAAAAATAAGAAATAAAAATGTCGGGTATATAAGTCACTCAAATACAGCTAGGTATGAATGGCTCGGTTTGAGTTTGTTGCAGTTGACCCTGCACAATGCGACATATCATGTTTTTGTTGAACAATTTTGACGTCACCCCTCCCATAGGGTGACGTATTTCACAACTTCCTGTGTTACACAAACTCTGTGATGACCAATTTTGACGTCACCCCTCCCATAGGGTGACGGATTTCACAACTTTCTACAGATGAACAATTTTGACGTCACCCCTCCCATAGGGTGACGGATGTCACAACTTCCTGTGTACACAAACTGATGACGTATTTCACAACAAAATGGCGCTGCCCATGGTCAACCTCGAAACTATCCGTATAGAATGGGGGCGTCCTCGCCCCCATAATAAACTGCATTTCTACCTACTGTCGTCCTGTTATTTGTCATGCCATAAAAGTGTTTTGGGCATGAATTACAAAGTGTGTTTGACATTAATGTTCAGTCTTTTTGCTTCGTGAACTCAATAATCTGTGTAGGCCTAATATCAACAAACGTGCTATTGTGACTTACTGTGTCGATCTCTGACATGAGTGGAACTCTGTGATCCCTGCACTG
Source organism: Littorina saxatilis (assembly GCF_037325665.1). Taxonomy (NCBI): domain Eukaryota; kingdom Metazoa; phylum Mollusca; class Gastropoda; order Littorinimorpha; family Littorinidae; genus Littorina; species Littorina saxatilis. The sequence continues at coordinate 65,395,620 of NC_090253.1, read as the reverse complement.
TAATCTGAGTGGGCTAAGCGAGTGCCTGTGGAATACCGTTATCCCAGCGTCGTCGGAACGACGCTGGTATCTGTACTCGGGAAAAACTTGCCACTGGAGAATACTCTCCAAGCCAAAGCAATTGAATTTGCCACAGGGCCACTGGAGCCCAACTCTCCAAGCCAAAACAATTTCAAAGCTGGAAAAAAATTGAGTTCCTTCCCTTGCACCGTGGTTCCCTATCAGACGGCCATTGTTTTTAAACTTCGTGTGACCAGTTTGTTGTGTTTCATCGGCTGTCATCATCATGCCTGGTTCTTACTGTGCAATTTAGAACTGTAGAGCAGATCGTTGAAGGTGCTCTAATCTTTTGACGTTTCGTGTGTTGCAGAGAAAAGGAAAAAAATGATGAATGGCGACGCCGCGAGCTGCGTTCACAAGCAAAATCTGACAAGCTTTTCAACCCAGAAAGAGCGAAGATCTGTGTATGTCACTCGACTTCAATGAGAACTGCTTCAAATACGGTATGTCATGTTCTTCATAATAATGATACTCATGGTGATTTCGTATTATCGTGTATTGTAGTATTGCCACAAATATTGTCAGTTTGTTTTACATCAAAGTTCTTGCTGAACACCTGAACATTTGTGAACCTCAGTGCATGTTTATGTTGCTTCAAGTTCAAGTCTAAGTACTGTTACTGTTAGCTTAGGGCAACAATATTTTTCTTTGGATTTATTTCGGAGTTCTTATGGTGGAATACATTCTCTCAATTCTAGAACAGTTGAAATGTTGAAGATCGGAACAAAAATGTTTATTATACGATTTTTTTGTTTTAAAAAAATGCGATTTTGGGGCTGCTGAAAGTGAAATTGAAAAAGTGACCCTTGCCCCTTACAACATGTCCTGCACACAATTTGATCTAAAACCTGGTGCAATATATTTTAAATGGCTTTCTTGTCATTAATACTTTGAACAAAAACAGATTTGGTTGTAGGAAGTCACACAAAAAAGAGAAACAAGACCTCTTTATCTCTGTGAAATTATAAATGTTTTTGTACTTAGTAAACCTTCAAAAGGTAATGTTTATGGCTCCCATTTCCAGACATTGCTATTTATTTTTCTTATTTGGTGATGGTTGCTACACATCTGAATCAGGATCATCTTCCTAATACTAATAGATAATATATATAGTGATACTGATAGCAGTACGGAATGGTTCAGTATAAATAAAATTAAATGATAATTGGTTTTTGACTCACATGCGAAGCAAAAGTGAGTCTATGTACTCACCCGAGTCGTCCGTCCGTCCGTCCGGAAAACTTTAACGTTGGATATTTCTTGGACACTATTCAGTCTATCAGTACCAAATTTGGCAAGATGGTGTATGATGACAAGGCCCCAAAAAACATACATAGCATCTTGACCTTGCTTCAAGGTCAAGGTCGCAGGGGCCATAAATGTTGCCTAAAAAACAGCTATTTTTCACATTTTTCCCATTTTCTCTGAAGTTTTTGAGATTCAATACCTCACCTATATATGATATATAGGGCAAAGTAAGCCCCATCTTTTGATACCAGTTTGGTTTACCTTGCTTCAAGGTCAAGGTCACAGGAGCTCTTCAAAGTTGGATTGTATACATATTTTGAAGTGACCTTGACCCTGAACTATGGAAGATAACTGTTTCAAACTTAAAAATTATGTGGGGCACATGTTATGCTTTCATCATAAGACACATTTGGTCACATATGATCAAGGTCAAGGTCACTTTGACCCTTATGAAATGTGACCAAAATAAGGTAGTGAACCACTAAAAGTGACCATATCTCATGGTAGAAAGAGCCAATAAGCACCATTGTACTTCCTATGTCTTGAATTAACAGCTTTGTGTTGCATGACCTTGGATGACCTTGACCTTGGGTCAAGGTCACATGTATTTTGGTAGGAAAAATGTGTAAAGCAGTTCTTAGTGTATGATGTCATTGCAAGGTCAAGCATGTGAGTCGTATGGGCTTTGCCCTTCTTGTTCTACTTGATATTCGCAGGGCCGACTCATCCAAGGAAGTCTTTCCACTGAGATCATGCCACAGAAGTCAATTGAGACATCGAAGACACATGCAAGACGTGAACCAGTAAGTACAATTTATTCAAAATCAAATGGTTGAAATGCATGTTAATACAACATTTTGTTTTTATCAGGCACACACAAAATAAGTTCAATAATGACATTGACAATGCCACGCACATTTTGGTTTGGTAATGGTAGGTGTGTTACTTTTTACATGTATTGACTTACACGTTTACTGTTTTAACGAGAGCGAGGGTTGTCTCCCTAGGTTCAAGGTTAAATACCAGAAACTTTCTGATTCCATTTCTTATTTCTAGTTTTTTTCAACATCTAATTTGCATGCAGTATCGAACATCAAGGTGTTTTTTTATCAAATCATCAATATATACATATCTGTTTGCAAAACACAATCCCTATTCTCCACCAAATCGTTCAACTTCAAACGTCTATCAACTGCCATTAATAGCAATCATCCAGCTATTTTATGGACAGTTAGACTTATTTCTCTAGAAATTTAGTTTTACTAAGGGTTTATTGCTCTGCTTTTTTTCAGACATTCCGTCCCGCACCAGAATTGCCAGACTACAACTTTGAAGAACTGTGTCGTGATGTACAGCAGCTTCCCGAGCCGTGGTGCCTCGCGAAGAACGAGGAGAACCTGGTAAAGGTTGTTGTGCTGGAGCCTGGAGGCCAGTTTGGTTAAGGATTGACTTTGAGTCAGCATTTTCGTTGTTTTTTCTACGCAGCTGATGGTGTTTGGATTTAAAGTGTAAAGGAAAAAGTCCCTCCCGAAGCAGCGTGCTGCAGTTTAGACTGGCTTGGCGACAGTGTCAAAGTGAGTGACAAGTAACATTTTCAGAAAATCGCTTTGTGTCACAATTATTCGACACCAATTCTGAGCCAAGAGAATGATTTTTTGTTTGTTTCGCATTTGGAATGTTGTGTTTTATAGGTTAGGTGTGGAAAATTGGATTTGACTGTAAAGCTCTTTAGCAGAGAATGTAATTTGTAAATAAACTTGGCCAAGAAATTATTGCGACAAATTTCTAACTCCCAAATTAAAGCATTGATTAATTCCCGTTAATTAATTAATGAAATTAAATGTCACAAGAATTTATGCTTTAATTTGGGTGCAACATGTTGAAACTTTGTTTGAGAATGTATCTACTTCATTGATTAAATATATGCATGTGTATGAATAGGAATCTTTCTTGTGTCAAATTGTGCGAATTGAGACTGAGTGAGAGAGTGAATGTTGGTACATTACAGGGCCGAACTAGGAGGGGGGGGGGGGGGGTTGCCAGTGGTGGTCCAGGGGGATGTTCCTCTGCCCCTTGTAGGTCATATTCTGAGATAGGAAAATGGTCGCTCCTTGCATGTAACAGCTTAAAATAAACAATAATATTTTTTTTAAATAAGTGAGGTACATGTTTAGGCTGGGGGGGGGGGGGGGGTTGCGCAACCCCCATAACACCACCCACCCCCCCACCCCGGTAGTCCGGCACTGCATTAATTGTCACTGTATGGTGTGTTAGGTTAGGTGTGAAAAATTGGATTTGACTGTAAAGCTCTTTAGCAGAGAATGTAATTTGTAAATAAACTTGGCCAAGAAATTATTGCGACAAATTTCTAACTCCCAAATTTAAGCATTGATTAATTCTCGTTAATTAATTAATTTAACTAAATGTCACAAGAATTTATGCTTTAATTTAGGTGCAACATGTTGAAACTTTGTTTGAGAATGTATCTACTTCACCTTTAACACTTCCCAAAATAAATCTTTGGTGGACATTGCATCGACGCTGTTCATTTTGAATGAACATTTTTCTTGTACCTTCCTCCCCTCGGCAAGCTAATAGCGTGTCAGTGACCTATTTCTGAGCCCCGCTACAACTACCCCCCGATCAGGATGACTAAATACAGACCTGTTCTTATTCAAGGCATGCTAAACTTTGTCAGCATGCATGTTTCCTTGTTGTGAGAACTATAGTTCGATCTCTATTGTTGTTTAATGTTGCATGTCTCACACACACAATCAAACACACCACTCAGCCCTGATTTTTCCTCTTTATTCAAACTCTCTGTGGTGCAGACTCTTGAAAACCATTCACATCGTGTTTGGCATCGATGTGTAGGTCAGAATGTCCTCTCTCAGCTGATGTCCGTTTTGCAATAGCCAATTAAACGAGACGATAAGTAAAGGTAACAAACAAAAAGTACACTTTTTCCCAGCTGTGATATGCCTGTGCCACACAACCGCTGTTATCGCTTTCCCACGCTGGCAGCAGGGAAAGCTTCGGCAAACTAAGCGTCGACAGGCAGGCTGAAAGAAACAGCCGTGCACAACCTTTTGCGGGTGTTTTGTGACCCGTGAAAATCTTTCAAGATGAAAGCAAACAACTACTGTTATTTAAAATTTGGAAATTGGAGATTTTTTTTTCAAATGTGTGCGTGATTAGCGGTCTGTATTGGGGGTGGCTTTTATGTATTTTTTGTCAAGGAGTGGCCCGTGTAAGGCTATAAAATGGCGAAAACTGGAGACCATTTCGTGTTCGCAAAGGATCGTCTGAAACCAGAAGTAAAGGTGAGTGCGCAATCTCGCAAGACTCTGCTTTATTTGTCAGCTTGTCGGTGTTGAAGTAATGAAGTCTAATTTTCTAGTTCTAAAACTATGCTGACCAAAACAGAAGTATTATTTGTCAGCTTGTCGGTGTCGAAGTAATGAAGTCTAATTTTCTAGTTCTAAAACTATGCTGACCAAAACAGAAGTATTATTTGTCAGCTTGTCGGTGTCGAAGTAATGAAGTCTAATTTTCTAGTTCTAAAACTATACTGACCAAAACAGAAGTATTATTTGTCAGCTTGTCGGTGTTGAAGTAATGAAGTCTAATTTTCTAGTTCTAAAACTATACTGACCAAAACAGGAGTATTATTTGTCAGCTGTCGGTGTTGAAGTAATGAAGTCTAATTTTCTAGTTCTAAAACTATGCTGACCAAACAGAAGTATTATTTGTCAGCTTGTCGGTGTTGAAGTAATGAAGTCTAATGTTCTAGTTCTAAAACTATACTGACCAAAACAGAAGTATTATTTGTCAGCTGTCGGTGTTGAAGTAATGAAGTCTAATGTTCTAGTTCTAAAACTATACTGACCAAAACAGAAGTATTATTTGTCAGCTGTCGGTGTTGAAGTAATGAAGTCTAATGTTCTAGTTCTAAAACTATACTGACCAAACAGAAGTATTATTTGTCAGCTTGTCGGTGTTGAAGTAATGAAGTCTAATGTTCTAGTTCTAAAACTATACTGACCAAAACAGAAGTATTATTTGTCAGCTTGTCGGTGTTGAAGTAATGAAGTCTAATTTTCTAGTTCTAAAACTATACTGACCAAAACAGAAGTATGATTTGTCAGCTTGTCGGTGTCGAAGTAATGAAGTCTAATTTTCTAGTTCTAAAACTATACTGACCAAAACAGAAGTATTATTTGTCAGCTTGTCGGTGTTGAAGTAATGAAGTCTAATTTTCTAGTTCTAAAACTATACTGACCAAAACAGAAGTATTATTTGTCAGCTTGTCGGTGTTGAAGTAATGAAGTCTAATGTTCTAGTTCTAAAACTATACTGACCAAAACAGAAGTATTATTTGTCAGCTTGTCGGTGTTGAAGTAATGAAGTCTAATGTTCTAGTTCTAAAACTATGCTGACCAAAACAGAAGTATTATTTGTCAGCTGTCGGTGTTGAAGTAATGAAGTCTAATTTTCTAGTTCTAAAACTATACTGACCAAAACAGAAGTATTATTTGTCAGCTTGTCGGTGTCGAAGTAATGAAGTCTAATTTTCTAGTTCTAAAACTATACTGACCAAAACAGAAGTATTATTTGTCAGCTGTCGGTGTCGAAGTAATGAAGTCTAATTTTCTAGTTCTAAAACTATACTGACCAAAACAGAAGTATTATTTGTCAGCTTGTCGGTGTTGAAGTAATGAAGTCTAATTTTCTAGTTCTAAAACTATACTGACCAAAACAGAAGTATTATTTGTCAGCTTGTCGGTGTTGAAGTAATGAAGTCTAATTTTCTAGTTCTAAAACTATACTGACCAAAACAGAAGTATTATTTGTCAGCTGTCGGTGTTGAAGTAATGAAGTCTAATTTTCTAGTTCTAAAACTATACTGACCAAAACAGAAGTATTATTTGTCAGCTTGTCGGTGTTGAAGTAATGAAGTCTAATTTTCTAGTTCTAAAACTATGCTGACCAAAACAGAAGTATTATTTGTCAGCCTGTCGGTGTTGAAGTAATGAAGTCTAATTTTCTAGTTCTAAAACTATACTGACCAAAACAGAAGTATTATTTGTCAGCTTGTCGGTGTTGAAGTAATGAAGTCTAATTTTCTAGTTCTAAAACTATACTGACCAAAACAGAAGTATTATTTGTCAGCTGTCGGTGTTGAAGTAATGAAGTCTAATTTTCTAGTTCTAAAACTATACTGACCAAAACAGAAGTATTATTTGTCAGCTTGTCGGTGTTGAAGTAATGAAGTCTAATTTTCTAGTTCTAAAACTATACTGACCAAAACAGAAGTATTATTTGTCAGCTGTCGGTGTTGAAGTAATGAAGTCTAATTTTCTAGTTCTAAAACTATACTGACCAAAACAGAAGTATTATTTGTCAGCTTGTCGGTGTTGAAGTAATCAAGTCTAATTTTCTAGTTCTAAAACTATGCTGACCAAAACAGAAGTATGATTTGTCTGCTGTCGGTGTCGAAGTAATGAAGTCTAATTTTCTAGTTCTAAAACTATACTGACCAAAACAGAAGTATTATTTGTCAGCTTGTCGGTGTTGAAGTAATGAAGTCTAATTTTCTAGTTCTAAAACTATACTGACCAAAACAGAAGTATTATTTGTCAGCTTGTCGGTGTCGAAGTAATGAAGTCTAATTTTCTAGTTCTAAAACTATACTGACCAAAACAGAAGTATTATTTGTCAGCTTGTCGGTGTTGAAGTAATGAAGTCTAATTTTCTAGTTCTAAAACTATACTGACCAAAACAGAAGTATTATTTGTCAGCTTGTCGGTGTTGAAGTAATGAAGTCTAATTTTCTAGTTCTAAAACTATACTGACCAAAACAGAAGTATTATTTGTCAGCTTGTCGGTGTCGAAGTAATGAAGTCTAATTTTCTAGTTCTAAAACTATACTGACCAAAACAGAAGTATTATTTGTCAGCTTGTCGGTGTTGAAGTAATGAAGTCTAATTTTCTAGTTCTAAAACTATACTGACCAAAACAGAAGTATTATTTGTCAGCTGTCGGTGTTGAAGTAATGAAGTCTAATTTTCTAGTTCTAAAACTATACTGACCAAAACAGAAGTATTATTTGTCAGCTGTCGGTGTTGAAGTAATGAAGTCTAATTTTCTAGTTCTAAAACTATACTGACCAAAACAGAAGTATTATTTGTCAGCTTGTCGGTGTTGAAGTAATGAAGTCTAATTTTCTAGTTCTAAAACTATACTGACCAAAACAGGAGTATTATTTGTCAGCTGTCGGTGTTGAAGTAATGAAGTCTAATTTTCTAGTTCTAAAACTATACTGACCAAAACAGAAGTATTATTTGTCAGCTGTCGGTGTTGAAGTAATGAAGTCTAATGTTCTAGTTCTAAAACTATACTGACCAAAACACAAGTATTATTTGTCAGCTGTCCAAACCCTTTCAGAGCTCAATGTAATCAGATGTAATCTGTCTTCATGTTGTGTGTGTGTGTGTGTGTGTGTGTGTGTGTGTGTGTGTGTGTGTGTGTTTGTGTGTGTGTCAGTGTGTGTGTGTGTGTGTCAGTGTGTGTGTGTGTGTTTGGAAGACTGTGCTATTATGAATGAATTAACTGATGAAGTATCAACAGTGCAGATGATGGACATGTTTGGAATTATGAAAGAGAGGTGCTCAATGGACCATGTTATGAACAATTTTGGCCGCAGTTTTATTGACTTTTGTATTAATTAGTCAACGATTATTAATAGTGAACGGCAGAATGGGAGAGGACGCAAGATTGGGTCGAGTAACTTGTAATAATGTGAGTTTGGTAGATTATGTACTAGCTTCGCCTAATGTTTTTCCGTCATTTTCAAAATTTCAAGTATGTGACTATAATGAATGTTTATCTGATGTCCATTGTCCTATATTTTTTGCCCTGTCAGATATCCTAATGGACAAAGAACACGTTGAGAATGAAACTGAAAGCAATTATAACACTGACAGTGTGATGAAACCAATATGGAAAGTAGGAGCAAATCAGAATTTTGTAGATGAAATTGATGATAATAAAGTATTATTAGTGGAAGGAATATTAGTTTCCCTAATTGGTAGCGTAGAGGATGTAACTCAGGACCAGATCGATAATGTAATGAAACAAATAGAAGATATTCTATCCGAAGCTGCCAATAAATTGAACATGCTTAGAAAGAATAAGCAGAAGAAAAAAATAAATACATGTAGCAGTAACAATGCTCATAGCGGAGTTAAGAACATTTGGTTTGATAAAGAATGTAAACAGACAAGAAGGAAATATAGAAAAATAAAGAGAAAATTTAAAGCCCAACCAAATAACAGAGAGATTATACAAGATAAGGTCCAAGCATTCAAGGATTATAAGGGAACACTGAGTAAAAGTTATAATAGTTATTTAAAGCAGCTACATAAGAAAATTCGAACAATGAAGTCTTCTGACCCCAGCAGTTATTGGAAACTGATAAGTGGATGTGACCAGCAGAAGAAACAAGCGATGCATGATATATCCCGTGAAGTATTCGTAAAACATTTTGAAAAACTTAGTAATGTATCTGACCACGACTTGATTGATGTGCAAGATGATGTGCTTGATGGCATAGACCTTATGAATGAACAATTGAATGTTGATATTACAAAGGAGGAGGTGATGATATGTGTAAACAATTTAAAGAATAACAAAGCTTGCGGATACGATGGTATTATAAACGAGTTTTTGAAATATTCCTTGCCAAAACTATTATCTATTGTAACACGTTTATTTAACTTGATATTGCATACTGGGAAAATGCCTAAAGCTTGGACAGTGGTGTATATAAGCCCAATCTTTAAAGGTAAAGGCTCAACAGTCGACCCTGATAATTATAGAGGAATCAGTGTACTAAGTTGTTTTGGAAAACTTTTTACAAGTGTGATAAATAAAAGATTGCATGCATTTCTGGATGACAATTCTGTGATCGGCAACGAACAAGCTGGATTCCGAAAAGGCCACTCTACTGTAGACCACATTTTTGCACTACATTGCCTCATTGATATATTTTTTACAACAAAAGAAAAAGTTATATTATGCTTTCATTGATCTGCGTAAGGCTTTTGATTCTGTGCAACGCAGTCTCCTGTGGCAAAAGCTGATGCAACGGAATATTAATGGTAAGGTATTGAATGTAATTAAGGACATGTATGATAAGGCAAAATTATGCGTTTGCCTAGGAAATTCCAAGTTAAATTAGCAAAATTTAGAACAAGCAATCATAAGTTGCCAATACATCAGCTTAGATTTTTTTAATGCTCCTAGAAATGAAAGATTGTGTGATATGTGCGATAAAAATGAATTAGGTGATGAGTTTCACTATTTGTTCATTTGTACCGACGAAAGTATAGTGTCTGAAAGAAGAACATTAATTAGTCCTTATTACCGATCTCACCCAAATTGTTTAAAATATGAACAGTTAATGAATTGTAAATCTAAGATAAAACTAATGAAGCTAGCAAGATTTGTAGCCCACGTTATGATTTTAGTATGTTAGCGTTATATCTAGTTTCTTTATTGGTATGTATATGTATGTAATATATGCTTTTGTTTTGTGTTTTTACAAAAGATGCATGGCATAATGGTATTGCTAATTTATTTCGGCTGTATATTATCGTTGTCCGCTTAATGTATATATATTATCTGTCTGATCTCTTACCTGATTTTGTTAAACCTATTTTTCTTTTATTTTTGTTTGTATGTATGGAAGTGTATATTGCCAATTTATTTTGTTTGGTTGTATAGTATTGTTGTATTTGTCCGCTCAATTTGTATACATTTATTAACTGTCTGATTTGTTACCTTTTTTTTGTTAAAATTATATCTTTGTTTCAAAGCCCTCTGGGCCCAAAACAATAAAATACTTGACTTGACTTGACTTGTGTGTGTGTGTGTGTATGTGAGAGAGGCTGCACACGATGGCTTGTGATAAAGAGTTAAGACATTATTTCGTTTTTTCTGTGTTTCAGAGTGTGAAACTGAGCAAGCAAGCAGCAGCTGAGCCGCGACGGAGGCAAAGCCGCGCCACACTGAGCATCAGAAGCAACAAGATCCGGTTGGCTGCGTGTGCAGTGAAGCGAGGTGTGACTAAATCAGTCAATCAGGATCTAGGTCTCCTCTCCGCTAGATCATGGCCATGCCTGGGTAAGTCAGTCATGCACTCCCAGCAAAACGGATCAAATATCCCGTCTGTCAGTTCGTCTGTCTGTCTGTCCGTCTGTCTGTCTGTCTGTCTTTGTCTCTTTCTGTCTGTCTGTCTGTCTGTCCGTCTGTCTGTCTGTCTGTTCGTCTGTCTGTCCGTCCGTCTGTCTGTCCGTCTGTCTGTCTGTCCATCCGTCCGTCTGTCTGTCCGTCCGTCTGTCTGTCTGTCTGTCTCTGTCTCTCCTGTCTCTCCAGTGCTCTCTGTCTGTCACAGCATACAAGAGACAGAATAATAAGGCCTTAGAAAACTAAGGCTTATTTTTCGTGAGGCATTATTCTAAAAAAGGCCTTTTTTTGTGAGGCTTTATTTTCGGGATTTGCGCCCCTTTTTACCCAGGATACACTCTGTCACACCGCTGTACTCTCAACAGTTACCTGTGCTACTTGCCTTGTCTTGTCTGTTCGTTTGTCTGTCATCTTCTCATGTCTGTTCGTTTGTCTGTCATCTTCTCATGTCTGTTCGTTTGTCTGTCATCTTCTCATGTTATCTGTACGTCTTACTATTTCACCACTCACTGGTGCTTCTTACTATTTCATATATACACTTTTGTATGAATTATTATTAAAAGCTAGTAGTGTCGATTTTTAAAAGCTAGTGGTGTCGATACATGATAATTATTTATTTCACAAAGAATCCGTCCGACTCCACACAGGAAGAAGTGAGGGTGTTGATTTGTTGCATGTGTCCGACTGGAGGGGAGGGATGGTCTTGTCTCACGCGGGTAGGAGAGAGTCAACACACGGGAAGGATTGTTCCCTTAATTAAGGGATATGCCTACATAAACACTTGCTAGTTGGAGAGACAAGTAGACACTAAACAGTCCTTCTCGCTGTGTTGCTTTATCGCGAGACAACTGTACACAGTCGTCATGTATGCCTGATCGTTAGGGGCTCCGCTCACCTATGTAACTTCAGCAGGACAGACGACGCACTGCAGGGCCCGTATGCATGAACTAGAAGTAAGAAACACTGGAAGTAGAGGCCTCTTTTCGAAGTGGGAACTCCCGAAGTCAACTTTCTAACTGTTCACAATGCATGAACTGACTTGAACGCCAAAGTAGTGACAGCGAGAGTATTAAGGTCAAGGTCGGGGAAATTGGGGGAATCCCTACTAATACGCATGCGCACGTTTCTATCAACATTTCAGTCAACGAAAATGGCAAGGCACGTGTGCCGCTCAAAAAGAAAGTAGACACAGAGGGGCGTTCTGCGCCTTTTTCAGATGGTGAAATTGCTGTACTCTTGACAGAAGTGTTTTACGAAAGAACGGTTATTCTGTCCAAATTTCAGAACAGTCTAACTGTTAAACATAAAGACGCTGTCTGGTCCAAAATTGCCAAAGAAGTGTCGCTCTCTCTCTCTCTCTCTCTCTCTTACGACACACGCACACACAGACAAACGTACACTCATGCACATACTGACACTATGACACAAGTGACACTGACGGCACACATAAACACACACACACACACTGCGCACACACACACACGCGCGCGCTCGCGCGCACACATATACACACACACACGCACCCATACACGCACGCACACAGTCACAAACAAATAACCACACACTCACTCTCTCTCACTTTCTCTCATTCTCTCTCAATCTACACTCATACACACACTGAAACTATGATGACACAAGTGACACGTCACACACACACACACACACACACACCACACACACATGCATACACACACACACACACACACACACACACACACATACTCACCGTAGTGGTATATATACACACGCGCGTACAGTTGAAAGTCAAGACATGATATGATTTTTTCAAAGCATAGGAAGGTTTCTTTTGCAAATGAATAAAATTAACACAGAGGCAAAACCCGGTTTTTGCAGCCGGAATGCAATTGCGGAGGCTTAAAAAGGAAAAGATTAATAAAAAAAATATATAGCTCCCGGCGGAACTTGAACCCGGAGCGAATGAACGAGAGTCCGGAACCGTTACCACTGCACTATGTTACTCGTGTAGAATAGAGGCATGATGAAAAAAAGGCATTCTGAGTTATTCAGTCGTGCTGGTTTGAAAGCTCGCCACCTTCGCCGAATGACTCGAGCACGTTTGTTTCGGTCAGTAACTGATCGAACTGTCGCTTTTGAGTCACTCTGTTTTAAGCATTAAAACAAGAATGTCACAGTCCGTGTCTATGGTGCAAGGTAGGAGACCGTCTCATTGTAGCCAAGTTACGACAGTTGCTCGATTGACGCATTTCACGTCTTCGATATTGTGTCTGAGATCATTTCCCAATGAGCTGCCTTTAAAAACGGAATGTCCTGCAATTGTAGTATGCGCTGGAGGTTATTTTTGGATGGGTAAGGACCCTTGAGATGCGATATCGTCGTTTATACAACTCCTGCAATGCAACCGAGGGGTGGATTAAATCTAGTTGATTATTTTTAGACAAGTGAGAAATTAGAACGAACTACTTTGATTAAACCCAAAAATCACACGTGGATTATTCGAAGTAAGAATAAAGAGGGCTAAAAAATAATCAACACTAGAATTTATTTTTAGAACATTTCAAACCCAGACGATTGGACCCTGTTGCGGAAGAATACGTACAATGTTGACTCAAAACTGTAACAACAATGGCTGACGTGTATGAAGTACACGCATGTACCTCGCCAGGTTTCTTTCTGTCACAAGTCGACAGACGATGCCATTTGCTTTGTGTGTGTTTTTGTTGTTGCTTACTGTACATGACATACATTACGTGTAAAATCCAGTTCTTTAACAGGCAACAAACCTTGCAAATTTCCAGAAGCTGCAATCTGAAGCGACCTATCTCTGATTCTAGCAGACGATCTCTCCAATGTTTAACACAAAATCAGCAAACTCTCCTGTCACATAGAACGGCATTATATAGTGCAATGTTGAAATGAAGTTACCGGTCTGAAACATTTAGTCGAAGTTTCTTCTGAGACAATCCTTGTTCTCTTATCATCTACAGATTTACCGCAGTCTTCACCACGCGATCACAACAGTCAGACTTTCGAACATGTATACAATCTACGTAGGCAAGCATGATACGTCATGACGTCATATGATTCCCAGCATATTGACGTAATGCTAAACATCCGGTTATCCCGAGTTTTCTCCGTAATACATGTCCGTGGGTTTTTCAATGTTCGGTTATTTCCGTGGCTTCATGCGGAAAGGGAACCGTCGTCTGCAATCAACGACATGGACCATTCTGGTTCTTGCTGCTGACAAAAACTTGATTTTAACACAGAATGTAATGTCAGAATAGCTATATAAACGCTACTGTGTTGTAATCGTAGCAATGGGGTCCGATATTTAAACGAGACAAGTATAATGCCGACGAGTCGGAGACTAAGAATAAAGTAAAAGAATAGGGACTATTTGAATGACGCGCATTTGACACTCTGAGTGATTAGGCTGAAATGAAATTGCCTACAAAATGTCGTCTGCATGACTGCATGTTAGACCCGTGTTGTTCGTTGTATAAATAGCTTAAACAATGACAACTCGTTGATTACTGGAAAATAAACCACTCGTGGGTATTTGCAGCCGCTTGGTAATTCACTCGTGTGCTCCGCACACTCGTGAATTACCAAGCGGCTGCAAATACCCACTCGTGGTTTATTTTCCAGTAATCAACTCGTGGTCATTGTTTAAGCTCTATATAATTATGTCAAGCGAGAGGCCCTTGACATTGGAAGTGGGAACTTCGAAAGCAAAGTTGCCAGCTACTCGGTATGCACGAGCTAAATTGAACGCCGAAGTAGTGGCTTCGAGAGTTCTGAGGTCAAGGTCGAGAAAATTGGGGGAATCCCAATTAGTGCGCATGCGTTTGTAAACGGTAGGCTTGGTGACCAGAAGAAACAAATCTCATCGCGAGTTCGTAAATGGGCAAACGTTGATCGCGCTGTAGCTTTTACTATAATTGTTGTTTTTAACTGGTTGAACGAAAGCTGTGATAATTGTCCTTAAATAGAATGACTGTCTATAATAATGATTTCGTTGACCAGAATGTTGGGGACAATAAAAAAAGGTTGTTTATGTGGTAGCGAAGTCGGTTAACTTAAAACTCTTTTTGTAGTGTTTTTTTAATGATTGTGTATCGGTAAAACTGCTGGACAAAAATAGTTTGGTCAGAGCGAATGTTTGTGTTACTGGTAAATTTAAAAAGGCAGAACTCCATTTTTTTGGGAATCAAGATATAAGGTGTAGTGAAAAGAAGATAAGTTCAGCGAATTTCATATTATTTGAGAAAATGTGTGTCCGAATTTTTAAAACAGAACAATTGTTGTACTGAGGTGTTTGTAAATTACGTTTGTCCTCGTTAATTGTGAAGAGGATGTATGTTTATATAAAGTTCAAAGTCAAGATTGGATTTTTGTAGCCTACGTGCGTGTGTGCATGTGTATTAGACATAATACATAGACATAGACCACTTTATTATCTCAATTACGATAAACTCGGGTGTGGTGAATCACAATAAACAGCATAAAACGTAAGAACATGAATAAAATATCAAGGCGCAAATATAGTCAGCTCATCATAGTGTGGGGAGTGGGTACACACACACACACACACACACACACACACACACACACACACACCGTCGAACACACACATAACGTCGAACACACACACACACACACACACACACACACACACACACACACACACACACACACACACACCGTCGAACACACACACCGTCGAACACACACACACCGTCGAACACACACATAACATCGAAAACAAACACACACACACACACACACACACACACACACACACACACACACGGCACGCGCGAACACGCAAACAAACGTATGAAGGAACAGACGCACAATTATACCCGCACGCACGCACACACAGGCACTCGCACAAATACATACACACACACACACACACACACACACACACACACACACACACACACACACACACACAGATAAAGCAATGACAAAAAAAATAGCAGAAACTTACACTTCAACACTCGAACACACACACACACACACACACACGCACACGCACACGCACATAAACACACGCACGCACGCACACAAACACACACACACACACACACACACACACTCACACATGCACACAACGACGCCCATTTTCATAGAAACACAGTAACCCCCTCGTATAAGCGGGAATGAAAGAGTGGTGGCCAATGACCCAGAACAAACAAAAGTCAAAGCTGGCAACTCAGGTTTGTATTCAGGGAAATTTGCACGAAATGCATGCAGAAGATACGACTTTTCCCTCTATTTTCTCTCTTTGGGAGCGTCAGCTCGGTTTGACATGAAAAACTGAAGAAAAGCCCTGCCTTTTTGCACTGAGAAACTGTGGAAGTAGCGTGTTTACTACTGGGTCTGGCTGTAGTACATTTACCCTCATTTACTTCCTCGTTAGCTTCCAAAGTAAACTCTTTTTTCGTCCCATGCATGCGAAAGTGAGGATGTACTTCCGATGTCACTCAAAACTTTAGAAGTAGTCGCAAAATACCTTGAGTTACTTCCTCGCTTTGCTTCGAGGTAACCCCTTTTTCCGGCCCATGCATACGAAAGTGAGGCAAGTACTTCCGATGTCACTCAAAACTTCGGGAGTTGTCGCGAACTTCCCCCATAAGCATACGGGCCCAGATTATCCCAGCCCGCTACACGTTGCATGAAAGGAAAACAGGCCAAGTACTCGTCATACTCCCTATCGGGGCATAGATAATAGGCAGTGCGTCGTCTGTGCCGCTGAAACTGCCGCTGAAAGCCTTCCTCTAGCTCTAGCCCCGTACACAACTCGGCAAGGCCTAATACCGTGCCAGTCATTGATCATCTTTGAACAAACTGCGCCGCGGCTTTGAGAAAACCTTGCTTTAGTTACCCGGTGACCTGTCCACAGACTTTTCCAATTTTTATCGCGCACATATCTCAACCACGGATTCAAGGCGCAGGGATTTATTTATGCCGTGTGAGATGGAATTTTTTACACAATATATCACGCATTCACATCGGCCAGCAAACCTCAAGCCTATTAGGGCGAGCATTCACCTTTCACGGCCTATTATTTCAAGTCACACGGGTATTTGGTGGACATTTTTTTATTTATGCCTATACAATTTTGCCAATCTTTAACGTGCACACCCCAATGTAATGTACACGAAGGGACCTCGGTTTTTCGTCTCATCCGAAAGACTAGCACTTGAACTCACCACCTAGGTTAGGAAAGGGGGGAGAAAATTGCTAACGCCCTGACCCAGGGCCGAACTCGCAACCTCTCGCTTCCGAGGCAAGTGCGTTTACCACTCGGCCACCCAGACATTTCCAATGAAGAAATTGTTTTGTGATATCTTGTATTGTCAAGATATTTCAAGTGCAATTAAAGATGTAATAAATTAAGCAAATATGGAAACTAATTAGAACTTCGTGATTCATAAAATCTGTCAAAAGAAGCAAAATGTCTGTTGATGTAGCCTTACTCTGACTTTAGTAATCGGCAACTCAAGCAAGGCTCAACCCAATGTCACCTTTACATATTTCATAGAGCACGTGGTCCTGCACAACGAACTTTTAAAACAACAAATCAGCTATTTTCCCTCCTTCTCTCCATATCTGCAAAAACATATACAGATTATACTTTTAGCGTCACAAAGAGCATATTATGCGCTATCCTGGAGACGGAGAACAACAGAGAGTATTTCATTCCACAAACATTGAATCGTCAACAGCGTTTAATAACGATTTATTACCTCAACAGTCTATGAATATGTAGCTCTCCTTAAGCGAACCCGCTTCCGTGTATGGCTTATCGTCCGTCGGCGAATTTGTAGCCACAACCCTTGTGCTGAGTCTTTTTCTGCGTTGAAATCCTCGCAACACCCAGTCAAGAAACATCTGACGACCTCGTCGTCAGAAAAATATCTTGCAGCGAAAAGGCGGTTAATTCTCCGTTGTCCTAAGAGCCCTCCTGGACACGCAGAGCAGGCACGTTGACATCAAAAATATCCCCCCGTGTTGAATACCATCAACTCTTAGACGAGAAAACAACCTTCTCTTCTCGAAGCATATGCCGAAAAGGACAGTTTCAATGTCTCCCCCAAAGCTCGTAGAAAACATCACATGACTCCAGCGACCAATCGCTATCGTTAAAAGTATAGCGCAGTTTTAGGCTGACTTGCTGAGCCAGCAAAATCCCGCACGTGGAAACCCTGTACATAATATTACACCTCGCACCACAGTCGTGGAGGTAAAACGAGTTTCTCATGCCAAGCCCTGTCAGCACAAAATCATCCAGTTGCGATAGGCACAAGCGCTTTGTATTGCATCGCAATTTCGGAAAGGCACCCTACAGAGTGTTTCTTCCCCAATCAATGTCACCAAACCGTGACACTGATGATGCTGCCAGCTATAGGTACACCCGTCACTCTGACGTATGTGTGGCGGTATGAGGCATGAAATGAAACATTCCTCTGTTCTGAGTTCTGAGTGTGTAAGACTGCAAACAGCAGCAGTGTCATAACGTACGTGCTGTCTTCAAGTCCTAGCGCTGTGCAAACTATCGCAACCAGTGTGTGTTCTCTTTCAGTCATGTCGTGAGTAATTCCACTATATCAGGATCATTCAGTGTTGATGTTTCGTGTGTTGGACGAGTTGAGTGAAATGCTGTGTTTGTTCTCAAAATGGGACAATACAATTCTAGTCGGGTGTAAGGTATTGGCCATGTTCTAACGCTGTCAAAACACGACATTGTGCAGCTGATTGCAAGAGTGTAGGGCCTTTACTCTGTAAACCTCCTCGTCTAACGATTGTGACATGGCCGACAGCTCCATGTTTCTCTCTGTTGACTAACAGGACAGCCATGACACTGTAAACCTCCTAGTCTAACGATTGCGTCATGGCCGATAGCTCTGTTTCTCTGTTCGCTAACAGGACAGCCATGACACTGTAAACCTCCTAGTCTAACGATTGCGTCATGGCCGATAGCTCTGTTTCTCTGTTCGCTAACAGGACAGCCATGACACTGTAAACCTCCTAGTCGAACGATTGCGTCATGGCCGATAGCTCTGTTTCTCCGTCTGTTCGCTAACATTGGAAGCCTTTCTGCATCCTGGCAGGGCTGACACAGATCTGTCCCAGGCAGCAGAGAAATATGCCCAGCATATGAACAACATATGACATGGCATGTGGAAATCATATAGTAAAACCATTTGTCAGTCATAGATAAATTGCAAATGGTTTTTGAATGGCTACCATATGTTTTTTAGGTGAAAATGACACGTCAAAAACACTAGTTTGCCACATCACAAGTGACATTGTCAGATGAAAACCTCATTTACACCACATTACAAGTGACACTGAAATATGAAAATCATTTGATTGCCATATCACAAATGACATTGTCATATGAAAATTACATGGTTGCCATGACACAAATGACATTGTTTGCTATATGTCATATGTTAACTGTATGAATGACATGTCTTCTTCATATGTTTGACCGATACTTCGCACCTCACACACACATTTCCACAACAAAAGTTCAAGACAAAACAACAGTCTGAAGATCATACCTTATATTCAATATCATAATAATAAGCCAACTTATTGTATACAGTCACATAAAAAAAAGGTCAAAATCACTGGGGAGTCACTTTAATAGTGCCCTATCCTGTAGCTGCAATGCTTGAAGTATCACCAAAAAATATTCATTCACTAGCAAAGTTCTCTTATATTTTGTACGTAATTATATAGTCACATAAAAAAGGCCAAAACCACTGGAGAGTCACCTTAGTGCCCATCATGTAGCTGCATTTGAAATGCTTGAAGAATACTGTATCACAAAATTACACATTGACTACATTGAGTACATTTTCATAAAAAAAAGATTTAAAATTAAGAGTTTCACAAAAAACAGGGAGTCGTCTCTATGCCCTGTACTGTAGCTTCTGTTGCGATGCTAGAAGTATAACTAATCAGCAATGCAAAAGTGCCTTACATTACACACACAAAATCAATGTACATGATGAACATTTCACAAAATCAAGTAATCGGTCTATTATAACGACCAACATTATTACATAATTATGCATAAATGGGAGGACAAATTTACAAAAAATATACACAGTGAGAATCAAATGAGGCAGAGTGTTGTTTTACATGTGTAACAGGTTGTCTAACAATTATTGAAAAGTATAGTACCTCGCTTCTAGTAACTGTACTTATACACAAAACAGATATTTCTGGTACGTAATTAAAGAAAAATTATAACTATCTAGTCTTTCTTATTCTTAGTTTGACAATGACCGCACAAGACATCCTAGCGCCAAAAGGTTGTGCAAATTCAGTATCACACCAAGTGAAATAAAGACAGCTTTGATTAAAGTGGATGATCAAAAAGGCCTTCCGCACTGACTATTAGGGTTTAACATCCTTAGACCAGTTAGCCTACATAGGAATCGATAGTGATTGGTAATTCGCTGAGGATATGGTATGATACTTTGACTTGACAAGCCCGCTGTGGCAGTCTTCTTCGACATGCCAGCATTGGGTTTCTCTCATCAAAGAATCGATCATGATAATCTGAGGATGCATCCTTGTCTTCTAATTTTTCTAGCCCTGAGACTTTCCCTGCAAACTTGGGATCTTTTTTGTGAACAATGTGCTGGAAATGCTGAACTTTACAAAAAGAATCATATTCTTTCATAAATACTCATAATTTGCTGAGGATTCGGTATGATACTTTGACCTGACAAGCTCGCTGTGGCTGTCCTGTTCGACACGCCAGACGATTCATGCTTTTCTTTGTGTTTTTCTAGCCCTTAGACTTTCCCTGTGGAATTGGGATCTTTTTTGTGCACACTGTGCTGGAAATGCTCAACTTCCTTTTAAAATCATGTTCTTACACAAATACTAATTCTAAAGATTACAGGGGATGATCAAAAAAGCATTCTGTACGTAATTGCACTGGCTGACCGACTATTAGGGTTTAAAGATTTCTCAGACCGGCTGGCCTACATTGGGATATTAATTGATAATATGCTGAGGATATGGTATGCTACTTTGACTTGACAAGCCCGCTGTGGCTATCTTCTTCGACACGCCAGCATTGGGTTTGTCTCCTCAAAGTATTGAGTGGCAATTATGATTGACACAGAGGATGCATCCTTGCCTTCTAGTTTTCCTAGCCCTGAGACTTTCCATACGAACTTAGGATATTGTTTGTGCACCATGTGCTTGAAATACTGAACTTTCTTTTAATACCATATTCTTTCATATATGCTGATTCTGAAGATGACAATAGATGATCAAAAAGGCATTCTGAATGTAATTGCACCGACTGACCGCCTAGCAGTTTAACATCCTCTGAGAACTAGAGATCTGTTGTGTGCACAAGTGCGCTGGTTATGCCTAACTCTCTGTTAAAATCAAATTTTAATACAAATAGTGATTCTGAAGATTACAGTAGATGAGCAAAGAGGCATTCTGCATGCACCCACACTAACAAATATAGAGATTATCTGGCTATTGTTTTGTATTCTATGCGTGCGTTTTCACAAAACTGGCTTAAAAAAACCCTTCTCTTCAGAGACGGATGTCTTACCCTGTAATAGCAACTACTGGTTTGAAATTGGAGGCAACGTTCTGAATAATTCATAGACAAACTGTATAACAAATTACACTCTGGGCAGCCGTAGCTTACGGCATGTTCCTACAAATGCTCCTGATTAGCGTTCCCTTGAAGACCAGGCAGCTGTGGCATCTGCCTGTCTTGTTGCGATGTCAGCCATAAGGCCAGGGCCGCGTCCAGCTCCTGTTCTTTGGCATTGGCGAATGTACGTCTGACTGCAGCTGCAAACAGAAAGATAAAGAAACATAACCAACCAAATCAGAGGAATGAAGCCGGCTGCCCAATTATGGACGATCCACAACATGGGAGGTCTCTAGTTTCTGACATTGCTGATCACATGCGCATAGGACTGGAGGTTTTCAAAATGTCCCGTCCACAGTGCCGTCAACTTTCACAAAAAGCTGGATATGATGTCATCAAAGACAGGTTAGGCCAAACAAAAATATACATTGGTGTAGGGTAATGTGACCAAAAAAGATAAGTGTCGGTAGGTCGGCTTTTTTTATGATTTAAAAAAAAAGAATATTTAGTTGAGTTTTTAAAGGAGGCTACTTTCCATAAGTTGGAATCACACGGGCGATTCCATCGTGAGATTTATTCCCCCAATCCGATCGGGGGCCGATCACAGATCAAATCGTAGGCCATTGACCCGTCACACGATGAACGATTGACGAAAGATAACTCAACGCGACAGGGGCAGAAGTGACGTATCACAGTGAACATTGCAAACGCGCTGCACGCGAGCAGACGCTAATGTTCGAACATCGCACTACCTTTCCGAAAAATACCTTTCAGCATTATGCCATTGCGAGAAATTAAGTTCACAGACAGTTGCAAGAGTAAAAAACTGTTCTTCCAAAAGTTTTGAATCGACGAAGAGACGCTGTCCGCCACTTTAACAAGTCACGGCGCGAAGACCTTAACAACACATTCTGAGAATAAGACTTTTCTTATCGCGCTTAGTCTGCCATGTGAACGACTCCAGCATTTGTAAAATATAAAGGCAAGACCTAGCAGTGACTCCAAAACGGCCTGACTTTACCGTGAATTAACAAAGATTTTCCATAAACTTTTCTTATCGCGCTTACTGATAGGTTCAAGAAAACACACAATAAAACTAAATCCTCTGAAGACTGAAACTGAGCTTATTGCGACGAGTATGACTGGGGGACACTAAATTTTAAAATGTTTAACGGTTGATGAATTTCAATTTTTTTAATTTGTTTAATGATTTCAGAAATAAATCTTTGAGAAGAATGTGAAAGTTAAGGTTCATGGAGACTGGTCCAGTATCTTTTCTCAGATTACTGGGAATCTCTCTACACACACTGACACAACACTATAACCTTTATTATTTTATATTAAACAACTTTTCCCCACCTTTAGTCGTTTGAAAGTTGCTCATTGGTTGTTCAGGCCAAGTCAGCAAAAAATCTGCAATGTGAACGGCTCCAGCAATTTAGAAACGATTAAGGCAAAACCTAACAGTGACTCCAAAACTGCTTGACTTGGCCGTGAATTAACAAAGATTTTCCACAGACTTTTTCTTATCACGCTTACTGATAGGTTTGCTTTAGCGAGATTAGGAGAGAGAGAGAAATCATGAAGTTGAAAAGTTACTGATTTATGACGTACAGTGATGAATGAGTGGTTACTTACCTGACTCAATAAGCAGAACTTGTTTGTACTTCAAATTCCCGCAGTGGGGCACTGCGGTTATGAAATTAAAAGCCCCTCCTGTTTTTGGAACCGCAGGAGCTTTCTAGTTTGCTGTTAGGTAGATTTTTGGTTCCTCTTTCCTGTCATGCTCTCTTTTTCTTCATGAATTCTTTTCTTTTTTCTGCCTTCTTGCTCATTCACCTGTATTTTTTCCAAAAATCTCTTCTCTTGCCGCTTGTCTCGCGATTCATGTATAGTTTAATCTGTTAGTGTTCTGATGTAAGTCCAGCAGTAGATAGGTTAAGCCTATTTTAACATACTGGAAACTGGTAATCTTCCAGTAGGTATTAATTTAGTTTTACTAAAGCCTGCTGGGACACAAGTAATGGGTTAGTGCATTTGTAAACAGGAATCGCTTGACAAGTGGCCCCCTTCATCCCCCCCTTCCTCGTCCTGATATGGCTCTGCGTAGTCGGCTGGACGTTAAGCAACAAATAAACAAACAAACAAAATTTGTACTTCAAATCTCGCAGAATATCTGTTCGACCTGACCGGACTGTAGCTGTTCATTACTGCCACCCTGAAAAGATATCACAGAAATAGTTAACACTTGATAAAAATGTATGCAATTACAAAAGACACTTAAATTTGTTATAACAGGTTATAGAACTTCAATTGATACTAAGAAAGTGAACAGCTGGTTTACGTTTTTTAATACAATGTACATTAAATTACTCTTTTTGTAAAACAGGATACAGAACTTCTTTAGTCGTTTAAAAATTGCTCCTGGGTTGTTGGGGCTAAGTCGGCGAAAAACATACTACAAAATAAAAACTCTGAAGAATAAAACTGAGAAAAGTGAGCCTGTTACTATGAGTATGGCTGGGGGACACTGCATTCTTTAAAATTTGATGAATATTTTTTTTTTAAATGAATAAAATCTTTGAGAGAATTTGACAGTTAAGGTTCATAGAGACTGGTCCATTATGTTTCCTCAAATTACTGGACATATCTCTCGAACACAGAGAAAAAAAGATGAAAAGGGTAGGAGCGAGCTGACAGTCACTCAATAACTGCACTGAAAGGAGTTGCAATAAATTGATGAATAATCACACTGACACAAAACTATACCCCTGCCTATAGATTTTCGCTTTTAGATCATCAGAAAACATTTAAGTGCTGTTCACATGGCAGACGAGCAAACAACTTTTCCCCAACTTAATTGTTTAAAAATATCTCCTGTGTTGCTGGCAAAAAGTCAGCCATGTGAACGGCTCCAGCAAGTTAGAAACAATTAAGGTAAGACTTAGCAGCGACTCCAAAAACTGCTGGACTTGGCCATGGAATAAAAAAAGATATTCCGCAGACTTTTCTTATTGCCGCTTACTGATTGGTTAGCTATAGTCAAACTATAGCCAAACTGCTTTTGTCGCATTAGGAGGTAGCTCCAATAGCTGCACTGGCCTTCAAAGTCTGACAAGAATCGTCGCTTATAACAAGTTTGACAGTTTGCGCTGTTTACAACACAAGGGTAGCACTTTTGATTTGATTTGGCACTGACTAAAGTTTTAAAGTAGGGGGATAGTTGGTACAAAGTCTGCCATGTGAACAAAAGTCACAACCTGACTCACCAAAGAGAAAATAAAAAAATTGAGGTTGGGCGAGAGAGAAATCTTGAAGTTGAACAGTTATTGATTTATGAGGCAGAGCGATATGAATGGTTACTTACCTCAACTCAATAAGCTAGGTCTTGTTTGTAGTTCAGAGTATGTTTGACCTGACTGAAGCTGTTCATTACCGCCACCTTGAAAAAATATCACAGAAATAGTTAACATTTGATGAAGATGCAATTTACATTTGATGGATGACATTTTTTTTGAATGAAGACAGAACAAATTCTTTAAAAAGTCCACACTTGTTCATCAATGAAAAACACACATGCCTGGGTAATTAGAAAATAAAAAAATAAAGCAATCATCAACATACCACCCTGTTTTTCCTCTTTACTGAAAACAATGCATTTGTTTCCCTAAACCAGTAAAAAAAAAAAGTTGACACATCTGCTTGTATTACTTTAAAAAGGTTCTACAAAAGAATAAAAGACAAATACGCCAAATTCATAAAACAAAAAGACCCTGACAAATGTGTCACTGTCAACGATGCATTTGTTGCTATCGAGATATACCTGTACATCTTCACCTGGCCGCAGTTGCGAAACCACAGTCTGCGTTAGTGGCATCTGTGGGGATGTTGTCTGTTGAGGGCTGAGGTCACTGTCCATCTCAGCTTTCTTCAAGTTCAAACACACAGTCATACTCATGGCTTTCTGAAAAATAAATCCTTGAAATTAATTAGGAACACAATGATTCATCATTCACAAGCCTCAAAGTCACACTCACAACAAAAACAAAATTGGAATGTATAATATAATTTAGAAACAATTAAGGTAAGACTTAGCAGCGACTACAAAAGCTGCTGGACTTGGCCGTGGAATAAAAAAGATATAATTCCGCAGACTTTTCTTATCACCGCTTACTGATTGGTTAGCTATAGAGTCAAACTATAGCCAAACTGCTTTTGTCGCATTAGGAGGTAGCTCCAATAGCTGCACTGGCCTACAAAGTCTGACAAGAATCGTTGCTTAAAACAAGTTTGACAGTTTGCGCTGTTTAGCAGTTTACATCACAAGGGTAGCACTTTCGATTCGATTTGGCGCTGACTAAAATTGTTTCAAAGTAGGGGGAAAGTCTGCCATGTAAACAAAAGTCACAACCTGACTCACCAAAGAGAAAATAAAAAATTGAGGTTGGGAGAAAGAGAAATCTTGAAGTTGAACGATTATTGATTTATGAGGCAGAGCGATACGAATGGTTCCTTACCTCGACTCAATACGCAAGGTCCTGTTTGTAGTTCAGAGTATGTTTGAACTGACCGAAGCTGTTCATTACCGCCACCTTGAAAAAATATCACAGAAATAGTTAACACTTGATGAAGATGCAATTTACATTTGATGGATGACATTGTTTTTAAATGAAGACAGAAACAAATCTTTATAAAGTCCACACTTGTTCATCAATGAAAACAAAATTGGAATATAATCAGTAGATTAGAAACCAGAAGTTTACCAAGAGACAGGAAGCTCATAAATGTTAAATGAGAATGTAAAAAACTACCATTTAATTCGCAGGTTACATACATTTGTTTACTTCAACAAAAAATCGGGTTGGTTGAATTTTGTCATCGTGTGTAATGTAGATCAGCTCGCGAATAAAATATATTATTCAATCACTATCAATATCATGAATATGAAAAGCAGAGTCTCGTCTACTTGTGAACAATGTTTCAAACTGATTGGATTATATTGTAATTTAGCAACCTCCCCGATTTTTGTTATGTGACCAGCGAATCGGAGCATTTTCACACTTTTACTGTTTTAGTTTTACAACTTCGATTCTAAAAAAACAAACCACAACATCAATCAACATCATGTTTTTGGAAAAGTCAGTTGACTCACACCTCGTTCAGAAAAAAAACAATCTTGGATGAATAGAACAGTGTTCTTCTAGGCACACAAAAAAAAGTCGAGACTGTGAGTCACAGTCACATCAAATTCGAAATCAAATTGTTCCATCAGTTAATTCACTTAGTACTTCGTGAGACAATCAATCTTCATTTTAGAATGAAAGACAAGGATTACCTTACATCCAATAAGCAACTCAAAATACAAGGCAGGAAGATAAAAGGGTGAAAAACGCCAAAACATGTGGCATACTAAGTTTGCGCCAACCGGAAGTGAGATCATTAATTAACAAGGGAAATAACTAAAAGATATTGCTCTTTGCAGTTGTTATTGCCTCCCTTAAAACAAACGGCTCACTGATCTAAACATTATGAGTGTAAATGCTCAGTTGACCAAAAAACAAAACTTCAGCAACTTTTTTCTACCAAAAAAAAAAAAAAAATTATTGAAGGTTGGCAGTCTCTTTGTTTTTAGATGTATTTTATCAAATAAAAAAAATAAAAAGGCTGAGAACAAATTTTATGATATAAATTTAATAAAAATCCAATACATAAAATAAAAATATTTGATTAAAAATAAAATGTATTCTTTGAACCCAAACTGTCTGAAAATAACTTTAAAAATAACCGAATAATGCAATTAAAATTCTAAATAAAAAAAATGTCACCAAGAATTAAAAGAATAACTAATTTTTATGTCAAAATGTCAAAATTAAATACAGGTAAAAACAAAACTTGACTAAATATAAAAAGATTAAAAAAAGTGTTTTTATAAAGAACAAACATAAATGCACGGTATTAAATTAGGAAAACAAAGATTGCAATCACCTTTTCAAATAAGCGTGGTAAAATCGTTTCGACTGCGACAATCTGCGTAAAAGTTGGCGAAATGTAAGGCGCGAATAGCGAAGGTGTCACGCATTCCAGCATGAAAAATAAAAAAAATAAAACGCATGCAGGATCATGGTGGCTGGGGACGCTCGCCTTATAAAATATAGTCAAATATAGTCAAACTCAGACAGCAAACTTCGGCTGGTTGCAAAAAGTATCACATACATTTTTTGCAAAATAACAAATGACACAAACAAATTGCGAAAAACACTTTATTTTAAAAAAATTTTTACACACACTCAAAACCTTATTTGGAGGGTTTAGACGCACTCAACCACAAAAATGGCATACCATAGTTTGTCCCAAATTCAGATTTTTCAATTGTCATTTTTGTAATTAATATATAATAATTCGCAAAATAAATACCATAATTGTTCACAAACAAAAGCTTTAAAATAATTCAGCTTTAAAAAGTAGAGTAGCTGACCGCGCCAGCAATAATCCAGCTGGCTATGATATGCCGTTGGTGATGGTCAGATCATGTGAGAAATGACAAATTGTAATAATGTGGTATCCATACGATTTCTGACATATGTACAATATGTGACAACTGGCATCTGTCCCGCAGATGATTTCCAGATCTTTTGCTACCTGGGGTGCAACTCCAGTGTGAAAATAACCATTTGCTTATGCAATGCCTTTTACGTATGTACTCGTGTTAACCTTGCCATTAAGGCAACCATATTCCGAAGTTAGCTTTGAAAGAGTTGTTGTTCAGCTGCGAAGTTAACTTTGAAAGAGTTGTTGTTCAGCTGCGAAGTTAACTTTGAA
>NC_090253.1:65347605-65365105 GCF_037325665.1 Littorina saxatilis | reverse complement strand
CAGCAACATCGTCAAGATGGTAGAGATGCTACAGAGCGTGCTGTTCACCAAGAAAGAGGAGAAGCAGCAGAAGCTCCGCCAGGTGGCGCTCTTCCTGGAGCAATGGTTGAGCATCCACCGCAAGCACCCATTCCTCGAGGAGTACATATTAAATCCAAAAACCAACCCCGAGGAGCCTGTGGCGCCCACTGTGAGTGTAGCGCCCACTTCGTCATCTCTCGTCTCTGATTATCATGATCGTTTTTCGATACTTTGACGAGACAAACCCAATGCTGGTGTGTCAAAGAAGACAGCCACAGCGGGCTTGTTTGAGTCAAAGTATCACACCATATTTTCACCGTATTACCAATAACTGTCCCAATATATGATAACTGG
The DNA here is from genome assembly GCF_037325665.1 of Littorina saxatilis. NCBI lineage: Eukaryota > Metazoa > Mollusca > Gastropoda > Littorinimorpha > Littorinidae > Littorina > Littorina saxatilis. Next base: position 65,364,730 of record NC_090253.1, on the reverse strand, counting down.
TCTAAGAGGACGTTAACCCCTCATAGTCAGTCAGTCAGTCAGCCATTTCATTGGAAGACTCTTCCAGCTGGTGTGGGTTCAAGTTCTATGTAGCCTTCTAAGGCAATTGACAAAGAGTGGATACGTAAGATGAACGAGTCAGCCGGGAAGACAGGAGGGCACAGTTAAACGACATTATATTTCCCGCACTACTCGCCCCCCACACCCCCCTCCCTCCCTCTAATTGGTGTGGTCAGTTCTTTAGATTTGTGGCGCTCTCAGAAATGACTTAACAGTTATCATTTCTACCTGTCTGTTGTTTATTACAGGTAACCACTTTTCTGTTGTTTGTTCCAGGTGAAAAAGACACTGTCGTGCTGCACCCTGTGTATAGGTAACAACATCCGGAACTACCTGTCTGTTGTTTGTTCCAGGTGAAAAAGACACTGTCCTGCTGCACCCTGTGTATAGGTAACAACATCCGGAACTACCTGTCGTCGCTCTACCTGGTGACCAAGCTGGTGTACCTGGTCAACGTGATTCTGCAGTTCCTGGTGCTGTCTGCCTTCCTGCAGCTCAACTTCTGGCACTTCGGCCCGCAAACCCTGCACGCCTACGACAACCAGAAGATCAGCAAGGCCACCACAGAAACCTTCCCCATCGTGGCTCTCTGTCACTTCCAGACCTATGACATCAATGCTAATACCAACCATGACGGAGCTACAGGTACTCCGTCCACCCGTTCATCCCTCTGTCTTTCCTTGCCTCTGTTCGTCCATTAATATGTCCCTTCATCTACTATTAATGGGGTAGCAAACCAGATGATTACACTTTACCTTGGACTGTATGCGTGTGTGTCTGTGTGGCAGGAAAGTGGGTGCAGTGCATCCTGACGATCAACGTGTTCCTGGAGAAGCTGTTCCTGATCGAGTGGTTCTGGCTGCTGCTGCTCCTCATCATGACCTGCATCAACTTCTGCGTCTGGTGCTTCAAGGTCAGTCACTGGTGCTTCAAGGTCAGTAACTGGTGCTTCAAGGTCAGTAACGGGTGCTTCAAGGTCAGTAACTGGTGTTTCAAGGTCAGTAACGTATAACTGGTGCTTCAGTGTCAGTAACGGGTGCTTCAAGGTCAGTAACTGGTGTTTCAAGGTCAGTAACGTATAACCGGTGCTTCAGTGTCAGTAACTGGTGCTTCAAGGTCAGTAACTGGTGTTTCAAGGTCAGTAACGTTTAACTGGTGCTTCAGTGTCAGTAACTGGTGCTTCAAGGTCAATAACTGTTTCAGGGTCAGAAACGTATAACTGGTGCTTCAGTGTCAGTAACTGGTGCTTCAAGGTCAGTCACTGGTGCTTCAAGGTCAGTAACTGGTGCTTCAAGGTCAGTAACTTGTGGGTAATGTCCGGGAAACGTTTTTTTAACAGCTGTGTTTAACTGACAGTAATCTTTGGAAAGACGGTACTGCAAGAATCGTGTGCATTGGGTGAATGTAGCCATGTCTTAAGCCTTAATTACAGCAGTGTGATGAGAGTTTTAGTATGCAGAATATCGAGAGAGAAAACATCTGAACCATGAGAAGGTAACCTCTGATGGCACGGATGACCTTCTAATCAGCTAGAGTTGTTCCCCATGCGTTCAATAATATGGGTATGGGTGGATTCGAATGAGCTGTGGTTTGCAAGGAAGATGTAAAGGCTATTCACTCGGCACTCCTGCTCGACTGTCTTTGGATCCAAGGGTAATGCATGCGTTTCGTGCCTTACTGGGCGACATTCGAGCCGCGTTGCACATCCTACATAATCTGACTGATTGACATAATGATGACACATTGCACATCCTACATAATCTGACTGATTGACATAATGATGACACGTTGCACATCCTACATAATCTGACTGATTGACATAATGATGACACATTGCACATCCTACATAATCTGACTGATTGACATAATGATGACACATTGCACATCCTATATTATCTGACTGATTGACATAATGATGACACATTGCACATCCTACATAATCTGACTGATTGACATAATGATGACACATTGCACATCCTACATAATCTGACTGATTGACATAATGATGACACATTGCACATCCTATATTATCTGACTGATTGACATAATGATGACACATTGCACATCCTACAAAATCTGACTGATTGACATAATGATGACACATTGCACATCCTACATAATCTGACTGATTGACATAATGATGACACATTGCACATCCTATATTATCTGACTGATTGACATAATGATGACACATTGCACATCCTACAAAATCTGACTGATTGACATAATGATGACACATTGCACATCCTACATAATCTGACTGATTCACATAATGATGACACTTTGCACATCCTACATAATCTGACTGATTGACATAATGATGACACATTGCACATCCTACATAATCTGACTGATTGACATAATGATGACACATTGTACATCCTACATAATCTGACTGATTCACATAATGATGACACTTTGCACATCCTACATAATCTGACTGATTGACATAATGATGACACATTGCACATCCTACATAATCTGACTGATTGACATAATGATGACACGTTGCACATCCTACATAATCTGACTGATTGACATAATGATGACACATTGCACATCCTACATAATCTGACTGATTGACATAATGATGACACGTTGCACATCCTACCTAATCTGACTGATTCACATGATGATGACACATGACTGACTCGCACAAATGACACATTACAGATCCTCCAGACGCGGACGGCGCTGCGGTTCGCTGAGCGCTACATGAAGCTGCTCGGGGTGTACACGGCGCCCCTCCCCGTGCCCAAGGGATGCTCCGTGGAGCAGTTCGTCATGGAGTACCTCCGCAACGACGGCATCTTCGTCCTCAGGATCCTCGCCGTAAACACCAATGAGGTCGTGGTGGCCGAGCTGGTGGAGGAGTGCTGGAAAAGGTCAGGGTCACGGGTCAGAGTCATGGTCACGGGTCACGGGTCAAGGTTAGAGTCAAGGTCAGGGTCACGGATCAGAGTCACGGGTCAGGGTCACGGGTCACGGATCAGGGTCACCGGGCTGAGTTGGAATACGTTTTTTGTACACTGCATACAAAGTAATGTCCCGTTGGATAAAGGATAGAGGTTAATCTACAGTAGTAGTGTGACTGATTTGAAAACAGTTTTTGTGCATAGCTTAAACATTAATGTTACGCTGGTGTGTGTGCCAGGTACCTGGAGTTTTGAGGAGCATCCCCACCTGGCGAAGGGGGCCAGTATGGACATGGGGGAGGCAGAGACCGCCTTCGACACCATCCCCAGCAACGACGACAGGCCCCCCGACACCAACAACACGTAGGGGCATGACGTCATATGGGGACGCCATCAGCACGTCACGACCTGACGTCATAGGGGGAACAATCAGCACGTAGCGGCCTGACGTCATAGGAAGATACCATCACCACGTAGCGTCATGGACGTCATAGGGACACGTGACGACATTCAGATTTTCCCGTATGGGATTAGAACCAGGGAGGATGGTCAATCTTATCACGGAGGGGGGGGGGGGGGGGGGGGGGTTGTACGTGGAGTGCCTTACTCCAGACACTGTCAGCCTACGTGTTGCTGTGTATAAATCACGCCTGGAGCAGCCGCCATCAAGACTTCTCTAATCGGAGTAACAGTGTGTTCGCTGTCATTGTTCTCTTCGCTCTTAATGATAATGATTAGAACGCTTGTGTGATGCGTCCCTACAGCTTGAAGCGCTTTACAAGTTCCCAAATTCAAATTGTTGTTGTCGTTGTTGCCATGGGAACACTTTCTTACCTTAAGTGCTTAAAGTCATCTTGAACTTGTGCAACGTGGACTGTGTGCAAAGAGAGATAAGAAAGTGTCCCCATCGTCTCCACCAACTGCAATCGCTATGATATTCACTAGCTTGCGTGTGCCATTGTGTGTTCCTGTGCCGTACCACAGTTTTCTCTCAATGACTATTGTGTGTTCCTGTGCCGTACCACAGCTTTTCTCTCAATGACTATTGTGTGCTTAGTTTCCTGAGGAAATGCCTTTATCCGTCATGGATGTTGTAATACGATAAAACAGCTTCCTCCTGTCGCGTGGCGCTGTTAATTGTTAGGTACAACAGTCTTCGGACAGATCCTTGCCCCAGTGGCAGGATTCACTAATCCCTTGCAGCGGCTGGAGACGTCTCGTTCCTACACACGCCGTTGTCGAGAAAAGGCTGGGCTACCATATTTGCTTCATGGATAACACGGTGTGTGTGTGTGTGTGTGTGTGTGTGTGTGTGTGTGTGTGTGTGTGTGTGTGTGTGTGTGCATGTGTGTGTGCGTGTGGGTGTGTGGGTGTGAGAGAGAGAGAGAGAGATAGAGAGAGAGAGAGAGAGAGAGAGAGAGAGAGAGAGAGAGAGAGAGAGAGAGAGAGAGAGGATGTAACTATTGTTGATATAGAAAGTGTGTATTTCATTTTATAAGGCTTGACAGTGCATGCGCATTTGTTCCGAGTCATGTGACCTGATCTAGCTGACAGTGACTTCGTATCAAGCCGTTCTCTGTAAGTGAAGTCAAGTCAAGATCCTTTGATCACTGCGCTGTGCTTCTCTATGTGAACGCAAGGGGAATAACTCAGACATTGTCATTTTACAAGAGAGGTGCTGCTACTTAAGCCTGACTCACGGGTGGTTGAATGAATTTTGGGGGCCTGGGGAGCTCAGGTGGTAGAGCACTATATGTGCAGACCCAGAGACGGTATCCATCTCCCACCCCCGTGTCATCACACTGGCACGTTAAAGATCTTGGTCATTCTACCATAAGTGCAGATGGCTGATACCACCTAAACACGCATACATCAAAAGCCGTGAGGGCGTAAAAACTCGAATCGTATAAACCAATTCATGTCCAATATAGGCAATTAAGACCTGACGGACAATAAGCCCCTTAACATTTACTCTTTTGGGTTGAATGAAATGATCGATGTGTGTGTGTGGGGGGGGGGGGGGAGTTTTATATATATATCAGCTGTTTGAATGAAGTGATAAGTTTGTTTGTGTGTGCTTGGGGGGGGGGGGGGGTGGAGTTTTATATATATCAGCTTTTTGAATGAAGTGATGAGTTTGTTTGTGTGTGTTTGGGGGGGGGGGGGGTGTGTATATATCAGCTGTGTGAATGATGAGTGTGTGTGTGTGCGAGTGTGTGTAAGAGAGAGGTTTATATATTAACCGCAGCGTTTTTTGCTAAAGATCAGGGTGACGTCATGTGCCTGTTTACAATGACATCCTGTGGTCTCCATTGGATACTGCATGATGCGGTGACAGTGTACAGTCTTAGAATCTCACTCACTTTAATTCGTACTGTTGTTGCATTGATGCGGCTTATGTTTTGGTGTTACTGGCTATCTGTCAGTTTCCAGTACATATCTTATCTGAAGAGTTTGATGCCTACCATTCCTTATCAAGACCTCACTGCTCTCGATCCCGCTCACGTTGCGTTATCATTATTGCTTGTGTTGTTGTGTGCGTTTGTTGTTGTTGTTGCGTTCTCGCCACGGGTCTGTGTGTGTCAGTCACTGGTGTGACACGCCACGGGTCTGTGTGTGTCAGTCACTGGTGTGACACGCCACGGGTCTGTGTGTGTCAGTCACTGATGTGACACGCCACGGGTCTGTGTGTGTCAGTCACTGATGTGACACGCCACGGGTCTGTGTGTGTCAGTCACTGATGTGACACGCCACGGGTCTGTGTATGTCAGTCACTGATGTGACACGCCACGGGTCTGTGTGTGTCAGTCACTGATGTGACACGCCACGGGTCTGTGTGTGTCAGTCACTGATGTGACACGCCACGGGTCTGTGTGTGTCAGTCACTGATGTGACACGCCACGGGTCTGTGTGTGTCAGTCACTGATGTGACACGCCACGGGTCTGTGTGTGTCAGTCACTGATGTGACACGCCACGGGTCTGTGTGTGTCAGTCACTGATGTGACACGCCACGGGTCTGTGTATGTCAGTCACTGATGTGACACGCCACGGGTCTGTGTGTGTCAGTCACTGATGTGACACGCCACGGGTCTGTGTGTGTCAGTCACTGATGTGACACGCCACGGGTCTGTGTATGTCAGTCACTGATGTGACACGCCACGGGTCTGTGTGTGTCAGTCACTGATGTGACACGCCACGGGTCTGTGTGTGTCAGTCACTGATGTGACACGCCACGGGTCTGTGTATGTCAGTCACTGATGTGACACGCCACGGGTCTGTGTGTGTCAGTCACTGATGTGACACGCCACGGGTCTGTGTGTGTCAGTCACTGATGTGACACGCCACGGGTCTGTGTATGTCAGTCACTGATGTGACACGCCACGGGTCTGTGTGTGTCAGTCACTGATGTGACACGCCACGGGTCTGTGTGTGTCAGTCACTGATGTGACACGCCACGGGTCTGTGTGTGTCAGTCACTGGTGTGACACGCCACGGGTCTGTGTGTGTCAGTCACTGATGTGACACGCCACGGGTCTGTGTGTGTCAGTCACTGGTGTGACACGCCACGGGTCTGTGTGTGTCAGTCACTGATGTGACACGCCACGGGTCTGTGTGTGTCAGTCACTGATGTGACACGCCACGGGTCTGTGTGTGTCAGTCACTGATGTGACACGCCACAAACCTCATGTACAGCGATGTTCGGAGTTGTTTGGCGGTTTTTTTTTTAAGTAGACCTGCTCTTGTTCTTAATATTTACCGGTAGGCTAAATTGTCAAAAATGTGAGCAAACCCCATCTACTGCGAGATTTTGATACACACGTACCGACTGGGTGGCCGAGTGGTAACGCATTTGCGCTCGGAAGCGAGAGGTTGCGAGTTCGACCCTGGGTCAGGGCGTTAGCAATTTTCTCCCCCCTTTCCTAACCTAGGTGGTGGGTTCAAGTGCTAGTCTTTCGGATGAGACGAAAAACCGAGGTCCCTTCGTGTACACTACATTGGGGTGTGCACGTTAAAGATCCCACGATTGACAAAAGGGTCTTTCCTGGCAAAATTGTATAGGCATAGATAAAAATGTCCACCAAAATACCCGTGTGACTTGGAATAATAGGCCGTGAAAAAGTAGCATATGCGCCGAAATAGCTGCGATCTGCTGGCCGATGTGAATGCGTGATGTATTGTGTAAAAAAATTCCATCTCACGCGGCATAAATAAATCCCTGCGCCTTGAATATGTGCGCGATATAAAGTGCATAAAATTTAAATAAAAAAATAAATCCCTGCGCTTAGAACTGTACCCACGGAATACGCGCGATATAAGCCTCATATTGATTGATTGATTGATTGTTAATGGAGCTAACTTTGATGATTGACTCGACATTACACAGCATAAGCTTAGAATGTTCATTGTTTTTGTTTTTGATTTTTTTACCATGCATGAAAATATCTTCTCTGTGCAGTGTGAGTACATTTATCTGCGAACTGTGTCTTTGCTGTAAACTACTGCAACATAATATGTTTACACACGTTATAACGTTTTATTTGTGAAATGATTATACATTGATAATTATAGGGGCCTACTAGCCTATTTGCCAAGCTTTTACTGCAATATAAACACCATGTATTTACTTTTATATCGTTCGTGGTCTCTTAATTAATTGTATCAGACTTTTAGGAATTGTCCATGTCAATGTTTTACAATTTTGAATGCGTTTTTTTATTCAGTCCAACACATTGTGCATCAAATTGTGTCTACAGCCTTTGGTGTCAGCTTCAGCATTGTCTGCCAGACTTGTCTCCCTTTCTCCACTCTTGCCAGACTTGTCTCCCTTTCTCCACTCTTGCCAGACTTGTCTCCCTTTCTCCACTCTTGCCAGACTTGTCTCCCTTTCTCCACTCTTGCCAGACTTGTCTCCCTTTTACTCCGGTCATATTTTGACAAATATTGCCTCAACATCAACATAATTCCTTTACAAGCTATTTAAAGTTTTTTGAGTGCTATATACATACAAGAATCACATATGCAAAATATAGAAAAATATTGTGGGGGAAAATCGTATTTTTTTGCATGTTTAGTATTATGTGCGTACATGTTTTTTCCAAAATGGTCAAGCACTACAGAAAACGAATTGTGGGCTGTTACTGAGGCCGTGGTGTCTTATAAAGCTTCACATTAACTCATTCGAGGCGCAGCTAAATTTCCCCTGTGTTCCCTGCCAACGCGCGATTTAGAGCCATTTTGAAAAAAATATTAAAAATCAACAACACAAGATAACCTTACATACCTTATGTTTTTGCAAAGTTTGAAACTTACTCTTTTAGAAAATATATGAAACATTTGAAAGTACATACCTTTTGTTGTCTTCATATCCACGCAAAATATCCAATTTGAAGCAAAACAAAAAAACTTTCTACGTCATGGGTTCATCATACACAATGTCATGATCGACACTTGCATTGCCCGAATCATCACCCAAATGATCGTCCATTGGCACAAAATCGTCACCAGAATCTAAAATATCATCTCCACTATCATCATCACTGAGGTCAAGATCAGAACCGTACTGAATAACACGTTCTAGCACTCTTTTCAAGTTACTACGTCTCAGCAGAACGATCCGCCATCTTGGAAAAGTCAAAACACGTGGGTCGCACACCGTCAACAAAATTTTTATTAATCCCAACAATTTAAGGGAAGGAACTGTTTACAGTGAATGGTACCACTGTAGACAGATAGAAGTTCATTGCAGGGGTTGTTTCCCTTGGTCAGCAGGACCGTTTACACCGTTAAAAATTCGTGATATCCGTCGGAACTCAAGTGCCGGCACGCAGCCAACGCTAAACACAGATGTCGGAATTCCAGTTCCGACGCGCCTCGAATGAGTTAAAGGCGTTTTTGATAGTGGAAAAGGCAAAGTAGGAAATAGTTAGCTGCAACTCTTGTAAAGTCAGATTGTTTCCGTGCAAAACCAAAAAGACTAGTCACATTTTATACGAAAATTATCCGATTCGCCCATGCTATGCCACCGTGTGAAAATATAAAATAATACAAGGCATTTTTTCTTACTTACATATGTTTCCCCACAGCAGAGTGAGCAGCTTCAAGAAAATGAGTGTTTTGAAAACATCGTTTTAGGCAAAGTCGCTTCATACCCCCCTAAATATGAAAGAGGCGATCAAATACTAAACTGAGGGTATGACACCCGACAGTTTGTTTATTTCATATGACGACAATACATAAGATAACAAAATACTGTCACTTGTCGATTCGTCTTTACACTGTTATTGTTAGGGGTTTAAGCCATTCCTTTTTTTGCAATTCAGTAGAAAACGTCACCACAGCTGATCGACGTCGTCCTCCTCGTCGTCACAGGGCTGTGCAGACAAGACCGTTTCGACGTCAAACCAACGCTGGCTTTGTGGTATCTTCGTCCAACGTAGTCCACGTAGCTTGCGATCAGCTGGTTGTATGTCACCCACCTTCCCCGTGCCAAACGGTGCAAAAGAAAACCGCCGTTGATGACGTAGTGTACGTCGTGGACGTTTTCCTCTTCATGTTTGGCGAGAAACCAAATGTGGGCAGCCAGAATGTGCTTTCTGGCTTCTCGTGGCAGATCTAAGGGCTCAAACAAAGATGTTGGAATGTTAGAGAGCTCATGTTCAAAGGCTGATGGCAGCAGCTCTGGAGTGGCCTCTAAGATCCTGACTAGTCGCTGGAACATTGTTGTGTCAACATTTATGGCCTCGCCTTGAGAGGACACCACAGACTCAAAGGCTAGGGTGACAGCCTGATCACTCTTCTTGAGTGTGAACGGTCGGCAAGCGAAGACCCTACTAACCATGTCTTGAATGACGATTTGTCCCAGTAGTTTTACTGTGTCCACATTTACAGATTCGTTTGCGACTTTTCCGCTGAAGAGAGTTTTCCGTCTCCGCTGAATGAATTCCTCCTCTGGAAAAACTCCAGAATTTTCTTAATGTCCGCGTGTTCCCTTTTCTGTCTTGACTTGCTTGAATCCTTATGCTGGTCACTTGTAATGAAAGGCACACCTGTCACACGCTGCATGCCAAGTATTCACACCAGTCTTTCACTTTCACCCATGCCTGTTCCCCTCGTCAAACCTCAATTTGTCTTTAAGCTGCGCATCAGAAGCTGTTCAATAACGAGGTCTGAGGACAGTCCTGCCCAGTATCGATCGCTGCACCGGATGTTGTGGTGGCCTTTCATGAGCTGCTGATATACAGCAGGTTGTATTCTTTGTAGCTCAGACATGTGCTGAAGATACTGCCAAGCACATTTCAAGTAGTTGGTGTGTCCAGACGCAGCAAAGTGTGGCAACATTTCCAGGACACTCTGTACATGCAGACTTCTTCTTCTTCTTGGCGTTCGCAGAGGTTACACGATCAGTCCAGCACTGGTGATAAATGTTGTCGTTTTCTCCAACTCCTGTCGACTGCCGTATAGTTTGGTCTGCAAGGGAGTTGCCAGTTGGTGACGGCCACACTTCTTTTCGTTACTCATCTAGTAAGGGACATCGCTGTAAGATGTGTTCCGCTGTTTGGTCTTCTTGACCGCAGGCACAGGTTGGTAATGGCGCCAGCTTGAACTTTCGGTTCATGTGAGCATTGAGCCTGTTGTGGCCAGTACGCAGCCTGATGAGGTTGACTTGCAGCTCTCTGGACATTGAATGTGTGGTAGTCATCTCTGTTTGTCCTTGGCCTCATCAATGCCTTGATGATTGTCTTCTGCTCACTAAAGCTGACACTGTTTTCAGGTTGGTCTTCCACGGCTCCTTCTTTCGCCAGCTCATCTGCCCTTTCATTTCCTGGTATCCCCCAGTGTGCTGGTATCCACTGGAGGACAACTCTTCTGGTTTGTCTGACCATCTGTAATGCTTTGGCCAGCTGTGGGTGTTTGTCGTTCTCTAGGGCCTGAAGGACTGAAAGGGCGTCGTACATGCAGACGAAAGTTGCCTGTTCTCTCATCTTTGATGGACTGACAGAGAATGTCTACCATCATGTCAAGGTTCTGTAGCCACAGTTGACTGGTTCTGCATATTGACAACTTCTCTTTGTGTGCAAGTAGCTGATGTTTGATGTCTGAAAGAATATTCACGAATTCCTCCTCAGACGGAACACTATGATTTAATGTACCGTAAACTACCTTGTATATACCCAGTATCGAGTAATCGCCCACCCCCTGCTTTTGGTCAAATTTTGTGCACAGGGTACAGTACCTAGTAAACGCCCACCTCCCAGTTTCGATCAGTGGAGTAGACAAGGAAAAGGAAAAATATAAATGTCCTTCCTCAGAAATGTTTCGGGGAGTGGACAGAAAACGGGTTCTAGAGTTGTTACAGAATCGCTATACATTTTTGACTGGGAGGTAAAAGAAGAAACAAAAGCTTCATCTTGGGCGAAAAGTGATGTCTGAAGAGGTTGATTTACGTGTTCTTTGATTTCTTGAGTAAGAACGGGTAGAGGGCCGCGTCGTCAAAGATATTTTGAAGTTATGAACTTGTTAAACAGACACTAAAGCAATAAGATTATCTTCGAAATTGGTGCATAGGAGAGAGGGGAGGGGGGGGGGCGCATACAAAGTAGTTTACGGTAATTGCGAATAAGCTTTGCCGCAGCCTTTAATAATTGGGTCTCGGGATCTGCGGATTTAGGTTGTTTGTAAAATTGGCGAAGAATTTCGCTGGCTGTTTTTTTTTTAAAGAAACATTCGGCGTTCCTTTCTTCTCTGACAAAAACAATGTTAACGCCATAGTAGTCTTCCAATTGATTCTTCGTGTATTTAGAACCATATTCCTGGTCTTTATCAAAACCGAGTCAGCTTTCAATGAGCTGCAAGAGATCAGGCACTGTGACCTGCTCAATGTCGGCTTTGTTCAAGTACTCAATCTAGACAAAACAGCACTTATATCAAGTGAAGGAGTATATTCAAGAAGTGTTTAAACCATCTCATACAACATTACTTTACTTATTTTGAAAACTAGTAACTGAGAAGAAATACAGTTTTGCCATAGGTCGGCTTCCATACAAATGTTGTTTTCGGAATAATGAAAAAAGCCTTAAATTACAGTTTAATGTCATCCATTTGTATAGCATTAAGATGAACAATCAATACCCATCTCAGAAGTATACACATTCAGTAACTCTGCTTCAGTTAGTTGTTTAAACAGACAGTTTTTTTGCAAAAATGAACCAGCAGCAGACGACGACGGTTTCGCGCCAGCGCGCGGCGGTACAGTAACCTTGACCTAGATGTGTCAGATCGCCTTGTGTCGGCTATGGTCGGCGAATTTGGTCACAATTTTTCAAAATGCAAATTTTATTTTCTTTGATTTAATTTTAGTACTTGTTTCCCCCATTATATAACTCTATATTCCTGATATGTGTAAACAACATATAACAATCTATTAAATTATTACATTAAACATTGAAAAGGTATTATGTTGAGGTTAAAACTAAATATGACCGGAGTATTTCTCCACTCTTGCCAGACTTGTCTCCCTTTCTCCACTCTTGCCAGACTTGTCTCCCTTTCTCTACTCTTGCCAGACTTGTCTCCCTTTCTCCACTCTTGCCAGACTTGTCTCCCTTTCTCTACTCTTGCCAGACTTGTCTCCCTTTCTCCACTCTTGCCATATCAGTGTCTTTGATTTGTTTCCAGCGTGTTTTTCATAAATGCTTTATTTATTGACATGGTGGCGTGTTTCTGTTGTTCCCGTAATGTGATTGCTACCTCTTTTACTGTGACATGTTTTTCTTCATCCTAATTAATGTGACCCTCCACAACGGAATGAGTCGCATGTCACCTTTGCATGATTTTCATAATTTTACTTTTTCCTAAAGAGTTTTTTATGCTCTATCCAGTGGTGAAAACCGTTTTAGAAAAGAGCGAAAACTGTTTGAGTTATAAGCCTGTGACTAAGGTGACCCTCACACTGTTACCAGACACTCCCCGGACTTATATTAAGCCTAGCGCAGAGGTGACATGCGACTCATTTCGTGGTGGAGGGTCACCTATTTTATGTCTATAGCTATAGCTTTTCTCTTGCGCTTCTATTTTTTTTTTCTTTTGTGAACTTACTTTGTGCATTATACGTTCACTGAAAAAGCTTAATTGTACCATTTATGTATTGACTGTTTTACAACATTTCATCAAAAGACCGGTTATTTCAATCTTCGTGCTTTCAATGCAATTGAGGATATGCTGCACATCAGAGTATGTTCCCCAAGTTTGTGAAGAGGCAACAGTTATTTCGCAGTGTGTGTGTTTGTGTGTGTGTGTGTGTGTGTGTGTGTGTGTGTGTGTGTTTGTTGCAATGGCCAAACAGCCGGCAGTATGCGTAATACTCGGCTCTCGCAAAGCACACGGCGTCAACACTCGCTGCCCCATTCATCTTGTGTGAAGTCAGCGAGAGGCCCCTGGTAAAGGGAGCGTACTCGTCCCGTCACAAGGTGTAGAATGCAGAAGTTCCTTCCCTTCCATCAAACGAGGAAAGGGGTGAAAAATCGACTTGCTTGGTACGAAGTGGGACATAATTACTCATTAAATGTTTTACATGCAAATGATCTAAATTGTACTCGTTTTTGGTTGTTGGTTTCCCCGTCATTTTCGCTGACCATTCATTTGATTCCTGTTATCAATGAAACGTTTAGGGAGAAAGATACAATACGATTTACTAATGAGGGTCACTCTTTGACCATTACCCGACAATCGATCCACAGCATTATTCCCTTGACTTACTTTGTCAACCTGCATCTATGTTCAGGGGCGGACGGGGGGGAGGGGGGGGTGTTTCAGGGGTTTCCGGATCCCCCCCAGCCAAAAAATAAAAATATTTTGTGTGTTTTTTTGGGTTGAGTTTCAATTTTTGGGGTCTTAATCAGTGACAAAATCGGCTGCCTGAAACTGGTAATGATCATCCTCGGAATGCACCAGATTGCACCATTTTGCATCCTTTTTTTCCAAATTTTCCGGGGGGGCATGCCCCCGGACCCCCTTCACACCCATATCTTCACAATATACTTTTGGAACCCCCCCCCCCCCCCATAAAATGAACTGATCCGCCCCTGATGTTTCAATACAAGAAAGTACATTGGAAACCGGTTTGATGAGCTTCTTTTAGCTGTAAGTTTAGAGAAGAAGAAGAAGAGGACGAAAGTTGCATTTATTGTGACACTTGAAATAGAAGGATCAGAACGCGTCTCCTTTCCACGAAAGTGACATGGGAGATAATCTGCGGCTTGTGAGTTGTGCGCTAAGTTGTGCGCAGAGAGAGAGAGAGAATAACGGCGACAGCAACAACTTCTTAAGGCGTTTCATTAACTCCACAGCGGCTCATCTCCCGTCTAGTGCCAGGTACAGGTAAAACTGCCAGGTAAGAGTACAGGTGCTAATAGCGCTCAGCCTGGGCCACGAGGTGCAGGTGATAATGAGACGGGGGGTGTTTGTGGGACAAGTGGGACAGCTAAGTGTACCTGTCCTTGTCACGTGGGTCGGTATCCAATGCCGGTAAGCAGCGTGTACTTCACCCAGCTCTAGTCTCTGCGGAGGTTGTGCTTCTCATCTGTTTGTATCAGTTGCTGCGGTGTCCAGGCCTTGGTTGGCTCGTTCATTCTTATTGGATGAGTTGCTGCGATGTCCAGGCCTTGGTTGGCTCGTTCATTCTTATTGGATGAGTTGCTGCGGTGTCCAGGCCTTGGTTGGCTCGTTCATTCTTATTGGATGAGTTGACTTCATCATCTTTGACATTGGGGCCGTCAACTACAATTTGAAGGCTACTCGTGCTTGCTTTAGTAGTGTGTTTAAGCTCTGTGTGTGTGTGTGTGTGTGTGTGTGTATATGTGTGTGTGTGTGTGTGTGTGTGTGTGTGTGTGTGTGTGTGTGTGCGTGCGTTTGTGTGGTCTCAAGTTAATCCCTTTTTGGATCTAAATGCATAAGTGCATGTCCTTCTGCATTTACAGATCACAGGTTTTGTGGTTTCCAAGGACAGTTTGCACAAGAAAATTTGCTGATTCAAATCAGCAGGTTCCCAGACGTTCCTTCATGTAATTTTTAGGTGAATGGTCAAAGTGGTTTCTTCAAAAAACAGTCATGGCAGGGTGTTTGTGTGTGACACTTGTCCGAGTGCTAGCGTGAAATAGTGAAATGGTTAAATAACGCAAGTTATTTGAAGGAAAAAATCTTGTTTTGTTCCCGATCAATATTATGCAAGCGAGGGTTTTGTTTATGGTAAATATGTTCTGAAATGGACTACATGTATACATTGTATATATACTAGAGGAATACGCGAGACAGAGACAGACAGCGTGGCGGTTCACCACAATCACCTTTGAAGGCGAAGTCCTGTAATTTAAAACGGGATTGAGAATTTTAGGGCTTATTTCTTAGCCCTATATTATCTGTTATGGCTTCTCAAATGCCAGAACATACAGACAGACAAAAGCCGCTAGACCCCATCACAAACAGAACTCTACAATCCACAGGTGTGCCCACACACACACACAAACACACACACACACACACAGAGAAGCCGTATATATATATGTATATCTATATCTATAAATATATAGAGATAGATGACAGTGTATTTTTCGCGTGGCTATAAATTGATTCGACCTTTTCACTTTTACAGTAAGGACAACTTACGGGTACATGCAAGGAAAGCCCACAACTTCTAAGGCGAACAACTCTGCAGAGTCTGCTGTGAAGGGCGACGGTAGTCTCCCTGTCACACTCGACCCCCTTTGAATGAACTTAAATCCCTCCCAGGTGGAATGGGAACAGCACGAAAATGATTCAGTGACCAAAACACCACAATCACCTTTGAAGGCGAAGTCCACTCAAGCGGGATTGAGAATAACTGTTATGGCTTCTCGAAGGAAGGCCTGAACATACTAACACATGATGATAAAATCGTTTATTTAACGTCACTCTGTAAAAACATTGGCGACATTTGTCTTAGATTAAGAACACACACAGGCACGCACACAAACTTTCCCTTTATGTACAGTGGTTCACCACCCTCCCGCCCCCCGCACACTCTCGCTCATCTAATTAAAAATGGTGTTAAGAGATACTTGGATATAAAATGGTATTTTTAAAAGTTCTGATAAAAATATATAGTAGCTGTATGAGAAGCAATGGCGTCAGCCGCAGCAATGTCTCTTCATATCCAGGGACCAAGTGGGTGCGTGTGCATAAGTCCAGCGATAAGTTTGGGACCTTGCCACCCAAGGTCTTTATTAAAACTTAAAAGATAGCTTAATTTTTCCTTTGAGGTATTTGGCAGGATATTTCTATTTGAGTTTATAAACTGAGTCAGGGGTTGAAAGTGGCATGAGTTCAAATCACACTCCAAAGTCAAATGAGCAATGGTGAGGTCGGATTGACAGGTGCATTTAAGCTCTAGAAATTGGTAGTTCCCAGCTTCTGCCCTTAGGCGGTTAATCCTTTTTATTACACGTGGGCATGCATTATAGGTGTTCATCTGTTTTGATGGGGCTTCCCGAATGAGCCAGCCAGAGCTTATAGCCTTGTGATACAGACAGACAAAAGCCGCTAGACCACATCACAAACAGAACTCTACAATCCACAGGTGTTGCCCACACACACACACAAACACACACACACACACAGAGAAGCCGTATATATATGTATATCTATATCTATAAATATATAGAGATAGATGACAGTGTATTTTTCGCGTGGCTATAAATTGATTCGACCTTTTCACTTTTACAGTAAGGACAACTTACGGGTGCAATCGTGACATTCTAAAAATAGTAACGTAGTAACGGGAATATGGATTGACGCCACACGCTCATTGGTCTAAAACATATGTAAATATTTTGCAGCAAAGGGAAGATACCCACGGGAAAATAATCATCGAATATCCTGTTATTAACCAATGAGCGCTGGTATGCATATTCGGTGCGGATTACAATATTTGACAGCAGGTGGATACTTGGCTCGCAAACGAAGATTCGTCCAAATGATGGTTAAATACAACCTGCAGCGGACGGAAGCTGAAAACTAAAGGCACATAATAGTTCAAACAATCATTCAACTGTATTTATTTGACCTTACACAGACTGTAGGAAGAGGCAAACCGTCTTGAACAATATTTTTCCCCAGG
>NC_090253.1:65300105-65337605 GCF_037325665.1 Littorina saxatilis | reverse complement strand
GATCTTTTAAGAAGGTACCTCTGGACAATAGCATATAGCACAAACATATTGTCCACAGTAGAGTGGTCTTTTCTGAAGCCACCCTGTTCCTCCTCTATTCTACTGTTGTCTTCCGCCCAGTCAGATAAGCGCCTGTTTAGTATGCTGCCAAACAACTTACCTACTATGCTTAGTAACGTAATGCCTCTGTAGTTATCAGGGTTGTTAATGTCTCCACTTTTGTGAATTGGGACAATTATCCCACAAGACCACGCAGAAGGGTAAACGCCTGTGTCCAAAATTTGGTTAAACAGCTTTACAAGAAACGGCAACAGTTTCGGGCAAGAGTTCTTTAACATTCCAGCACAAACGCCATCGTACCCGGGTGACTTGTTTAATTTCAATTTCTTGATACCAATCTCTATCTCATCAGCCGAGATGGGCTCGTCTAGGTAGTCAATGCCGGGTGTGTCCTCGGTCACTTCAGAGTGGTCGCTAGCCGGGTTGCCTTCACCACCTAAAATGCACCTGAAGTGGTCCAACCATTCCCTACTACTTATCTCTGGTTTTTGGTGCCTGCGCCCGCTGATTGATCGCACTTCGTCCCAGAATAACTTTGAATCACTCGCTTTTGAGACCAATGAGTTCAACTTGTCCTTTTTATATTGTTGCCTTTTGTTTGCCAGCAAGAATCTGTACGCCTGTCTACTCTCTACATATAAGTGTCTGGTCGATTCTTTCTTCACTTTACTCCTCGAGTGTTTAAAGAGCCTGTACTGTCTGCGCGTTTTTCTCCTGGTTGTCTTGCATTCGGCATCAAACCATTTACTGTTTCGAGGCCCTATGTACACAGTCCGCTTCATGCACTCCGCGGCCTTGAGCATTCCTCTGTTTAGACAATCTACCGCATCGTCTAACGATATTGCTAACAGTGATGACGCCTGTGAAATATAACTATCAAAGGCGCCATTTCTGATAAATTCCTGAAAAACATATTTCTTTTCGTCGTCCCATATAATCTTATCAACATGTTTCGTTTTTTCACGCGTTGGTCTTTTCTTTGCAGGTCCTATTGTCAACTCAACCGGCAAATGTTTACCCTCGAAACGTTCTGCCACTTTTAATTCCATCTGTTTGTCTTTAAGTTCTCTAGAACACACAAAGTAATCAATTGTGCTACATCCTGTGGAACACACATATGTATATTGGCCTTTTTCGTCACCATTGCAAGAGCCATTAAGCACAGTCAGATCAAACCCTAAACACACCTCTAACAACGCACGACCAAAAGGGTTCACAACTGGATCTTCGGATTGTCTGCAATCATACATATCTGTTGCCACGAATTCTTGTGTGTCCGTTTCGTCTGCTTGTAACTTTGTGTTGAGTCTACCTGTTCTAGCATTAAAGTCGCCACAAAGGAGATACCAGCAAGACATATCATATGTTTCTGCGCATTCCTCAATGCCCGAGGCTACTGCTATATGTCCCTGTGCATAGTAAGGTGAGCCGCTCGGACATACGTAAGCGCAGCACAAAATAACATCTTTCTCGGATTGAAAAACTGATTTGTTTATCTTCAACCAGACGGAGTTGTCCTGTATTATGTCTAGTGCAGTGATCGATTTCTCGAGAAAACGTTTAACCATTATCATCACACCTCCACTGCTGCGTCCTTGTTGTGTGAATTTAATTGCGCGCGTGTGTGTGTGTGTGTGTGTGTGTGTGTGTGTGTGTGTGTGTGTGTGTGTGTGTGTGTGTGTTTGTGTGTGTGTACATGCGCGGATGCGTGTGTGTTAGTGATAGCTTGAGTGTGTGCGTGTGTACATGCGTGCGTGTGTTTGTGTGTGTGTGTGGGGGGGTATGTGTGTGTGTGTGTGTATGTGTGTGTGTGTGTGTGTGTGTCTGTGTGTCTGTGTGTCTGTCTGTCTGTCTGCCTGTCTGTCTAGTCTACCAGCCAGCCTTCTATGTCATGTATGAAACCTGGAAATGTCTGTTCCTGTGGAAATGTAATCTATAGGGTACGGAGAGTCAAATTAGCTTGGTTGCCTAAACTTGTACTTTGGGAAATTCTCAGAATCCAAGATGGCCGCCCAACGGTCATCTTGAAGATGGTCAATATATATAACTTTTGATCCAGATGGGCTAAAGAGTCGTGTAATACCTCAATATAGGGTTTTTTGATGTCAGCGAGTTCATTTCTGAGGTTGGTTTGTCAATCCTGTCAACAGAATCCAAGATGGTCGCCAAGATGGCCGCCAAAATATCTAAAAACACATTTCAAGTCTCGCCATCTTGTGCGCACTACATGACATGGAATCTGAGGCTGGCCGAGAACCTGCCCAAGGCGGCCAAGGACGACCTGCTGAATGGCGCACACGTCTGTCGACACTCAGACGGTGGGACAGCAGTACCAGCAGACCAGTTTGGTGAACAGACCTACATCAAGCGAGGAAAAGGTGCAGGTGGGCTGAAGGGCATCTCCACGAACGCCGAGCAAGTTGCAGTGTGGGTCAGCAGCTTCAGCATCTGTGCCCACCTTGACCAGGCATTAGAAGATATGTACTGCCCTGCAGAGGAGGAGGAAGAAAAGCCGATGGGTCTCGATGGTGGGGATGGACAGAAGGAGAGCAAGCACAAAGAGGAAGGTGAAAGAAGGCGAGCGATGGACGCAGCAGACCAGACGAAGATTGCAGAGGAACTGCAGAAGCACTCGCATCCTCTCATTGTTGATTCCACTGACCAGTACAACATCGTCAACGGGCAGATCGCGCCAGCAAAAGTAAATGTCCAAGATGCACTCAAGATCGGCAGCACTCAAAGTGAGCAGTTCGCCGCTTCGCTTCACGGCACATTCCATGGCCCGATCGAGAGGAAAGTGAAGACCATGCAGGAGATGAAAAAGGTAGTGGTTGTGAAAGACAAGGCCATCTTTGACATTGAAACATTATTCGTACCGCTTCAGATCATTGGGCAACAACGTGCTGTGAAGGCGACAAACATCTTCATGTACGAACTCAGTCCCGTACCTCCATCTCTCATCGACTAGTTCGTTTGTTTGAGGAAAGGAGACAAGGCTGTGCTCGTCAAGTGTCTTGGTGTGCCGGTCAACAACGCACCTGCACCAGACGTGGTGCTGGTCGACGCCAGCCAGCTCCTGTACCATGTTGTGTGGCATGTTGCGGGGACAGCAGATGTTGTCGCGAGTTTCGGCGCTCGACTGAGCCGCTATCCTCCAGCAGCACAGAAACTGGTGTTGTTTGACAGGTACCATGAGAATCAGCCAACCGCGAAGGACCACGAGAGGATGAGGAGGGCAGGGGAAGGTCAAGGATCAAAGGACTTCCGTCTGACACCCACAACCCCCCTCCCACACAGAGAAGCTATCATGAAGAACGCCAACAACAAACGCCTCCTCAGCAACATCCTCTGTGGATATCCTCTGCAGAACAACGTGGAGCTTGTCAGCAGTTTCGATTGTCTTGTCACCCATGAGGAGGCGGATATCACGCTGTGCAGCTACATGCTGAAGGCTGCAGCAGGCGGGGCGGAGACGATCAGGGTGCTGTGTGACGACACTGATGTGTTCGTCCTTCTCGTGTACTGGGCATGGAGGAAGAGGATACAGAAGAGCATCCAGATGGAGAAGTGGGACGGCACGGTGCTTGACATTCGCGCAACAGTGGACAAATTGGGGGACAAGTGTGGTCAGCTACTCGGCATGCACGCCTTATCGGGCTGCGACACCGTGTCGTACCCCTGTTACAAGGGCAAGAAGTCGGCGCTCAAGGTGCTTGGAAACAGCGACATCCCAGGCCTGCAAGATGTCCTTGGGGAGCCAGACGTCAGTCATGACCAACTTAAGGCCACTGCCGACTCATTCTTCCTCGCGCTGTACAGTCAGAAGAAGGCCAAGTCCCTCAATGGTGCAAGATCCAAACTGTATCTGGGCAGGAAGAAACCACCACCTCTGAAGAGGCTACCACCAACAGATTGCAACCTGAGGCTGCATGCTCTCCGAGCACATCTGCAGATGATGTTGTGGAAGGCAGCAGACCAGAAAGATCCACCAGCCGAGGCTCATGATATCCGCTGCTTCGGATGGGATGTCGATGAATCTGGTGCTGTAACACCATCGCTGTCTAATGCGCCGATAGCACCGCAGCAGCTCTTAGATGTCGTGAGCTGTAGTTGCAGCGCCGAGGGGAAAGCGTGCAGCGAGAAGAAGTGCAGTTGCCACAGTGGGAGACTTACGTGCACTGAATACTGTTATTGCGAGGGAGGAGATGCCTGCTGCAGTCCTTACACGAAGCATGAGCCTGTAGTGGAGGAGGAGGACGAGGAGGAGGAAGAAGAGGAGGAAGAGGAGGAGGAGGAGGAGGAGGAGGAGGAAGAGGAGGAGTTTGTTGAAGACGACCAGTAAGACGAGAAAGAAGCTGACATTGAAGAAGGAGATATGGTTTCAAAGTTTGAATCGTTTGTTTGCTGTAACGCAAGAGCAGTATAGTTCTATTTCGGTCGTGGCGTGCCAGCTAAGCTGCTTTTGGACATGGACTTTCCCACCTGCAGCTTGATTGAAGTCCTGAAAGTTGCCTCTTTAACTGGATGCTAACATGTTCTTTCAGACAAAAGACAAACAATATGGCGTTTTCCTTATTTTTGTGTGACATTGATTTGAGCGTGAATGACGTTTACCTGCCATCTTGGCAGCCATCTTGCATCTGGGTGATATCAGAACGGCTTCCCAGCCTTTGGAAACATGGTCAGCACTAAGATCATGAATCTAGCTGCTTTAGAAACCCAGATATGGCGAGAAATGTGTTTTTAGATATTTTGACGGCCATCTTGGCGGCCATCTTGGATTCTGTTGACAGGATTGACAAACCAACCTCAGAAATGAACTCGCTGACATCAAAAAACCCTATATTGAGGTATTACACGACTCTTTAGCCCATCTGGATCAAAAGTTATATATTGACCATCTTCAAGATGACCGTTGGGCGGCCATCTTGGATTCTGAGAATTTCCCAAAGTGCAACTTTAGGCAACCAAGCTAATTTGACTCTCCGTACCCTATAGATTACATTTCCGTCATAAAAGTTTACAGGAACAGACATTTCCAGGTACTCTTTTTGGCAAGTAGACTAAAGCCAGAGTTATAAAATTACCACAGCGTGGGAAATTGATAACAGCGGTTGTGTGGCACAGGCATATCACAGCTGGGAAAACGTGTACTTTTTGTTTGTTACCTTTACTTATCGTCTCGTTTGTGTGGCTATTGCAAAACGGACATCAGCTGAGAGAGGACATTCTGACCTACACATCGATGCCAAACACGATGTGAATGGTTTTCAAGAGTCTGCACCACAGAGAGTGCTTTATTAACCTGAGCTTTGCCTCACGACTCAGAACGAAGGCCCCAGTGCTCCAGTTGTGTGTTTGAATAATTTGATTTTTTTGTGTACCCCATTTTCCACCAAGCGTTGTGCTTTGTAAATTTTTACTTGGTAGTTTCCCCTGAATCTGTCTTTGGACGGTTTCTCTCTCCCTCTCTTTTTGTTATATTGTTTTTCCCATTTTTGAATGTGTATACAAAACCATAACCCTTTTCTTATTCCTATTTACATTATGTACGTCTGTAAGTAACAATAACCTTGTCATTTTACTATCTATATTATGTGCGTCTGTATTAAGTGTTTGTATAAGGGACAGGTTGTAAGCCTAAAACCTCTATCCTTTGGTAATAAAGTTCAGTTTCAGTTTCAGTTTCAGTTTCTTTTAAGAGGTCTGGTGGCCCACGAAGTGTGAGTAATCTTCATTTCTGTTAATAAAGGATCCGACTCTAGTATGATTTACATTGGTTTTGAGGTTGTAATCATTTGTGTGATCGCTCTTGACACACATTTTTTGGTAGAGTAAGATTTGCAGTCTTCCACGTGGTTGTCGAGCTATTCCGCCATGTTTTCCTTTGTTGTAGATCTGGTTTAGTTTTCTGAATTTGTGATTTTGTTCATTTGAGAGTGTTGTTAGTGTTGTTGTAGGAATTATAGTAAAAGTAAGAAGCGTGCCGACTTCGGTCGATGTAGTATTTTGTTGGTTTTAAGTTATGGTAAAAGAAAACGACTCGGAACGAAGGCCCCAGTGCTCCAGTTGTGTGTTTGAATAATTCGATTTTTTGTGTACCCCATTTTCCACCAAGCGTTGGTTGCTCGGTCGCGACTGCGGTGGTTTAGAGGTTGCGATTTTGTGTTTTGATTCTTTTCATATTAGTTTGTATTTTTTCTTATGGTTTCTTTTGTTTAAATATGTTTCAGTTTTTTACCTTCACTTCACTTTACTTTACAATAAAGAATTTTGGTAAAACTACCTGGGGCGTGAGTGCAAGAATCCGCGTGCCAGGATAGTCTACATACAAGAGATTTACACGAAGAGAGACATCGTATCTGCAGAATATGTGGCTGTAGAGCGAGAAAACGGTACGACGACCCTTGCAAAGCAATAAAGTGCAGAAACTACATTCAAGAAATTAACCAGTGCTATGGACAGAAAATTGAAGAAGATCAAGATTTGATGCACTCCATCCATAACAATGTGTAAAAGCTGCTTCAGTCGGATGGGAAGAATGCAGTCTACAGACGACCACACTTTGCATGCACAGGCAGATGACATCAGCGAAAGGTTCGACACTAAATAAACTGTACTCCCAAATCCACAGAGATGTATCTCACAAGCAACCCTACAGGACTGTTAACACCTTGCAAAGCATCGCTAAAAACATCAACGGCTACATGACATTCTTTCGGCTCAACTTCCCCAGCAAAATTATTCCCAAACTTCACATCTTGGAGTGTCACTGTATTGACTTCATGAGGGATTGGGGCTTTGGTCTTGCTTTGCACGGCGAACAGGGAGGAGAAGAAACACACGCCACAGTAAACATTTTAAAAAGCAGAACATACTGACTGCAAACGGAGGAGGCAAAGCTCAGTTTAATAATGACCGAGCATATGACCCTCGTGTCACCTGCACTCCACTCTGTGATACCAGCTGTACAGAAGAGGAAAACAACATAAACTGCATTTCTACGTACTGTCGTCCTGTTATTTGTCATGCCATAAAAGTGTTTTGGGCATGAATTACAAAGTGTGTTTGACATTAATGTTCAGTCTTTTTGCTTCGTGAACTCAATAATCTGTGTAATATCAACAAACGTGCTATTGTGACTTACTGTGTCGATCTGACATGAGTGGAACTCTGTGATCCCTGCACTGTAATCTGAGTGGGCTAAGCGAGTGCCTGTGGAATACCGTTATTCCAGCGTCGTTCCGACGACGCTGGGTATCTGTAGTCGGGAAAAACTTGCCACTGGAGCCCAACTCTCCAAGCCAAAGCAATTGAATAATTTGCCAATGGGCCACTGGAGCCCAACTCTCCAAACCAAAACAATTTCAAAGCTGGAAAAAAAATTGAGTTCCTTCCCTTGCACCGTGACCAGTTTGTTGTGTTTCATCGGCTGTCATCATCATGCCTGGTCCTTACTGTGCAATTAAACTGTGGAGCAGATCGTTGAAGGTGCTCTAATCTTTTGACGTTTCGTGTGTTGCAGAGAAAAGGAAAAAAATGATGAATGGCGACGCCGCGAGCTGCGTTCACAAGCAAAATCTGACAAGCTTTTCAACCCAGAAAGAGCGAAGATCTGTGTATGTCACTCGACTTCAATGAGAACTGCTTCAAATACGGTATGTCATGTTCTTCATAATAATGATACTCATGGTGATTTCGTATTATCGTGTATTGTAGTATTGCCACAAATATTGTCAGTTTGTTTTACATCAAAGTTCTTGCTGAACACCTGAACATTTGTGAACCTCAGTGCATGTTTATGTTGCTTCAAGTTCAAGTCTAAGTACTGTTACTGTTAGCTTAGGGCAACAATATTTTTCTTTGGATTTATTTCGGAGTTCTTATGGTGGAATACATTCTCTCAATTCTAGAACAGTTGAAATGTTGAAGATCGGAACAAAAATGTTTATTATACGATTTTTTTGTTTTAAAAAAATGCGATTTTGGGGCTGCTGAAAGTGAAATTGAAAAAGTGACCCTTGCCCCTTACAACATGCCCTGCACACAATTTTATCTAAAACCTGGTGCAATATATTCTAAATGGCTTTCTTTTCATTAATACTTTGAACAAAAACAGATTTGGTTGTAGGAAGTCACACAAAAAAGAGAAACAAGACCTCTTTATCTCTGTGAAATTCTGAATGTGTTTGTACTTAGTAAACCTTCAAAAGGTAATGTTTTTGGCTCCCATTTCCAGACATTGCTATTTATTTTTCTTATTTGGTGATGGTTGCTACACATCTGAATCAGGATCATCTTCCTAATACTAATAGATAATATATATAGTGATACTGATAGCAGTACGGAATGGTTCAGTATAAATAAAATTAAATGATAATTGGTTTTTCTACTTGATATTCGCAGGGCCGACTCATCCAAGGAAGTCTTCCCACTGAGATCATGCCACAGAAGTCAATTGAGACATCGAAGACACATGCAAGACGTGAACCAGTAAGTACAATTTATTCAAAATCAAATGGTTGAAATGCATGTTAATACAACATTTTGTTTTTATCAGGCACACACAAAATAAGTTCAATAATGACATTGACAATGCCACGCACATTTTGGTTGGTAATGGTAGGTGTGTTACTTTTTACATTTATTGACTTAAAAGTTTACTGTTTTAACGAGAGCGAGGGTTGTCTCCCTAGGTTCAAGGTTAAATACCAGAAACTTTCTGTTTCCATTTCTTATTTCTAGTTTTTTTCAACATCTAATTTGCATGCAGTATCGAACATCACGTTTTTTTTTTTATCAAATCATCAATATCTGTTTGCAAAACACAATCCCTATTCTCCACCAAATCGTTCAACTTCAAACGTCTATCAACTGCCATTAATAGCTATCATCCAGCTATTTTTATGGACAGTTAGACTTATTTCTCTAGAAATTTAGTTTTACTAAGGGTTTATTGTTCTGCTTTTTTTCAGACATTCCGTCCCGCACCAGAATTGCCAGAGGTTGTTGCAACTACAACTTTGAAGAACTGTGTCGTGATGTACAGCAGCTTCCCGAGCCGTGGTGCCTCGCGAAGAACGAGGAGAACCTGGTTAAGGTTGTTGTGCTGGAGCCTGGAGGCCAGCTTGGTTAAGGTTTGACTTTGAGTCAGCATTTTCAGTGATTTATCTACGCAGCTGATGGTGTTTGGATTTAAAGTGTAAAGGAAAAAGTCCCTCCCTGCAGTTTAGACTGGCTTGGCGACAGTGTCGAAATGACTGTGAGTGACAAGTAACATTTTCAGTAAATCGCTTTGTGTCACAATTATTCAACACCAATTCTGAGTCAAGAGAATGATTTGATTTTTTTTTTGCATTTGGAATGTTGTGTTTTATAGGTTAGGTGTGGAAAATTGGATTTGACTGTAAAGCTCTTTAGCAGAGAATGTAATTTGTAAATAAACTTGGCCAAGAAATTATTGCGACAAATTTCTAACTCCCAAATTAAAGCATTGATTAATTCCCGTTAATTAATTAATGAAATTAAATGTCACAAGAATTTATGCTTTAATTTGGGTGCAACATGTTGAAACTTTGTTTGAGAATGTATCTACTTCATTGATTAAATATATGCATGTGTATGAATAGGAATCTTTCTTGTGTCAAATTGTGCGAATTGAGACTGAGTGAGAGAGTGAATGTTGGTACATTACAGGGCCGAACTAGGAGGGGGGGGGGGGGGGGGGGGGGTTGCCAGTGGTGGTCCAGGGGGATGTTCCTCTGCCCCTTGTAGGTCATATTCTGAGATAGGAAAATGGTCGCTCCTTGCATGAAACAGCTTAAAATAAACAATAATACATTTTTTTAAATAAGTGAGGTACATGTTTAGGCTGGGGGGGGGGGGGGTTGCGCAACCCCCATAACACCACCCACCCCCCCCCCCCCCCCCGGTAGTCCGGCACTGCATTAATTGTCACTGTATGGTGTGTTAGGTTAGGTGTGAAAAATTGGATTTGACTGTAAAGCTCTTTAGCAGAGAATGTAATTTGTAAATAAACTTGGCCAAGAAATTATTGCGACAAATTTCTAACTCCCAAATTAAAGCATTAATTAATTCTCGTTAATTAATTAATCAAATTAAATGTCACAAGAATGTATGCTTTAATTTAGGTGCAACATGTTGAAACTTTGTTTGAGAATGTATCTACTTCACCTTTAACACTTCCCAAAATAAATCTTTGGTGGACATTGCATCGACGCTGTTCATTTTGAATGAACATTTTTCTTGTACCTTCCTCCCCTCGGCAAGCTAATAGCGTGTCAGTGACCTATTTCTGAGCCCCGCTACAACTACTCCCCGATCAGGATGACTAAATACAGGTCAGTTGTTCTTATTCAAGGCATGCTAAACTTTGTCAGCATGTACGTTTCCTTGTTGTGAGAACTATAGTTCGATCTCTATTGTTGTTTAAATGTTGCATGTCTCACACACACAATCAAACACACGACTCAGCCCTGATTTTTCCTCTTTATTCAAACTCTCTGTGGTGCAGACTCTTGAAAACCATTCACATCGTGTTTGGCATCGATGTGTAGGTCAGAATGTCCTCTCTCAGCTGATGTCCGTTTTGCAATAGCAAATTAAACGAGACGATAAGTAAAGGTAACAAACAAAAAGTACACTTTTTCCCAGCTGTGATATGCCTGTGCCACACAACCGCTGTTATCGCTTTCCCACGCTGGCAGCAGGGAAAGCTTCGGCAAACTAAGCGTCGACAGGCAGGCTGAAAGAAACAGCCGTGCACAACCTTTTGCGGGTGTTTTGTGACCCGTGAAAATCTTTCAAGATCAAAGCAAACAACTACTGTTATTTAAAATTTGGAAATTGGAGATTTTTTTTTCAAATGTGTGCGTGATTAGCGGTCTGTATGGGGGTGGCTTTTATGTATTTTTTGTCAAGGAGTGGCCCGTGTAAGGCTATAAAATGGCGAAAACTGGAGACCATTTCGTGTTCGCAAAGGATCGTCTGAAACCAGAAGTAAAGGTGAGTGCGCAACCTCGCAAGACTCTACTTTATTTGTCAGCTTGTCGGTGTCGAAGTAATGAAGTCTAATTTTCTAGTTCTAAAACTATACTGACCAAAACAGAAGTATTATTTGTCAGCTGTCGGTGTTGAAGTAATGAAGTCTAATTTTCTAGTTCTAAAACTATACTGACCAAAACAGAAGTATTATTTGTCAGCTGTCGGTGTCGAAGTAATGAAGTCTAATTTTCTAGTTCTAAAACTATGCTGACCAAAACAGAAGTATTATTTGTCAGCTTGTCGGTGTCGAAGTAATGAAGTCTAATTTTCTAGTTCTAAAACTATGCTGACCAAAACAGAAGTATTATTTGTCAGCTGTCGGTGTTGAAGTAATGAAGTCTAATTTTCTAGTTCTAAAACTATGCTGACCAAAACAGAAGTATTATTTGTCAGCTTGTCGGTGTCGAAGTAATGAAGTCTAATTTTCTAGTTCTAAAACTATGCTGACCAAAACAGAAGTATTATTTGTCAGCTTGTCGGTGTCGAAGTAATGAAGTCTAATTTTCTAGTTCTAAAACTATGCTGACCAAAACAGAAGTATTATTTGTCAGCTTGTCGGTGTTGAAGTAATGAAGTCTAATTTTCTAGTTCTAAAACTATACTGACCAAAACAGGAGTATTATTTGTCAGCTGTCGGTGTTGAAGTAATGAAGTCTAATTTTCTAGTTCTAAAACTATACTGACCAAAACAGAAGTATTATTTGTCAGCTGTCGGTGTTGAAGTAATGAAGTCTAATTTTCTAGTTCTAAAACTATGCTGACCAAAACAGAAGTATTATTTGTCAGCTTGTCGGTGTTGAAGTAATGAAGTCTAATTTTCTAGTTCTAAAACTATGCTGACCAAAACAGAAGTATGATTTGTCTGCTTGTCGGTGTTGAAGTAATGAAGTCTAATTTTCTAGTTCTAAAACTATGCTGACCAAAACAGAAGTATTATTTGTCAGCTTGTCGGTGTCGAAGTAATGAAGTCTAATTTTCTAGTTCTAAAACTATGCTGACCAAAACAGAAGTATTATTTGTCAGCTTGTCGGTGTTGAAGTAATGAAGTCTAATGTTCTAGTTCTAAAACTATACTGACCAAAACAGAAGTATTATTTGTCAGCTTGTCGGTGTTGAAGTAATGAAGTCTAATGTTCTAGTTCTAAAACTATGCTGACCAAAACAGAAGTATTATTTGTCAGCTGTCGGTGTTGAAGTAATGAAGTCTAATTTTCTAGTTCTAAAACTATACTGACCAAACAGAAGTATTATTTGTCAGCTGTCGGTGTTGAAGTAATGAAGTCTAATGTTCTAGTTCTAAAACTATACTGACCAGAACAGAAGTATTATTTGTCAGCTTGTCGGTGTTGAAGTAATGAAGTCTAATGTTCTAGTTCTAAAACTATACTGACCAAAACAGAAGTACTATTTGTCAGCTGTCGGTGTTGAAGTAATGAAGTCTAATGTTCTAGTTCTAAAACTATACTGACCAAAACACAAGTATTATTTGTCAGCTGTCGGTGTTGAAGTAATGAAGTCTAATTTTCTAGTTCTAAAACTATGCTGACCAAAACAGAAGTATTATTTGTCAGCCTGTCGGTGTTGAAGTAATGAAGTCTAATTTTCTAGTTCTAAAACTATACTGACCAAAACAGAAGTATTATTTGTCAGCTTGTCGGTGTTGAAGTAATGAAGTCTAATTTTCTAGTTCTAAAACTATGCTGACCAAAACAGAAGTATGATTTGTCTGCTGTCCAAACCCTTTTAGAGCTCAATGTAATCAGATGTAATCTGTCTTCATGTTGTGTGTGTGTGTGTGTGTGTGTGTGTGTGTGTGTGTGTGTGTGTATGTGTGTGTGTGTGTGTGTGTCAGTGTGTGTGTGTGTGTGTGTCAGTGTGTGTGTGTGTGTGTTTGGAAGACTGTGCTATTATGAATGAATTAACTGATGAAGTATCAACAGTGCAGATGATGGACATGTTTGGAATTATAAAAGAGAGGTGCTCAATGAACCATGTTATGAACAATTTTGGCCGCAGTTTTATTGACTTTTGTATTGGGTAGTCAACGATTATTAGTAGTGAACGGCAGAATGGGAGAGGACGCAAGATTGGGTCGAGTAACTTGTAATAATGTGAGTTTGGTAGATTATGTACTAGCTTCGCCTAATGTTTTTCCGTCATTTTCAAAATTTCAAGTATGTGACTATAATGAATGTTTATCTGATGTCCATTGTCCTATATTTTTTGCCCTGTCAGATATCCTAATGGACAAAGAACACGTTGAGAATGAAACTGAAAGCAATTATAACACTAACAGTGTGTTGAAACCAATATGGAAAGTAGGAGCAAATCAGAATTTTGTAGATGAAATTGATGATAATAAAGTATTATTAGTGGAAGGAATATTAGTTTCCCTAATTGGTAGCGTAGAGGATGTAACTCAGGACCAGATCGATAACGTAATGAAACAAATAGCTGCCAATAAATTGAACATGCTTAGAAAGAATAAGCAGAAGAAAAAAATAAATACATGTAGCAGTAACAATGCTCATAGCGGAGTTAAGAACATTTGGTTTGATAAAGAATGTAAACAGACAAGAAGGAAATATAGAAAAATAAAGAGAAAATTTAAAGCCCAACCAAATAACAGAGAGATCATACAAGATAAGGCCCAAGCATTCAGGGATTATAAGGGAACACTGAGTAAAAGTTATAATAGTTATTTAAAGCAGCTACATAAGAAAATTCGAACAATGAAGTCTTCTGACCCCAGCAGTTATTGGAAACTGATAAGTGGATGTGACCAGCAGAAGAAACAAGCAATGCATGATATATCCCGTGAAGTATTCGTAAAACATTTGGAAAAACTTAGTAATGTATCTGACCACGACTTGATTGATGTGCAAGATGATGTGCTTGATGACATAGACCTTATGAATGAACAATTGAATGTTGATATTACAAAGGAGGAGGTGATGATATGTGTAAACAGTTTAAAGAATAACAAAGCTTGCGGATATGATGGTATTTTAAACGAGTTTTTGAAATATTCCTCACCAAAACTATTAACTATTGTAACACGTTTATTTAACTTGATATTGCATACTGGGAAAATGCCTAAAGCTTGGACAGTGGTGTATATAAGCCCAATCTTTAAAGGTAAAGGCTCAACAGCCGACCCTGATAATTATAGAGGAATCAGTGTACTAAGTTGTTTTGGAAAACTTTTTACAAGTGTGATAAATAAAAGATTGCATGCATTTCTGGATGACAATTCTGTGATCGGCAACGAACAAGCTGGATTCCGAAAAGGCCACTCTACTGTAGACCACATTTTTGCACTACATTGTCTTATTGATATATTTTTAAAACAACGAAAAAAGTTATATTGTGCTTTCATTGATCTGCGTAAGGCTTTTGATTCTGTGCAACGCAGTCTCCTGTGGCAGAAGCTGATGCAACGGAATATTAATGGTAAGGTATTGAATGTAATTAAGGACATGTATGATAAGGCAAAATTGTGCGTTTGCCTAGGAAATTCCAAGTTAAATTAGCAAAATTTAGAACAAGCAATCATAAGTTGCCAATACATCAGCTTAGATTTTTTAATGCTCCTAGAAATGAAAGATTGTGTGATATGTGCGATAAAAATGAATTAGGTGATGAGTTTCACTATTTGTTCATTTGTACCGACGAAAGTATAGTGTCTGAAAGAAAGTCCTTATTACCGATCTCACCCAAATTGTTTAAAATATGAACAGTTAATGAATTGTAAATCTAAGATAAAACTAATGAAGCTAGCAAGATTTGTAGCCCACGTTATGATTTTAGTATGTTAGCGTTATATCTAGTTTCTTTATTGGTATGTATATGTATGTAATATATGCTTTTGTTTTGTTTTGTGTTTTTACAAAAGATGCATGGCATAATGGTATTGCTAATTTATTTCGGCTGTATATTATCGTTGTCCGCTTAATGTATATATATTATCTGTCTGATCTCTTACCTGATTTTGTTAAACCTATTTTTCTTTTATTTTTGTTTGTATGTATGGAAGTGTATATTGCCAATTTATTTTGTTTGGTTGTATAGTACTGTTGTATTTGTCCGCTCAATTTGTATACCTTTATTAACTGTCTGATTTGTTACCTTTTTTTTGTTAAAATTATATCTTTGTTTCAAAGCCCTCTGGGCCCAAAACAATAAAATACTTGACTTAACTTGACTTGTGTGTGTGTGTGTATGTGTGAGAGAGGCTGCACACGATGGCTTGTGATAAAGAGTTAAGACATTATTTCGTTTTTTCTGTGTTTCAGAGTGTGAAACTGAGCAAGCAAGCAGCAGCTGAGCCGCGACGGAGGCAAAGCCGCGCCACACTGAGCATCAGAAGCAACAAGATCCGGTTGGCTGCGTGTGCAGTGAAGCACGGTGTGACTAAATCAGTCAATCAGGATCTAGGTCTCCTCTCCGCTAGATGGCCATGCCTGGGTAAGTCAATCATGCACTCCCAGCAAAACGGATCCAATATGCCGTCTGTCAGTTCGTCTGTCTGTCTGTCCGTCTTTCTGTCTGTCTGTCTGTCCGTTCGTCTGTCTGTCTCTGTCTCTCCTGTCTCTCCAGTGCTCTCTGTCTGTCACAGCATACAAGAGACAGAATAATAAGGCCTTAGAAAACTAAGGCTTATTTTTCGTGAGGCCTTATTCTAAAAAAGGCCTTCTTTTTTTGTGAGGCTTTATTTTCGGGATTTGTGCCCCTTTTCACCCAGGATACACTCTGTCACACCGCTGTACTCTCAACAGTTACCTGTGCTACTTGCCTTGTCTTGTCTGTTCGTTTGTCTGTCATCTTCTCATGTCTGTTCGTTTGTCTGTCATCTTCTCATGTTATCTGTACGTCTTACTATTTCACCACTCACTGGTGCTTCTTACTATTTCATATATACACTTTTGTATGAATTATTATTACATTTTTAAAAGCTAGTGGTGTCGATACATGATAATTATTTATTTGACAAAGAATCCGACTCCACACAGGAAGAAGCCGTGAGGATGTTGATTTGTTGCACGTGTCCAACTTGAGGGGAGGGATGGTCTTGTCTCACGCGGGTAGGAGAGAGTCAACACAACTATTGTCAGGGGAAGGACTGGGCCCTTAATTAAGGGTGTGCCTACATAAACACTTGCTAGTTGGAGAGACAAGTAGACACTAAACAGTCCTTCTCGCTGTGTTGCTTTATCGCGAGACAACTGTACACAGTCGTCATGTATGCCTGATCGTTAGGGGCTCCGCTCACCATATATCTAACTTCAGCAGGACCGACGACGCACTGCAGGGCCCGTATGCATGAACTAGAAGTAAGAAACACTGGAAGTAGAGGCCTCTTTTCGAAGTGGGAACTCCCGAAGTCAACTTTCTAACTGTTCACAATGCATGAACTGACTTGAACGCCAAAGTAGTGACAGCGAGAGTATTAAGGTCAAGGTCGGGGAAATTGGGGGAATCCCTACTAATACGCATGCGCACGTTTCTATCAACATTTCAGTCAACGAAAATGGCAAGGCACGTGTGCCGCTCAAAAAGAAAGTAGACACAGAGGGGCGTTCTGCGCCTTTTTCAGATGGTGAAATTGCTGTACTCTTGACAGAAGTGTTTTACGAAAGAACGGTTCTTCTGTCCAAATTTCAGAACAGTCTAACTGTTAAACATAAAGACGCTGTCTGGTCCAAAATTGCCAAAGAAGTGTCGCTCTCTCTCACTCTCTCTCCCTCTCTCTCTCTCTCTCTCTCTCTCTCTCTTACGACACACGCACACACAGACAAACGTACACTCATGCACATACTGACACTATGACACAAGTGACACTGACGGCACACATAAACACACACACCACACACTGCGCACACACACACACGCGCGCGCTCGCGCGCACACATATACACACACACACGCACCCATACACGCACGCACACAGTCACAAACAAATAACCACACACTCACTCTCTCTCACTTTCTCTCATTCTCTCTCAATCTACACTCATACACACACTGAAACTATGATAACACAAGTGACACGTCACACACACACACACACACACACACACACACACACACACACATACACACACACACACACACACACACACACACACACACACACACACACACACACACACATACTCACCGTAGTGGTATATATACACACGCGCGTACAGTTGAAAGTCAAGACATGATATGATTTTTTCAAAGCATAGGAAGGTTTCTTTTGCAAATGAATAAAATTAACACAGAGGCAAAACCCGGTTTTTGCAGCCGGAATGCAATTGCGGAGGCTTAAAAAGGAAAAGATTAATGAAAAAAATATATAGCTCCCGGCGGAACTTGAACCCGGAGCGAATGAACGAGAGTCCGGAACCGTTACCACTGCACTATGTTACTCGTGTAGAATAGAGGCATGATGAAAAAAAGGCATTCTGAGTTATTCAGTCGTGCTGGTTTGAAAGCTCGCCACCTTCGCCGAATGACTCGAGCACGTTTTTTTCGGTCAGTAACTGATCGAACTGTCGCTTTTGAGTCACTCTGTTTTAAGCATTAAACAAGAATGTCACAGTCCGTGTCTATGGTGCAAGGTAGGAGACCGTCTCATTGTAGCCAAGTTACGACAGTTGCTCGATTGACGCATTTCACGTCTTCGATATTGTGTCTGAGATCATTTCCCAATGAGCTGCCTTTAAAAACGGAATGTCCTGCAATTGTAGTATGCGCTGGAGGTTTCTTTTGGATGGGTAAGGACCCTTGAGATGCGATATCGTCGTATAATTATGTCAAGCGAGAGGCCCTTGACATTGGAAGTGGGAACTTCGAAAGCAAAGTTGCCAGCTACTCGGTATGCACGAGCTAAATTGAACGCCGAAGTAGTGGCTTCGAGAGTTCTGAGGTCAAGGTCGAGAAAATTGGGGGAATCCCAATTAGTGCGCATGCGTTTGTAAACGGTAGGCTTGGTGACCAGAAGAAACAAATCTCATCGCGAGTTCGTAAATGGGCAAACGTTGATCGCGCTGAAGCTTTTACTATAATTGTTGTTTTTAACTGGTTGAACGAAAGCTGTGATAATTGTCCTTAAATAGAATGACTGTCTATAATAATGATTTCGTTGACCAGAATGTTGGGGACAATAAAAAAAGGTTGTTTATGTGGTAGCGAAGTCGGTTAACTTAAAACTCTTTTTGTAATGTTTTTTTAATGATTGTGTATCGGTAAAACTGCTGGACAAAAATAGTTTGGTCAGAGCGAATGTTTGTGTTACTGGTAAATTTAAAAAGGCAGAACTCCATTTTTTGGGAATCAAGATATAAGGTGTAGTGAAAAGAAGATAAGTTCAGCGAATTTCATATTATTTGAGAAAATGTGTGTCCGAATTTTTTAAACAGAACAATTGTTGTACTGAGGTGTTTGTAAATTACGTTTGTCCTCGTTAATTGTGAAGAGGATGTATGTTTATATAAAGTTCAAAGTCAAGATTGGATTTTTGTAGCCTACGTGCGTGTGTGCATGTGTATTAGACATAATACATAGACATAGAACACTTTATTATCTCAATTACGATAAACTCGGGTGTGGTGAATCACAATAAACAGCATAAAACGTAAGAACATGAATAAAATATCAAGGCGCAAATATAGTCAGCTCATCATAGTGTGGGGAGTGGGTACACACACACACACACACACACACACACACACACACACACACACACCGTCGAACACACACATAACGTCGAACACACACACACACACACACACACACACACACACACACACACACACACACACACACACACCGTCGAACACACACACACCGTCGAACACACACATAACATCGAAAACACACACACACACACACACACAAACACACACACAAACACACACACAAACACACACACACACACACACAAACACACACACACACACACACACACGGCACGCGCGAACACGCAAACAAACGTATGAAGGAACAGACGCACAATTATACCCGCACGCACGCACACACAGGCAGACAGGCACTCGCACAAATACATACACACACACACACACACACACACACACACACACACACACACACACACACACACACACACACACACACACACACACAGAGATAAAGCAATGACCAAAAAAATAGCAGAAACTTACACTTCAACACTCGAACACACACACACACACACACACACACGCACACGCACACGCACATAAACACACGCACGCACGCACACAAACACACACACACACACACACACACACACACACACACACACACACACACACACACTCACACATGCACACAACGACGCCCATTTTCATAGAAACACAGTAACCCCCTCGTATAAGCGGGAATGAAAGAGTGGTGGCCAATGACCCAGAACAAACAAAAGTCAAAGCTGGCAACTCAGGTTTGTATTCAGGGAAATTTGCACGAAATGCATGCAGAAGATACGACTTTTCCCTCTATTTTCTCTCTTTGGGAGCGTCAGCTCGGTTTGACATGAAAAACTGAAGAAAAGCCCTGC
This sequence comes from Littorina saxatilis, assembly GCF_037325665.1. Classification (NCBI taxonomy): domain Eukaryota; kingdom Metazoa; phylum Mollusca; class Gastropoda; order Littorinimorpha; family Littorinidae; genus Littorina; species Littorina saxatilis. The sequence goes on along the minus strand of NC_090253.1, from coordinate 65,317,939 downwards.
CTTTTTGCACTGAGAAACTGTGGAAGTAGCGTGTTTACTACTGGGTCTGGCTGTAGTACATTTACCCTCATTTACTTCCTCGTTAGCTTCCAAAGTAAACTCTTTTTTCGTCCCATGCATGCGAAAGTGAGGATGTACTTCCGATGTCACTCAAAACTTTAGAAGTAGTCGCAAAATACCTTGAGTTACTTCCTCGCTTTGCTTCGAGGTAAACCCTTTTTCCGGCCCATGCATACGAAAGTGAGGCAAGTACTTCCGATGTCACTCAAAACTTCGGGAGTTGTCGCGAACTTCCCCCATAAGCATACGGGCCCAGATTATCCCAGCCCGCTACACGTTGCATGAAAGGAAAACAGGCCAAGTACTCGTCATACTCCCTATCGCGGCATAGATAATAGGCAGTGCGTCGTCTGTGCCGCTGAAACTGCCGCTAAAAGCCTTCCTCTAGCTCTAGCCCCGTACACAACTCGGCAAGGCCTAATACCGTGCCAGTCATTGATCATCTTTGAACAAACTGCGCCGCGGCTTTGAGAAAACCTTGCTTTAGTTACCCGGTGACCTGTCCACAGACTTTTCTAATTTTTATCGCGCACATATCTCAACCACGGATTCAAGGCGCAGGGATTTATTTATGCCGTGTGAGATGGAATTCTTTACACAATATATCACGCATTCACATCGGCCAGCAAAGCTCAAGCCTATTAGGGCGAGCATTCACCTTTCACGGCCTATTATTCCAAGTCACACGGGTATTTGGTGGACATTTTTTTTTATCTATGCCTATACAATTTTGCCAGGAAAGACCCTTTTGTCAATCGTGGGATCTTTAACGTGCACACCCCAATGTAGTGTACACGAAGGGACCTCGGTTTTTCGTCTCATCCGAAAGACTAGCACTTGAACCCACCACCTAGGTTAGGAAAGGGGGGAGAAAATTGCTAACGCCCTGACCCAGGGCCGAACTCGCAACCTCTCGCTTCCGAGGCAAGTGCGTTTACCACTCGGCCACCCAGACATTTCCAATGAAGAAATTGTTTTGTGATATCTTGTATTGTCAAGATATTTCAAGTGCAATTAAAGATGTAATAAATTAAGCAAATATGGAAACTAATTAGAACTTCGTGATTCATAAAATCTGTCAAAAGAAGCAAAATGTCTGTTGATGTAGCCTTACTCTGACTTTAGTAATCGGCAACTCAAGCAAGGCTCAACCCAATGTCACCTTTACATATTTCATAGAGCACGTGGTCCTGCACAACGAACTTTTAAAACAACAAATCAGCTATTTTCCCTCCTTCTCTCCATATCTGCAAAACACATATACAGATGATACTTTTAGCGTCACAAAGATCCTATTATGCGCTATCCTGGAGAGAACAACAGAGAGTATTTCATTCCACAAACATTGACCCGTCAACAGCGTTTAATAACGATTTATTACATCAACAGCCTATGAATGTGTAGCCTAGCTCTCCTTAAAGGCCAACATCCAAAAGAATTTTTCTCCTGGAGCGACCTAAATTTGAACCCGTCGCTCTTCTTGCATGTCTGTTTACTTCGTGCTGCACGCAAAAATTGCGCGACTTCCTTGCCGCGTGGATTGACGAAGCTGTTTTATTCTCGTGACTGAAAACACTGCAGTGCGTGCAATTTCTGTGGGTTCGACAGATCGGTCCAGTAGTTTGGTCTCAATCGCTCTACACACACGCACACACACACACACACATACATATACACATACACACACTGGCACACACACACACTCACACACACAGGCACACACTAGCACACACATACACACACACACTCACACACACACAGGCACACACTAGCTCACACACACACGCACACACACACACACCCGCTCGGCTTTTTGTCCCCTCTGCCTCACTGATTTGGTTTTGTGTTTATTTAGTCATTATTTTGTTAGTAAATAGTGAACATTGCTTCACTGCCGAAGCAACAAACATCATTATTGGTTGTAATTTGCTACCAATTTTAAAAGCCGACTATCGTATCGTATTACATAGTAATTTTGACAGCAGTTCAAATGTGTACATTTACCAGTTCCATTCAGCAGACGTTCAGGTCTTTGTGACTGATTTCTGGCCAGGAATTCATCCGCTTTCTGTTGTTCATTCGTTTCCTGTGACATTGATCAGCAAACCAGCAAAGTGTGTGGGGGTGTGTGTGTGTGTGTGTGTGTGCCTTTGGTTATATCGGTTTTTGTTGTTGTTGATGAGTACGTAACAAAATGTAGTCAGTATAATTATATACGTTTCAGCAGGGGCGGATCTGGGTTTTGAAAGGGGGGGGGGGGGGTGCGAATTTTTTTTGTTTTTTGTTTTTTTGTATCTTATCAGCGAAGGCGCGAAGCGCCGAACCGATGGCGCGAAGCGCCGAGCATGCTAGGGGGTTCCGGGGGCATGCCCCCCCGGAATTTGTTTTTAAAAAGGAAGCAAAATTGTGCAATCTGGTGCAATCTGAGCGTGTAAAGTGCTATTTTCAGGTGATACATTTTTCTTCTTTTTTTGTTTTTTTTGTTTGTGGTCCCGCTGGGGGGGGGGGGGGTGCAATTGCACCCATTGCACCCCCCCCCCCAGATCCGCCCCTGCGTTTGCACCATACCTCATCTCCCGTGAAATATCAACAGAGTTCGAAGTTTCAGTTTGTCAATCTGTATAGTATGATTTGTTTTCAAATACGTTTTGTCTTTCTTTCCTTGTCCTGGTTTGTTTACAGATCATCGTCATTTTTATATTTAGTCAAGTTTTGACTAAATATTTTAACGTAGAGGGGGGAATCGAGACGAGGGTCGTGGTGTATGTGTGTGTGTCTGTCTGTCTGTCTGTCTGTGTGTGTGTGTAGAGCGATTCAGACCAAACTACTGGACCGATCTTTATGAAATTTGACATGAGAGTTCCTGGGTATGAAATCCCCATACTTTTTTTTCATTTTTTTGATAAATGTCTTTGATGACGTCATATCCGGCTTTTCGTGAAAGTTGAGGCGGCACTGTCACGCCCTCATTTTTCAACCAAATTGGTTGAAATTTTCGTCAAGTAATCTTCGACGAAGCCCGGACTTCGGTATTGCATTTCAGCTTGGTGGCTTAAAAATTAATTAATGACTTTGGTCATTAAAAATCTGAAAATTGTAAAAAAAAATATGTTTTTTATAAAACGATCCAAATTTACGTTCATCTTATTCTCCATCATTTGCTGATTCCAAAAACATATAAATATGTTATATTTGGATTAACAACAAGCTCTGAAAATTATTATCAAATTTTTTTTTTCGAAATCAAATAAAAAACACTTTCATCTTATTCCTTGTCGGTTCCTGATTCCAAAAACATATAGATATGATATGTTTGGATTAAAAACACGCTCAGAAAGTTAAAACGAAGAGAGGTACAGAAAAGCGTGCTATCCTTCTCAGCGCAACGAATACCCCGCTCTTCTTGTCAATTCCACTGGCACTGCCTTTGCCACGGGCGGTGGAGTGACGATGCTACGAGTATACGGTCTTGCTGCGTTGCGTTGCGTTCAGTTTCATTCTGTGAGTTCGACAGCTACTTGACTAAATGTTGTATTTTCGCCTTACGCGACTTGTTTAATCTCGGAAGATCTAACTAGTGTTCTGAGCATCGCCTAAGTAGACATCAACAAGCATGTACATACTTGAATGATCTTGCCGTTGTCTATCTTTTGCGATATCATGTCCATTTCCACATCGCAACATTACTGAATATTTGTACCAGTTTCAATTTGTCTGATTCAAACTAGATGTTGAATGACACAGAAATAAAACGATTTCTTCGTGAACTTCAATTTAATATATCAGGTGTACGATACATCTACACAGTTGTGTGTGTGTGTGTGTGTGTGTGTGTGTATGTGTGTGTGTGTGTGTATAGTATGTGTGTGTGTGAGTGTGTGTGTGTGTGTGTGTGTGTGTGTGTGTGTTCTTGAACATAACTACATCCATGTGTTTATGAGTTACATAATTATATATATGCGTTCAGTCAGTCTGCATGTTTCCTTTCACAAAATAAGACACAACATCAAAAATGAATACAGATTTGATCTGCAAGGAGGAAATATCAAACCAACCCACACCCCAAACCTAAAGCAGCTCATGACAAACTTTTGGTACACACTTTGCAAAATAATACTCTAATTTCTAACCAGCTGCATTAAATACGACGAAGAGAAGAAAAAATTTGAAAGTACCATTGAACTTCCATGTCGGCGTGTGGCTGAGCTTAAAATAGGAATGTTGTTGCAATCTGTTAGGCACTTTCACTTTTGACAGGTAGTTTTTGCATGTACAGCAAAACACGGCCTTTTTTTACAAATCCTAAAGACTGTCGGAAACTTCGCATGCTCTCTTGTGAACGCCATGTGAAACATTGATTCTGAAACAAAAATCTATGGCATGAATGACAATGGAAAGACGGTCTCTCTCTGATTCCAAGTTCATAAGGCCAAAAAAAATAATAGGTGTGGTTACGGTAACCTACCTACCCAAAAAATAGGGTAGGTAGGTAGGCAATCACTTTTTTTTTGTTTTTACTTTTTTTTCTAATGTGTACAAATTAAACCTACTTGACAGGGAAATAAGTGTGCGACTCGGGCGCTTTCGCTTTCATTGCGTTTTCTGCACTCGTTTACTTGTTTTTGTGTGTATTTTTTTGACAAATGTAATAAAAAGTTATAGGGTCGGCCCCAAAAAATAGGGTAGGTCGGGTTACCGTAACCACACCTATTTTTTTTTTTAGGCCTAATGACAGTTATAAAGTGCTGAATTTAAAAAATCTGTAGATGAAGTAAAATCATTTGAATGTTGGCTTGTTGAAACTTCATAACAAACAGCGACCTCGTCTATATCATTATCTGAAAGAATGCCAACTTCCTTTGAAACACCAACATTTGTATGGAAAACTTCTGTTTCTGTCATCTTTGATTTCATTTGACAACTTGGACTGATGGCATCTTCCAGAGATATATCCATTACTTTCAACTTGCGCCTCTTTGTATTCCTGTAAGCCTGCCACTTATTTATAAAAAGAAACGTTTGATACTTTTACCAAACAGTTAGTATAATGCACGATTTACCTGTATTCGTCTTTAAATTCTGCAAACTGAAGCGAAAGAGGTCTGTCTCAGTTTTGTCGTCAGTTTGTTGTGTACATTTACACACGCACAACGAACAACACATGCACAGGCCCGGGGGAAGCTCTCCTTTCTTATGTCCGACGATAGACGTATACATGTAGTTTACATGTTTATTAGTCATCTATTTGATAGATTACGTGTATGATATGACGGAGAGTCGCATCGGTTTGATGCCGTGAACCCAACCGTGGCTGTGGCTGTCGTTTGAAGTAGCCTACTTCTTTATAAAGATTCATTTACATTCTACTTCTGACCAAGGCATGTTTGGTACCTACTGAATCCTTGTTGCGTGTAGTTTTACGTGGCACGTTGCCCAAAGTTGTATTCTTGAGGAGCATAAAATAAAACGTGTTACAAAGTTATCTCAAAACTCTGCAGTGACTGCTCGCGCAGCAGGTCAGCTAATTATAGCACGCAGCCTCCACAGACAGCTTTCGAGCCGAGACCATATATATGAGTCGCCGCTCCTGCGGCTCGTCAAAAACTGCACGCACTGCAGTGTTTTCAGTCACGAGAATAAAATAGCTTCGTCAATCCACGCGGCAAGGAAGTCGCTCGATTTTTGCGTGCAGCACGAAGTAAACAGACATGCAAGAGCGACGGGTTCAAGTTTAGGTCGCTCCAGGAGAAAAATTCTTTTGGATGTTGGCCTTTAAGCGAACCCGCTTCCGTGTATGGCTTATCGTCCGTCGGCGAATTTGTAGCCACAACCCTTGTACTGAGTCTTCTTCTGCGTTGAAATCCTCCAACACCCAGTCATGTAACACCTGACGACCTCGTCGTCAGAAAAATATCTTGCAGCGAAAAGGCGGTCACTTCTCCGTTGTTCCAAGAGCCCTCCTGGACACGCAGAGCAGGCACGTTGACATAAACAATATCCCAACGTGTTGAATACCATCAACTCTTAGACAAGAAACGACCTTCTCTTATCGAAGCATGTGCCAAATGGGTCGTTTCAATGTCTCCCCCAAAGCTCGTCAAAACCATCACATGACTCCAGCGACCAATCGCTATCGTCAAAGTATAGCGCAGTTTTCGGCTGACTTGCTAAGCCAGCAAAATCCCGCACGTGGAAACCCTGTACATAATATTACACCTCGCACCACAGTCGTGGAGGTAAAACGAGTTTCTCATGCCAAGCCCTGTCAGCACAAAATTATCCAGTTGCGATAGGCACAAGCGCTTTGCATCGCAATTTCGGAAAGGCACCCTACAGAGTGTTTCTTCCCCAATCAATGTCACCAAACCGTGACACTGATGATGCTGCCAGCTATTGGTACACCCGTCACTCTGACGTATGTGTGGCGGTATGAGGCATGAAATGAAACATTCCTCTGTTCTGAGTTCTGAGTGTGTAAGACTGCAAACAGCAGCAGTGTCATAACGTACGTGCTGTCTTCAAGTCGTAGCGCTGTGCAAACTATCGCAACCAGTGTGTGTTCTCTTTCAGTCATGTCGTGAGTAATTTCACTATATCAGGATCATTCAGTGTTGATGTTTCGTGTGTTGGACGAGTTGAGTGAAATGCTGTGTTTGTTCTCAAAATGGGACAATACAATTCTAGTCGGGTGTAAGGTATTGGCCATGTTCTAACGCTGTCAAAACACGACATTGTGCAGCTGATTGCAAGAGTGTAGGGCCTTTACTCTGTAAACCTCCTAGTCTAACGATTGTGACATGGCCGACAGCTCCATGTTTCTCTCTGTTCACTAACAGGACAGCCATGACACTGTAAACCTCCTAGTCTAACGATTGTGACATGGCCGACAGCTCTGTTTCTCTGTTCGCTAACAGGACAGCCATGACACTGTAAACCTCCTAGTCGAACGATTGCGTCATGGCCGATAGCTCTGTTTCTCCGTCTGTTCGCTAACATTGGAAGCCTTTCTGCATCCTGGCAGGGCTGACACAGATCTGTCCCAGGCAGCAGAGAAATATGCCCAGCATATGAAAAACATATGACATGGCATGTGGAAATCATATAGTAAAACCATATGTCAGTCATAGATAAATTGCAAATGGTTTTGGAATGGCTACCATATGGTTTTTAGGTGAACATGACATGTCAAAAACACTAGTTTGCCACATCACAAGTGACATTGTCAGATGAAAACCTCATTTACACCACATTACAAGTGATACTGAAATATGAAAATCATTTGTTTGCCATATCACAAATGACATTGTCATATGAAAATTACATGGTTGCCATGACACAAACAATGTCATATGTCATATGTTAACAGTATGAATGACATGTCTTCGTCATATGTTTGACCGATACTTTGCACATCACACACACACACTCAAGCACACATTTCCACAACAAAAGTTCAAGACAAAACAACAATCTGAAGATCATACCTTATATTCAATATCATAATAATAAGCCAACTTATTGTATACAGTCACATAAAAAAAAGGTCAAAATCACTGGGGAGTCACTTTAATAGTGCCCTATCCTGTAGCTGCAATGCTTGAAGTATCACCAAAAAATATTCATTCACTAGCAAAGTGCTCTTATATTTTGTACGTAATTATATACAGTCACATAAAAAAGGCCAAAACCACTGGAGAGTCACCTTAGTGCCCATCATGTAGCTGCATTTGAAATGCTTGAAGAATACTGTATCACAAAATTACACATTGACTACATTGAGTACATTTTCATAAAAAAAAGATTTAAAATTAAGAGTTTCACAAAAAACAGGGAGTCGTCTCTATGCCCTGTACTGTAGCTTCTGTTGCGATGCTAGAAGTATAACTAGTCAGCAATGTATAAGTGCCTTACATTACACACACAAAATCAATGTACATGATGAACATTTCACAAAATCAATTAATCGGTCTATTATAACGACCAAAATTATTACATATGCATAAATGGGAGGACAAATTTACAAAAAATATACACAGTGAGAATCAAATGAGGCAGAGTGCTGTTTCGAGATCAGATAAACAAAGGGACATGACATGTGTAACAGGTTGTCTAACAATTATTGAAAAGTATAGTACCTCGCTTCTAGTAACTGTACTTATACACAGAACAGATATTTCTGGTACGTAATTAAAGAAAAATTATAACTATCTTGTCTTTCTTATTCTTAGTTTGACAATGACCGCACAAGACATCCTAGCGCCAAAAGGTCGTGCAAATTCAGTATCACACCAAGTGAAATAAAGACAGCTTTGATTAAAGTGGATGATCAAAAAGGCCTTCCGCACTGACTATTAGGGTATAACATCCTTAGACCAGTTAGCCTACATAGGGATCGATAGTGATTGGTAATTCGCTGAGGATATGGTATGATACTTTGACTTGACAAGCCCGCTGTGGCAGTCTTCTTCGACATGCCAGCATTGGGTTTCTCTCATCAAAGAATCGATCATGATAATCAGAGGATGCATCCTTGTCTTCTAATTTTTCTAGCCCTGAGACTTTCCCTGCAAACTTGGGATCTTTTTTGTGAACAATGTGCTGGAAATGCTGAACTTTACAAAAAGAATCATATTCTTTCATAAATACTCATAATTTGCTGAGGATTCGGTATGATACTTTGACCTGACAAGCTCGCTGTGGCTGTCCTGTTCGACACGCCAGACGATTCATGCTTTTCTTTGTGTTTTTCTAGCCCTTAGACTTTCCCTGTGGAATTGGGATCTTTTTTGTGCACACTGTGCTGGAAATGCTCAACTTCCTTTTAAAATCATGTTCTTACACAAATACTAATTCTAAAGATTACAGGGGATGATCAAAAAAGCATTCTGTATGTAATTGCACTGGCTGACCGACTATTAGGGTTTAAAGATTTCTCAGACCGGCTGGCCTACATTGGGATAGTAATTGATAATATGCTGAGGATATGGTAAGATACTTTGACTCGACAAGCCCGCTGTGGCTATCTTGTTCGACACGCCAGCATTGGGTTTGTCTCCTCAAAGTATTGAGTGGCAATTATGATTGACACAGAGGGTGCATCCTTGCCTTCTAGTTTTCCTAGCCCTGAGACTTTCCATACAAACTTAGGATATTTTTTGTGCACCATGTGCTTGAAATACTGAACTTTCTTTTAATACCATATTCTTTCATATAGACTGATTCTGAAGATGACAATAGATGATCAAAAAGGCATTCTGAATGTAATTGCACCGACTGACCGCCTAGCAGTTTAACATCCGCTGGTTATGCCTAACTCTCTGTTAAAATCATATTTTAATACAAATAGTGATTCTGAAGATTACAGTAGATGAGCAAAGAGGCATTTTGCATGCACCCACACTAACAAATATAGAGATTACCTGGCTATTGTTTTGTATTTTATGCGTGCGTTTTCACAAAACTGGCTTAAAAAAACCCCTTCTCTTCAGAGACGGATGTCTTACCCTGTAATAGTAACTACTGGTTTGAAATTGGAGGCAAAGTTCTGAATAATTCATAGACAAACTGTATAACAAATTACACTCTAGGCAGCCGTAGCTTACTGCATGTTCCTACAAATGCTCCTGATTAGCGTTCCCTTGAAGACCAGGCAGCTGTGGCATCTGCCTATCCCGTTGCGATGTCAGCCAATTAGCCAGGGCCGCGTCCAGCTCCTGTTCTTTGGCATTGGCGAATGTACGTCTGACTGCAGCTGCAAACAGAAAGATAAAGAAACATAACCAACCAAATCAGAGGAATGAAGCCGGCTGCCCAATTATAGACGATCCACAACATGGGAGGTCCTTAGTTTCTGACATTGCTGATCACATGCGCATGGGACTGGAGGTTTTCAAAATGTCCCGTCCACAGTGCCGTCAACTTTCACAAAAAGCTGGGTATGCTGTCATGAAAGACAGGTTAGGCATATACATTGGTGTAGGGTAATGTGACCAACAAAGATAAGTGTCGGTAGGTCGGCTTTTTTTATAATTTAAAAAAAAGAATATTTAGTTGAGTTTTTTAAGGAGGCTACTTTCCATAAGTTGGAATCACACGGGCGATTCCATCGTGAGATTTATTCCCCCAATCCAATCGGGGGCCGATCACAGATCAAATTGTAGGCCATTGACCCGTCACACGATGAACGATTGACGAAAGATAACTCAACGCGACCGGGGCAGAAGGGACGTATCACAGTGAACATTGCAAACGCGCTGCACGCGAGCAGACGCTAATGTTCGAACATCGCTCTACCTTTCCGAAAAATATCTTTCAGCATTATGCCATTGCGAGAAATTAAGTTCACAGACAGTTGCAAGAGTAAGAAACTGTTCTTCCAAAAAGTTTTGAATCGACGAAGAGACGCTGTCCGCCACTTTAACAAGTCACGGCGCGAAGGCCGCAACAACACATTCTGAGACTAAGACTTTTCTTATCGCGCTTAGTCTGCCATGTGAACGGCTCCGGCATTTATAAAATATAAAGGCAAGACCTAGCAGCGACTCCAAAACGGCCTGACTTTACCGTGAATTAACAAAGATTTTCCATAAACTTTTCTTATCGCGCTTACTGATAGGTTCAAGAAAACACACAATAAAACTAAATCCTCTGAAGACTGAAACTGAGCTTATTGCGACGAGTATGACTGGGGAACACTAAATTTTAAAAATTTAAACGGCTGATGAATTTTAATTGTTTTAATTTGATTAATGATTTCAGAAATAAATCTTTGAGAAGAATGTGAAAGTTAAGGTTCATGGAGACTGGTCCAGTATCTTTTCTCAGATTACTGGAAATCTCTCTACACACACTGACACAACACTATAACCTTTATTATTTATTATTAAACAACTTTTCCCCAATTTTAGTCGTTTGAAAGTTGCTCCTTGGTTGTTCAGGCCAAGTCAGCAAAAAATCTGCAATGTGAACGGCTCCAGCAAATTAGAAACGATTAAGGCAAAACCTAATAGTGACTCCAAAATTGCTCGACTTGGCCGTGAATTAACAAAGATTTTCCAGACTTTTCTTATCACGCTTACCGATAGGTTTGCTTTAGCGAGATTAGGAGAAAGAGAAATCATGAAGTTGAAAAGTAACTGATTTATGACGTACAGTGATGAATGAGTGGTTACTTACCTGACCCAATAAGCAGATCTTGTTTGTACTTCAAATTCCCGCAGTGGGGCACTGCGGTTATGAAATTAAAAGCCCCTCCTGTTTTTGGAACCGCAGGAGCTTTCTAGTTTGCTGTTAGGTAGATTTTTGGTTCCTCTTTCCTGTCATGCTCTCTTTTTCTTCATGAATTCTTTTCTTTTTTCTGCCTTCTTGCTCATTCACCTGTATTTTTTCCAAAAATCTCTTCTCTTGCCGCTTGTCTCGCGATTCATGTATAGTTTAATCTGTTAGTGTTCTGATGTAAGTCCAGCAGTAGATAGGTTAAGCCTATTTTAACATACTGGAAACTGGTAATCTTCCAGTAGGTATTAATTTAGTTTTACTAAAGCCTGCTGGGACACAAGTAATGGGTTAGTGCATTTGTAAACAGGAATCGCTTGACAAGTGGCCCCCTTCATCCCCCCCTTCCTCGTCCTGATATGGCTCTGCGTAGTCGGCTGGACGTTAAGCAACAAATAAACAAACAAAATTTGTACTTCAACTCTCGCAGAATATCTGTTCGACCTGACCGAACCGTAGCTGTTCATTACTGCCACCCTGAAAAGATATCACAGAAAATAGTCAACACTTGATGAAAATGTATGCAATTACAAAAGACACTTAAATTTGTTATAACAGGTTATAGAACTTCAATTGATACTAAGAAAGTGAACAGCTGGTTTACGTTTTTTAATACAATGTACATTAAATTACTCTTTTTGTAAAACAGGATACAGAACTTCTTTAGTCGTTTAAAAATTGCTCCTGGGTTGTTGGGGCTAAGTCGGCGAAAAACATACTACAAAATAAAAACTCTGAAGAATAAAACTAAGAAAAGTGAGCCTATTACTATGAGTATGGCTGGGGGACACTGCATTCTTTAAAATTTGATGAATATTTTTTTTTAAATTGAATAAAATCTTTGAGAGAATTTGACAGGGTTCATAGAGACTGGTCCATTATGTTTCCTCAAATTACTGGACATATCTCTCGAACACAGAGAAAAAAAGATGAAAAGGGTAGGAGCGAGCTGACAGTCACTCAATAACTGCACTGAAAGGAGTTGCAATAAATTGATGAATAATCACACTGACACAAAACTATACCCCTGCCTATAGATTTTCGCTTTTAGATCATCAGAAAACATTTAAGTGCTGTTCACATGGCAGACGAGCAAACAACTTTTCCTCAACTTAGTTGTTTAAAAATATCTCCTGGGTTGCTGGCAAAAAGTCAGCCATGTGAACGGCGCTAGCAAGTTAGAAACAATTAAGGTAGGACTTAGCAGCGACTCCAAAAACTGCTGGACTTGGCCATGGAATAAACAAAGATATTCCACAGACTTTTCTAATAGCCGCTTACTGATTGGTTAGCTATAGTCAAACTATAGCCAAACTGCTTTTGTCGCATTAGGAGGTAGCTCCAATAGCTGCACTGGCCTTCAAAGTCTGACAAGAATCGTCGTTTATAACAAGTTTGACAGTTTGCGCTGTTTACAACACAAGGGTAGCACTTTTGATTTGATTTGGCACTGACTAAAGTTTTAAAGTAGGGGGATAGTTGGTACAAAGTCTGCCATGTGAACAAAAGTCACAACCTGACTCACCAAAGAGAAAATACAAAAATTGAGGTTGGGCGAGAGAGAAATCTTGAGGTTGAACAGTTATTGATTTATGAGGCAGAGCGATATGAATGGTTACTTACCTTGACTCAATAAGCTAGGTCTTGTTTGTAGTTCAGAGTATGTTTGACCTGACTGTTCATTACCGCCACCTTGAAAAAATATCACAGAAATAGTTGACATTTGATGAAGATGCAATTTACATGTGATGAATGACATTGTTTTTAAATAAAGACAGAAAAAATCTTTAAAAAGTCCACACTTGTTCATCAATGAAAAACACACATGCCTGGGTAATTTGAAAATAAAAACAAATAAAGCAATCATCAACATACCACCCTGTTTTTCCTCTTTACTGAAAACAATGCATTTGTTTCCCTAAACCAGTAAAAAAAAAAAATTGTGTTGACACATCTGCTTTTATTACTTTAAAAAGGTTCTACAAAAGAATAACAGACAAAATAAGCCAAATTCATAAAACAAAAAGACCCTGACAAATGTGTCGCTGTCAACGATGCATTTACATGTACATCTTCACCTGGCCGCAGTAGCGAAACCACAGTCTGCGTTAGTGGCATCTGTGGCGATGTTGTCTGTTGAGGGCTGAGGTCACTATACATCTCAGCTTTCTTCAAGTTCAAACACACTGTCATACTCATGGCTTTCTGAAAAATAAATCCTTGAAATTAATTAGGAACACAATGATTCATCATTTACAAGCCTCAAAGGCACAATTACAACAAAAACAAAATTGGAATGTATAATATTATTTAGAAACAATTAAGGTAAGACTTAGCAGCGACTACAAAAGCTGCTGGACTTGGCCGTGGAATAAAAAAGATATACTTCTGCATACTTTTCTTATCGCCGCTTACTGATTGGTTAGCTATAGAGTCAAACTATAGCCAAACTGCTTTTGTCGCATTAGGAGGTAGCTCCAATAGCTGCACTGACCAACAAAGTCTGACAAGAATCGTTGCTTAAAACAAGTTTGACAGTTTGCGCTGTTTAGCAGTTTACATCACAAGGGTAGCACTTTCGATTCGATTTGGCGCTGACTAAAATTGTTTCAAAGTAGGGGGAAAGTCTGCCATGTAAACAAAAGTCACAACCTGACTCACCAAAGAGAAAATAAAAAATTGAGGTTGGGAGAAAGAGAAATCTTGAAGTTGAACGATTATTGATTTATGAGGCAGAGCGATACGAATGGTTCCTTACCTCGACTCAATACGCAAGGTCCTGTTTGTAGTTCAGAGTATGTTTGAACTGACCGAAGCTGTTCATTACCGCCACCTTGAAAAAATATCACAGAAATAGTTAACACTTGATGAAGATGCAATTTACATTTGATGGATGACATTTTTTTTAAATGAAGACAGAAAAAAATCTTTAAAAAGTCCACACTTGTTCATCAATGAAAACAAAATTGGAATGTATAATCAGTAGATTAGAAACCAGAAGTTTACCAAGAGACAGGAAGCTGATAAATGTTAAATGAGAATGTAAAAAACTACCATTTAATTCGCAGGTTACATACATTTGTTTACTTCAAAAAAAAAATCGGGTTGGTTGAATTTTGTCGTCGTGTGTAATGTAGATCAGCTCGCGAATAAAATATATTATTCAATCACTATCAATATCATGAATATGAAAAGCAGAGTCTCGTCTACTTGTGAACAATGTTTCAAACTGATTGGATTATATTGTAATTTAGCAACCTCCCCGATTTTTGTTATGTGACCAGCGAATCGGAGCATTTTCACACTTTTACTGTTTTAGTTTTACAACTTCGATTCTAAAAAAACAAACCACAACATCAATCAACATCATGTTTTTGGAAACGTTAGTTGACTCACACCTCGTTCAGAAAAAAACAAACTTGGATGAATAGAACAGTGTTCTTCTAGGCAAAAAAAAAAATTAAAATCGAGACTGTGACTGTGAGTCCCATCAGTCATCAAATTCGAAATCAAATTGTTCCATCAGTTAATTCACTTAGTACTTCGTGAGACAATCAATCTTCATTTTAGAATGAAAGACAAGGATTACCTTACATCCAATAAGCAACTCAAAATACAAGGCAGGAAGATAAAAGGGTGAAAAACGCCAAAACATGTGGCATACTAAGTTTTGCGCCAACCGGAAGTGAGATCATTAATTAACAAGGGAAATAACTAAAAGATATTGCTCTTTGCAGTTGTTATTGTCTCCCTTAAAACAAACGGCTCACTGATCTAAACATAATGAGTGTAAATGCACTCAACTCAACTCAATGCCCGTCACTCCTGTCAGGGTATGGGCCGCCAACAACAGCTCTCCAGAGTCCTCTGTCCTGGGCCATCTTTTCTATCTGACTCCAGGTGTAGCCCATCTTTCTGGTGTCGGCCTCCAGGTCGCGTCGCCAGGTGTTTCTTGGACGGCCTCTCTTTCGCTTGCCCTGGGGGTTCCACCTCAGCGCTTGTCTGGTGATGTTGGTTGATGGTTTGCGGAGGGTGTGTCCAATCCATCCCCATCTCCTTTTCCTGATTAGTTCTTCTGCCGGAAGTTGGCAGGTCCTTTCCCAAAGGTCGGCATTGCTGATTGTTTCGGGCCAGCGGATCTTGAGGACCCTCCTGAGGCAGCTGTTGATGAAGGTCTGGACTTTTCTGATGGTAGTCTTGGTCGTTCTCCAGGTCTCTGCTCCGTATAGTAACACCGACTTTGACCAAAAAACGAAACTTAGCAACTTTTTTCTACAAACAAAAAATATTTTTTTATTGAAGGTTGGCAGTCTCTTTGTTTTTGGATTTATTTTATCAAATAACAAAAAAATAAAAAGGCTGAGAACAAATTTTATGATAAAAATTTAATAAAAATCCGATGCATAAAATAAGAATATTTGATTAAAAATAAAATGTATTCTTTGAACCCAAACTGTCTGAAAATAACTTTAAAAATAACCGAATAAAGTTTTTAATGCAATTAAAATTCTAAATAAAAAAAATGTCACCAAGAAGAATAACTAATTTTTATGTCAAAATGTCAAAATTAAATACAGGTAAAAAAAATAAATATAAAAAAAGTGTTTTTATAAAGAACAAACATAAATGCACGGTATTAAATTAGGAAAACACAGATTGCAATCACCTTTTCAAATAAGCGTGGTGAAATCGTTTCGACTGCGACAATCTGCGTAAAAGTTGGCGAAATGTAAGGCGCGAATAGCGAAGGTGTCACGCATTCCAGCATGAAAAAGAAATAAAAAACGCATGCAGGATCATGGTGGCTGGGGACGCTCGCCTTATAAAATATAGTCAAACTCAGACAGCAAACTTCGGCTGATTGCAAAAAGTATCACATACATTTTTTGCAAAATAACAAATGACACAAACAAATTGCGAAAAAAACTTTATTTTAATTTTTTTTTACACACATTCAAAACCTTATTTGGAGGGTTTAGACGCACTCAACAACAAAAATGGCATACAATACTTTGTCCCAAATTCAGATTTTTCAATTGTCATTTTTGTAATTAATATAAATACCATAATTGTTCACTAACAAAAGCTTTAAAATAATTCAGCTTTAAAAAGTAGAGTAGCTGACCGCGCCAGCAAGAATCCAGCTGGCTATGATATGCCGCGGGTCATGGTAAGATCATGTGAGAAATGACAAATTGTAATCATGTGGTATCCATATTATTTCTGACATATGTACAATATGTGGCAACTGGCATCTGTCCCGCAGATGATTTCCAGATCTTTTGCTACCTGGGGTGCAACTCCAGTGTGAAAATAACCATTTGCTTATGCAATGCCTTTTACGTATGTACTCGTGTTAACCTTGCCATTAAGGCAACCATATTCCGAAGTTAGCTTTGAAAGAGTTGTTGTTCAGCTGCGAAGTTAACTTTGAAAGAGTTGTTGTTCAGCTGCGAAGTTAACTTTGAAAGAGTTGTTGTTCAGCTGCGAAGTTAACTTTGAAAGAGTTGTTGTTCAGCTGCGAAGTTAACTTTGAAAGAGTTGTTGTTCAGCTGCGAAGTTAACTTTGAAAGAGTTGTTGTTCAGCTGCGAAGTTAACTTTGAAAGAGTTGTTGTTCAGCTGCGAAGTTAACTTTGAAAGAGTTGTTGTTCAGCTGCGAAGTTAACTTTGAAAGAGTTGTTGTTCAGCTGCGAAGTTAACTTTGAAAGAGTTGTTGTTCAGCTGCGAAGTTAACTTTGAAAGAGTTGTTGTTCAGCTGCGAAGTTAGCTTTGAAAGAGTTGTTGTTCAGCTGCGAAGTTAGCTTTGAAAGAGTTGTTGTTCAGCTGCGAAGTTAGCTTTGAAAGAGTTGTTGTTCAGCTGCGAAGTTAGCTTTGAAAGAGTTGTTGTTCAGCTGCTAAGTTAGCGTTGAAAGAGTTGTTGTTCAGCTGCGAAGTTAGCTTTGAAAGAGTTGTTATTCAGCTGCGAAGTTAGCGTTGAAAGAGTTGTTGTTCAGCTGCTAAGTTAGCGTTGAAAGAGTTGTTGTTCAGCTGCGAGATACACGTTTGTCACGCGCACAAGGTAATGTAGACAGTCATGTTCTCGCATACATGTGTCTGACATCATCATTTGTCTGACAGCATACATACATGTGTCTGACATCATCATTTGTCTGGTGACAGGATCGACACCGCCCTGAGCAGCTTCACGCGGCTAGCCCTGAGGTCAGCTATCCGTGACGACGACGGCATCGACCAGCTGCACCACTTCGTCACGGTGTCCATCCTCGTCTTCTTCGCCGCCGTCACGGGGGTCGTGGAGTACGCCGGGGAGCCCATCAACTGCTGGAACTACGGGGCCTACCTGTGGAAACACTTCCAGGTAAGACGAAGAAAACAAGAATGCTAAGTTACTAGAACGCTTAATTAATCTATGAGAAAACCCCAAAGCATTCACAAGTAACGTCGACCCAAAGGTTTTTATGTTGACAGACAGACAGACAGACAGACAGACAGACAGACA
>NC_090253.1:65272605-65297605 GCF_037325665.1 Littorina saxatilis | reverse complement strand
TGCAGCATAGCGTAACCACTACCCCGCTCTTCTTGTCAATTTCACTGCCAATGCCGTGAGCGGTGGACCACGAGTATACGGTCTTGCTGCGTTGCATTGCGTTCAGTTTCATTCTGTGAGTTCGACAGCTACTTGACTAAATATTGTATTTTCGCCTTACGCGACTTGTTCGATACTTTGACGAGACAAACCCAATGCTGGTGTGTCAAAGAAGACAGCCACAGCGGGCTTGTTTGAGTCAAAGTATCACACCATATTTTCACCGTATTACCAATAACTGTCCCAATATATGATAACTGGTCTAAGAGGACGTTAACCCCTCATAGTCAGTCAGTCAGTCAGCCATTTCATTGGAAGACTCTTCCAGCTGGTGTGGGTTCAAGTTCTATGTAGCCTTCTAAGGCAATTGACAAAGAGTGGATACGTAAGATGAACGAGTCAGCCGGGAAGACAGGAGGGCACAGTTAAACGACATTATATTTCCCGCACTACTCGCCCCCCACACCCCCCTCCCTCCCTCTAATTGGTGTGGTCAGTTCTTTAGATTTGTGGCGCTCTCAGAAATGACTTAACAGTTATCATTTCTACCTGTCTGTTGTTTGTTACGGGTAACAACCTGTCTGTTGTTTGTTACAGGTAACAACCTGTCTGTTGTTTGTTACAGGTAACAACCTGTCTGTTGTTTGTTACAGGTAACAACCTGTCTGTTGTTTGTTACAGGTAACAACCTGTCTGTTGTTTGTTACAGGTAACAACCTGTTTGTTGTTTGTTACAGGTAACAACCTGTCTGTTGTTTGTTACAGGTAACAACCTGTCTGTTGTTTGTTACAGGTAACAACCTGTCTGTTGTTTGTTACAGGTAACAACCTGTCTGTTGTTTGTTACAGGTGAAAAAGACACTGTCCTGCTGCACCCTGTGTATAGGTAACAACATCCGGAACTACCTGTCTGTTGTTTGTTCCAGGTGAAAAGGACGCAGTCGTGTTCTGCTGAAGGGACATTAAACTCCAAAAACCAACCAACGCAGTCGTGCTGCACGTTGTGGATAGGTAACAACATCCGGAACTACCTGTCGTCGCTCTACCTGGTGACCAAGCTGGTGTACCTGGTCAACGTGATTCTGCAGTTCCTGGTGCTGTCTGCCTTCCTGCAGCTCAACTTCTGGCACTTCGGCCCGCAAACCCTGCACGCCTACGACAACCAGAAGATCAGCAAGGCCACCACAGAAACCTTCCCCATCGTGGCTCTCTGTCACTTCCAGACCTATGACATCAATGCTAATACCAACCATGACGGAGCTACAGGTACTCCGTCCACCCGTTCATCCCTCTGTCTTTCCTTGCCTCTGTTCGTCCATTAATATGTCCCTTCATCTACTATTAATGGGGTAGCAAACCAGATGATTACACTTTACCTTGGACTGTATGCGTGTGTGTCTGTGTGGCAGGAAAGTGGGTGCAGTGCATCCTGACGATCAACGTGTTCCTGGAGAAGCTGTTCCTGATCGAGTGGTTCTGGCTGCTGCTGCTCCTCATCATGACCTGCATCAACTTCTGCGTCTGGTGCTTCAAGGTCAGTCACTGGTGCTTCAAGGTCAGTAACTGGTGCTTCAAGGTCAGTAACTGGTGTTTCAAGGTCAGTAACGTATAACTGGTGCTTCAGTGTCAGTAACGGGTGCTTCAAGGTCAGTAACTGGTGTTTCAAGGTCAGTAACGTATAACTGGTGCTTCAGTGTCAGTAACTGGTGCTTCAAGGTCAGTAACTGGTGTTTCAAGGTCAGTAACGTATAACCGGTGCTTCAGTGTCAGTAACTGGTGCTTCAAGGTCAGTAACTGGTGTTTCAAGGTCAGTAACGTTTAACTGGTGCTTCAGTGTCAGTAACTGGTGCTTCAAGGTCAATAACTGTTTCAGGGTCAGAAACGTATAACTGGTGCTTCAGTGTCAGTAACTGGTGCTTCAAGGTCAGTCACTGGTGCTTCAAGGTCAGTAACTGGTGCTTCAAGGTCAGTAACTTGTGGGTAATGTCCGGGAAACGTTTTTTTAACAGCTGTGTTTAACTGACAGTAATCTTTGGAAAGACGGTACTGCAAGAATCGTGTGCATTGGGTGAATGTAGCCATGTCTTAAGCCTTAATTACAGCAGTGTGATGAGAGTTTTAGTATGCAGAATATCGAGAGAGAAAACATCTGAACCATGAGAAGGTAACCTCTGATGGCACGGATGACCTTCTAATCAGCTAGAGTTGTTCCCCATGCGTTCAATAATATGGGTATGGGTGGATTCGAATGAGCTGTGGTTTGCAAGGAAGATGTAAAGGCTCTTCACTCGGCACTCCTGCTCGACTGTCTTTGGATCCAAGGGTAATGAATGCGTTTCGTGCCCTTACTGGGCGTCAGTCGAGCCGCGTTGCACATCCTACATAATCTGACTGATTCACATGATGATGACACATGACTGACTCGCACAAATGACACATTACAGATCCTCCAGACGCGGACGGCGCTGCGGTTCGCTGAGCGCTACATGAAGCTGCTCGGGGTGTACACGGCGCCCCTCCCCGTGCCCAAGGGATGCTCCGTGGAGCAGTTCGTCATGGAGTACCTCCGCAACGACGGCATCTTCGTCCTCAGGATCCTCGCCGTAAACACCAATGAGGTCGTGGTGGCCGAGCTGGTGGAGGAGTGCTGGAAAAGGTCAGGGTCACGGGTCAGAGTCATGGTCACGGGTCACGGGTCAAGGTTAGAGTCAAGGTCAGGGTCACGGATCAGAGTCACGGGTCAGGGTCACGGGTCACGGATCAGGGTCACCGGGCTGAGTTGGAATACGTTTTTTGTACACTGCATACAAAGTAATGTCCCGTTGGATAAAGGATAGAGGTTAATCTACAGTAGTAGTGTGACTGATTTGAAAACAGTTTTTGTGCATAGCTTAAACATTAATGTTACGCTGGTGTGTGTGCCAGGTACCTGGAGTTTGAGGAGCATCCCCACCTGGCGAAGGGGGCCAGTATGGACATGGGGGAGGCAGAGACCGCCTTCGACACCATCCCCAGCAACGACGACAGGCCCCCCGACACCAACAACACGTAGGGGCATGACGTCATATGGGGACGCCATCAGCACGTCACGACCTGACGTCATAGGGGGAACAATCAGCACGTAGCGGCCTGACGTCATAGGAAGATACCATCACCACGTAGCGTCATGACGTCATAGGGACACGTGACGACATTCAGCTTTTCCCGTATGGGATTAGAACCAGGGAGGATGGTCAATCTTATCACGGAGGGGGGGGGGGGGGGGGGGTTGTACGTGGAGTGCCTTACTCCAGACACTGTCAGCCTACGTGTTGCTGTGTAAAAATCACGCCTGGAGCAGCCGCCATCAAGACTTTTTTAATCGGAGTAACAGTGTGTTCGTTGTCATTGTTCTCTTCGCTCTTAATGATAATGATTAGAACGCTTATGTAATGCGTCCCTACAGCTTGAAGCGCTTTACAAGTTCCGAAATTCAAATTGTTGTTGTCGTTGTTGCCATGGGAACACTTTCTTACCTTAAGTGCTTAAAGTCATCTTGAACTTGTGCAACGTGGACTGTGTGCAAAGAGAGATAAGAAAGTGTCCCCATCGTCTCCACCAACTGCAATCGCTATGATATTCACTAGCTTGCGTGTGCCATTGTGTGTTCCTGTGCCGTACCACAGTTTTCTCTCAATGACTATTGTGTGTTCCTGTGCCGTACCACAGTTTTCTCTCAATGACTATTGTGTGCTTAGTTTCCTGAGGAAATGCCCTTATCCGTCATGGATGTTGTAATACGATAAAACAGCTTCCTCCTGTCGCGTGGCGCTGTTAATTGTTAGGTACAACAGTCTTCGGACAGATCCTTGCCCCAGTGGCAGGATTCACTAATCCCTTGCAGCGGCTGGAGACGTCTCGTTCCTACACACGCCGTTGTCGAGAAAAGGCTGGGCTACCATATTTGCTTCATGGATAACACGGTGTGTGTGTGTGTGTGTGTGTGTGTGTGTGTGTGTGTGTGTGTGTGTGTGTGGGTGTGTGTGTGTGTGCGTGTGTGTGTGGGTGTGAGTTTGTGGGTGTGAGAGAGATAGAGAAAGAGAGAAAAAGAGAGAGAGAGAGAGAGAGAGAGAGAGAGAGAGAGAGAGAGAGAGAGAGAGAGAGAGAGAGAGGATGTAACTATTGTTGATATAGAAAGTGTGTATTTCATTTTATAAGGCTTGACAGTGCATGCGCATTTGTTCCGAGTCATGTGACCTGATCTAGCTGACAGTGACTTCGTATCAAGCCGTTCTCTGTAAGTGAAGTCAAGTCAAGATCCTTTGATCACTGCGCTGTGCTTCTCTATGTGAACGCAAGGGGAATAACTCAGACATTGTCATTTTGCAAGAGAGGTGCTGCTACTTAAGCCTGACTCACGGGTGGTTGAATGAATTTTGGGGGCCTGGGGAGCTCAGGTGGTAGAGCACTATATGTGCAGACCCAGAGACGGTATCCATCTCCCACCCCCGTGTCATCACACTGGCACGTTAAAGATCTTGGTCACACTACCATAAGTGCAGATGGCTGATACCACCTAAACACGCATACATCAAAAGCCGTGAGGGCGTAAAAACTCGAATCGTATAAACCAATTCATGTCCAATATAGGCAATTAAGACCTGACGGACAATAAGCTCCTTAACATTTACTTTTTTGGGTTGAATGAAATGATCGATGTGTGTGTGTGGGGGGGGGGGGAGTTTTATATATATATCAGCTGTTTGAATGAAGTGATAAGTTTGTTTGTGTGTGCTTGGGGGGGGGGGGTGGAGTTTTATATATATCAGCTTTTTGAATGAAGTGATGAGTTTGTTTGTGTGTGTTTGGGGGGGGGGGGTGTATATATCAGCTGTGTGAATGATGAGTGTGTGTGTGTGCGAGTGTGTGTAAGAGAGAGGTTTATATATTAACCGCAGCGTTTTTTGCTAAAGATCAGGGTGACGTCATGTGCCTGTTTACAATGACATCCTGTGGTCTCCATTGGATACTGCATGATGCGGTGACAGTGTACAGTCTTAGAATCTCACTCACTTTAATTCGTACTGTTGTTGCATTGATGCGGCTTATGTTTTGGTGTTACTGGCTAGCTGTCAGTTTCCAGGTACATATCTTATGTGAAGAGTTTGATGCCTACCATTCCTTCTGAAGACCTCCCTGCTCTCGAACCCGCTCACGTTGCGTTATCATTATTGCTTGTGTTGTTGGTGCGTTTGTTGTTGTTGCGTTCTCGCCACGGGTCTGTGTGTGTCAGTCACTGATGTGACACGCCACTTGTTGTTGTTGCGTTCTCGCCACGGGTCTGTGTGTGTCAGTCACTGATGTGACACGCCACTTGTTGTTGTTGCGTTCTCGCCACGGGTCTGTGTGTGTCAGTCACTGGTGTGACACGCCACAAACCTCATGTACAGCGATGTTCGGAGTTGTTTGGCGGTTTTTTTTTTTTTTTAGTAGACCTGCTCTTGTTCTTAATATTTACCGGTAGGCTAAATTGTCAAAAATGTGAGCAAACCCCATCTACTGCGAGATTTTGATACACACGTACCGACTGGGTGGCCGAGTGGTAACGCACTTGCGCTCGGAAGCGAGAGGTTGCGAGTTCGACCCTGGGTCATGGCGTTAGCAATTTTCTCCCCCCTTTCCTAACCTAGGTGGTGGGTTCAAGTGCTAGTCTTTCGGATGAGACGAAAAACCGAGGTCCCTTCGTGTACACTACATTGGGGTGTGCACGTTAAAGATCCCACGATTGACAAAAGGGTCTTTCCTGGCAAAATTGTATAGGCATAGATAAAAATGTCCACCAAAATACCCGTGTGACTTGGAATAATAGGCCGTGAAAAAGTAGCATATGCGCCGAAATGGCTGCGATCTGCTGGCCGATGTGAATGCGTGATGTATTGTGTAAAAAAATTCCATCTCACACGGCATAAATAAATCCCTGCGCCTTGAATATGTGCGCGATATAAATTGCATAAAAAAATATAAAAATAAATAAATCCCTGCGCTTAGAACTGTAGTGTACCCACGGAATACGCGCGATATAAGCCTCATATTGATTGATTGATTGATTGTTGATGGAGCTAACTTTGATGATTGACTCGACATTACGCAGCATAAGCTTAGAATGTTCATTGTGTTTGTTTTTGATTTTTTTACCATGCATGAAAATATCTTCTCTGTGCAGTGTGAGTACATTTATCGGCGAACTGTGTCTTTGCTGTAAACTACTGCAACATAATATGTTTACACACGTTATAACGTTTTATTTGTGAAATGATTATACATTGATAATTATAGGGGCCCACTAGCCTATTTACCAAGCTTTTACTGCAATATAAACTACATGTATTTACTTTTATATCGTTCGTGGTATCTTAATTAATTGTATCAGACTTTTAGGAATTGTCCATGTCAATGTTTTACAATTTTGAATGCGTTTTTTTATTCAGTCCAACACATTGTGCATCAAATTGTGTCTACAGCCTTTGGTGTCAGCTTCAGCATTGTCTGCCAGACTTGTCTCCCTTTCTCCACTCTTGCCAGACTTGTCTCCCTTTCTCCACTCTTGCCAGACTTGTCTCCCTTTCTCTACTCTTGCCAGACTTGTCTCCCTTTCTCCACTCTTGCCAGACTTGTCTCCCTTTCTCCACTCTTGCCAGACTTGTCTCCCTTTCTCCACTCTTGCCAGACTTGTCTCCCTTTCTCCACTCTTGCCAGACTTGTCTCCCTTTCTCCACTCTTGCCATATCTTTGATTTGTTTCCAGCGTGTTTTTCATAAATGCTTTATTTATTGACATGGTGGCGTGTTTCTGTTGTTCCCGTAATGTGATTGCTACCTCTTTTACTGTGACATGTTTTTCTTCATCCTAATTAATGTGACCCTCCACAACGGAATGAGTCGCATGTTACCTTTGCATGATTTTCATGTTTTTACATTTTCCAAAAGAGTTTTAGAAAAGAGCGAACACTGTTTGAGTTATAAGCCTGTGACTAAGGTGACCCTCACACTGTTACCAGACACTCCCCGGACTTATATTAAGCCATGCGACTCATTTCGTGGTGGAGGGTCACATTTTATGTCTATAGCTATAGCTTTTCTCTTGCGCTTCTAATTTTTTTTCTTTTGTGAACTCACTTTGTGTATTATATACTGTTCAAAAAAAGAAACGCATAGTTGCTACTTGCCAAATTTGTTTTATTTTTCGAAAAAATTAACAGAAAATCCAATATTTAGATTATTTGTTTGAAATTTGGTATGGACACAGTTGAATGCACACACAGTTCATTTGCATCTTCAAATCAATCAGTCAATCAATACGATTGGGTGCCGAGGCTGTCAAGTCAGTAGGGGGTGTGACTGCCTTGAGCAGCAACAACTGCCCGGCACCTTCTGGGCATGGACTGGATCAGATGCCGGATATCTTGCTGTGGGATGGTGTCCCACTCCTCCTGAAGTGCCTGCAATAGATCGCGGTGATTTGCCGGCGCTTCTTCTCGCCTGCGCACACGTCTGTCCAATTCATCCCAGAGGTGTTCTATCGGGTTCATGTCTGGCGACATGGATGGCCAGGGAAGCACCTGGACATGGTAGTCGGTGAGGAACTGGGTGGTGAGTCGTGCTGTGTGCGGGCGAGCGTTGTCCTGCTGGAATATGGCATCCTGGTCAGCCAGAAGAGGAAGGGCGTGTGGGCGCAGAATTTCCTCCACGTATCGCTGGGCAGTTATGCGCCCTTGGACGTGCACCAGGGTGCTCCTTCCAGCGGTATTGATCGCCCCTCCACACCATGACGCCTCCACCACCATGAACGGGTGCCTCATCCACACAGTTGGGCGCGTAACGTTCGTTTACTCTCCGGTAGACCCTCCTCCGACCATCATGTCGCTGGAGCAGGAAGTAGGACTCGTCGCTGAACCACACGTGTCTCCAGTGATTCCGGACGGTCCAGCGAAGGTGCTGGTTGCCCCACTGCACTCGGTTCTGGCGATGGCGGCGGGTGAGGACAGCTCCTCTGTGAGGTCTGCGAGCTCTCAAACCAGCTTCATGCAGGCGGTTCCGCACGGTCTGGTCCGATAATCGGTGTGGCCCGGGGAGAGCCTGGACAGAAGATGAGGCCGACAGGAAACGATTCCGGAGGTGGCGGAGCCGTATGAAGCGGTCGTGAGCAGCAGTTGTCGCCCTTGGTCTTCCCGCTCGTGGCAAGTCAGCAACGGAGCCAGTGGCTTGAAACCTGACCCACAGTCTACTGATGGTGCTCTGGGACACGTGGAAGTGCCTGGCGATTGCACTTTGACTTTGGCCTGCTTGTAAACGACCCAATGCAATTTGGCGGTCTTCTCTGCTCAATCGGGCCATCTTTCGTCGCTGAATTGTCGTCTGATTTCTTTGTGGCGAACAATCCGCTTTTATGGGTTTTGGAAGACATGGTGAGAGCTCAATATTCCCCGAGTTTCACGAGATTACACTGAAGCATGACGAGTGGTCATGCCAAATGAGCAATTTTGACATTGTAGCCACTGATAACGCATGCGTCACGTGCAGAGCTCACTTGTGGCAATGGACGAAAGGTCGACGACCAGATAAACATTTTCTGCAGTTTGGTGGATATCCTTGTAGCCATATAACTAAATTAACCAAATATTACAAGCTATGCGTTTCTTTTTTTGAACAGTATACGTTCACTGAAAAAGCTTAATTGTATCATTTACGTATTGGCTGTTTTACAACGTTTCATCAAAAGACCGGTTATTTCAATCTTCGTGCTTTCAATGCAATTGAGGATATGCTGCACATCAGAGTATGTTCCCCACTCCGTTGAAGTTTGTGAAAAGGCAGGGGCGGATCTGGGTTTTGAAAGGGGGGGGTGCAAAGTTCTTTTTTTTTGTTGTTGTATCTTATGAGCGAATCGACGGCGCGAAGCGCCGAGCATGCTAGGGGGTATCGGGGGCATGCCCCCCCGGAATTTTTTTTTAAAAAGGAAGCAAAATTGTGCAATCTGGTGCAATCTGAGCGTGTAAAGTGCTATTTTCAGGTGATACATTTTCTTTTTTTGTTTTGTTTTTTTGTTGTCCCGCTGGGGGGGGGGGGGTGCAATTGCACCCATTGCACCCCCCCCCCCCAGATCCGCCCCTGAAAGGCAACAGTTATTTCGCAGTGTGTGTGTGTGTGTGTGTGTGTGTGTGTGTGTGTGTGTTGCAATGGCCAAACAGCCGGCAGTATGCGTAATACTCGGCTCTCGCAAAGCACACGGCGTCAACACTCGCTGCCCCATTCATCTGGTGTGAAGTCAGCGAGAGGCCCCTGGTAAAGGGAGCGTACTCGTCCCGTCACAAGGTGTAGAATGCAGAAGTTCCTTCCCTTCCATCAAACAAGGAAAGTGGTTAAAAATCGACTTGCTTGGTACGAAGTGGGACATAATTACTCTTTAAATGTTTTACATGCAAATGATCTAAATTGTACTCGTTTTTGGTTGTTGGTTTCCCAGTCATTTTCGCTGACCATTCCTTTGATTCCTGTTATTAATGAAACGTTTAGGGAGAAAGATACAATACGATTTATTAACTTGATGAGGGTCACTGTTTGACCATTACCCGACAATCGATCCACAGCATTATTCCCTTGACTTACTTTGTGAACCTGTATCTATGTTTCAATACAAGGAAAGTACATTGGAAACCAGTTTGATGAGCTTCTTTTAGCTGTAAGTTTAGAGAAGAAGAAGAGGACGAAAGTTGCATTTATTGTGACACGTTGAAATAGAAGGATCAGAACGCGTCTCAGTCCTTTCCACGAAAGTGACATGGGAGATAATCTGCTTGTGAGTTGTAGCACAACTTGGGCCTGCCCCCCCCCCCCCCCCCCCCCCACCCCCTTGTCATCCTCAGGGAGCATCACGAGGAGGACTTAACTCTGTGAGGAGCTGTGTGCGTGACGTCATTGGTCTCCTTGTGCATCGTCTTCAGCGTGAGATTACAAGTACAGTCGAGTCTGTCTATAACGACCACCCGAGGGACCGACAACAAGTAGTCGTTATAGACAGGTGGTCGCGTTGGAAAGGTGAATTGATGAAAGAAACACTTGTCAGGGATCCTTTGAATGTTCGTTTAGGGGAAGGTGGTCGCTGTGGAGAGGTGATTGCAAGGGCAGGTTGAGCTGTACAGTCCTCCTCGTCCAACTCGTCATGTCCAGGTGGTCGCTGTGGAGAGGTGATCGCAAGAGCAGGTTGAGCTGTACAGTCCTTCTCGTCCAACTCGTCATGTCCAGGTGGTCGCTGTGGAGAGGTGATCGCAAGAGCAGGTTGAGCTGTACAGTCCTTCTCGTCCAACTCGTCATGTCCAGGCTCTACGCGGGGTTCGGGCATCCAGCTAGATACACGCAGAGCATCGATAGCCTCGCTGCTTTCTCTTCAAATCCATTTCTTTTCTCAATTAATGTTGTAACTGCATGGTCCCATAGCTAATCTTCAAACATGATGCAACAACAACTCCCTGCCAAGTTGCACACAGACAAGAGACAGGATGCTCAATGTTAGCTGTGTATCCAAACCGAAGGACGTTTTGACCCAACGCGAAAGACTGGTGGTAGTGTTTGTACGGGATCGTTCTCTTGGCAAGGAAAGGGACTGTCGTCTAAAAAAGTAGGATTTTTTTAATGACCAATTCTTTCGTCAAGAACAAGCTATAAGATCAAAATATTCACAGTAAACCGAACACAAGAGTCAACGAAAAAACACAACCCCAGCTTTGTGACGATACTGGCATTTGATCAGAACATAATTATGAACCGAGTACAAAGTAAAAGTCATCAGCTGGCACGGTATGACGACACGTTCTTATTGTTATCATCAAACATGATTGAAGTTATTTCCCTTCGATTCTCAGCAGCTTGTGCAAAACAGAAGGCGTCTGTCGTTACGATTTGTTTTACATTTCAATGTGTGTTGAAATCATTACAGATTGATGTGTGTTTGATACAATAGTGTTAGGCGTGTCATGACGACACAATCTGCCTCTGACGTCACACCTGATGCGAGGTCACTCAGGTCAACAAACAAAACTACATGTGTTTGGAGTTATACAGTGGGTTGTGAAATATTTGATATTTGAATTTATTGACGTACAGAGTGGTCCAACCAATCTTTATTGTAAAGTAGATACAGATTTTAACAAGATCTAAAGAAACAAATGTGTCAAAAGACATTTTTCAGAACCTTCTACGTACTGTGACATATCTACAGGAAAATAGCAATAAGAATGACTACTGCCATTAGACGGTTAAAAGGGAGCACACTTTCATCAATCCAGGATAGCAATATATAGGTTGTAGGGACGATAGAAATAACGAGTAAACAACCTTCCAATTTTACGTTGCTCCTTCATTTGTGTTCGCAGAAATTGTTGTCTTATACGAGTTGTAAGGCAAGACGCCTAGCGCTGAGTGAAAGCGTCCCCCGTCGCGCGATATGAGTGTGGCGAGAGTTGTGACGAGAGTTGTGACGATATATTGATTGCAGCCAAGCTGTCCTGCCTGGCGTCGAGTGGAAACCAATCCTCCCTGCCGCCTCTAAGCTCTCTCGCTGTCTGATCGGTCAGCCGCCAGGTGATAGCTTCAAGCCACAAGCTACTCATTCCTAATTGACACCAACACTGTCTTAAAGGAAGGGGCGGGGCGGGAGCTATATTACGCTGGAGAAAGAGGTTTTGAAAGTGGACGTTTGATGTCATGAATAATTCGCTTTGCGTTCCGTAGCACGAGAAATGGGCGTTCAGGGAACGTCACTGGAAGTGCGTTCCATGGGATTCTCTACAGAAAGGCAAAAATACATGTCAGGCCTTAACACACACACACACACACACACACACACACACACACACACACACACACAACACACACACACACACACACACACACACACACACACACACACACACACACACACACACACACAGACACACACACACAAGACAATTCTGGGTATAACAAGACATTTCTGGGTATGACAAGACATTTCTGGGTATGACAAGACATTTCTAGGTATGGCAATACATTTCTAGACAGGACAATTCTGTGTATGCCTTTACATTTCTGGGTATGATTGAACATGCCATGGCTTGATGGAGCAAGTTTGAGTATCACGGGACGTCACTTGGTCTCCTAAACATGTGTGGGTCTGGTGGAAGAATGTCTGATCTGGTATAGCGAGGGTTGCTCGGGACATGGTGTGACATATCTGACTATGACTTCACTTTGCCTGGAACCAGTCTGCATGCAATTCAGCAGCGGGGCGACCATTTCAACTCAGCGGGTCACAGGTGGTGGATAGTGAACAGCCCTTAGATATAGGGGTTAACTAAGCTAGCTTTAGCAAATAAGCAGTCCCGAACCAACTGGCGATGTTCCTACCAGGACGGGGTGGGGTAGAGGGTGGCTCCACTACTTCTACAAAATGCCTTCTATGTCCTCTGACGGGTTTATCGTGGCGATCAGGAGCCGCCATAAAAGCTCTAGCGACGAGGAAGGACACCCTGGAGAAACAAACCCGGGCAGACGAAAAGAACTGGGAGGAAACCAGGACAGCTGAAGACGGAGGTATTAGGCCAGTAGCGCTCGCTGGCAATCACAGTAGCCCGCGTCTACACCCCATTGATAGAGAGGTAAGGCAGGTAAACGGACGATACCATAAAGCGCCTGTTAGTCTCTTTATTCCTTTGGAGAGACAAAGATTTAAACCTCATTTTCAAACTTTTGACACCTTCACCACGAAATACAATGCAACTCAACCGATGATATTATCAGATCCCTTCTCTTTGCCAGTGTTGAGGGAGCGTACATTGCCGTTATTCGTGGCCGACAAGTGTGCATGAAACGAGGGCCGAGGGTGGCCCGGGGCAGGTCCGCAGGGAGGGGACGGAGGATCCGCTCCAAGCCGGGAGGGAGGGTCTGCCCAGTGTCTGACAGGGAGGGGCCGGAGTGGATGTGACGGGTGTGTATTGAGACTGGGGGCAGGGCGGCGCCCACAGGGATGGTTAAAGGCCCAGTTCGTCTCACTGTCTCACAGCTGGTCAGACCATCCCTCTGCTTGGTCACATACCAAACATTAACGCATTGAATGCTAACTGTGGTGCGTTCTACATTTTAGATGAATTAATTTCCGAAAAAGGCATGAGTTCTTGTTACGAAATTAATTCGTAAAAAACCCTACCCGCCACAGTGCACGGAAAGCACACAGGCTGTTTATCCAAGTGAAGGAATGGTCTCGTCACATGGTCTTGTCACATGGTCTTGTCACATGGTCTCGTCACATGGTCTTGTCACATGGTCTTGTCACATGGTCTTGTCACATGGTCTTGTCACATGGTCTTGTCACATGGTCTTGTCACATGGTCTTGTCACATGGTCTTGTCACATGGTCTTGTCACATGTTAAAGCCTGACCTGATCTGAGACGATTGTTTTGTTTGTTTGTTTGCTTAACGCCCAGCCGACCACGAAGGGCCATACCAGGTCTTGATTTGTTTGTTTGCTTAACGCCCAGCCGACCACGAAGGGCCATACCAGGTCTTGATTTGTTTGTTTGCTTAACGCCCAGCCGACCACGAAGGGCCATACCAGGGCGGTATCAGGTCTTGATTTGTTTGTTTGTTTGCTTAACGCCCAGCCGACCACGAAGGGCCATACCAGGTCTTGATTTGTTTGTTTGCTTAACGCCCAGCCGACCACGAAGGGCCATACCAGGGCGGATCTGAGACGATGAGGCAAACTATTTTGACGAGGCGGAGTGGACCTTTTAACGGGCCCAAGTTTCCTCCCTGGCTCCCTGTGGGACGCAGGCTTTCAGCGGACCGAGGGAGTCCCGCTGCGTGTAGCAGTCACTGACCCTCGTCACTGAATCATCCCCAGTCTCCCTAGGTATCCCTGCACCCCGACCGCGGCCTTGTTTTTATCATCAGCCTTGTCCACTCTGCCTGCCCCACTCTGCTGCCCCACTTTTTTCTTGTCTGTGTTCTGCTTTGTCAGCTTTGACCGCTTTTTAATGTTACATAAACTCGGCAAAACAATTATTGCATCCATGGTTTTACCCCAACTAAAACGTTCATGCCCAATTCATTCAAACTGTCTATGCCATTAAAGGGTCTCCACTTGGCTATCTGGCACACTTTTCGGATCAAAGAATTCTTTTACAAGGGTCACGTCACCGCCGCCGAAATAAGTAAGGTATCAATTGGAGTACGAGAATGGTTGCTATAATTTGTTTTGCCGAGTTTAGAATGAAAGAAAACAAGAGCAACCCACCATTGCCTCCATGGACTTTCGCCACGACTGTCTGTCTTCCTGTGCTGTCTGTTGTGTCGGGCTTGCAATATGGTGCAGAGAGAGCGCCGTCGTGGTTCGTTGCACTGTGTTTAACGATTAGTGTTTTTTGTTGTTGTTTGTGGTGTTGTTGTTGTTCTTCTTCTTCTTCTTTATGTTTTTGTTGTTGTTGTTGAGAGACCCAGACCCAAGTCAATGCAAGTCCCAAAGCAGTCAACAATAATGGTGGGACGACGACGACGATGATGATGATGATGATGATGATGATGATGATGATAGATGATGATGATGATGATGACGATGATCATGGTGATGATGATGATGATTATGACGATGATGATGATGGTTAGAGCATAAGAGAGAGAGAGAGAGAGAGAGAGAGAGAGAGAGAGAGCCAATGCGAATTCTTTCTTTATTTATTTGTTTAGAGAGAGAGAAAGAGAGAGAGAGAAAGAGGGAGAGACAGAGAGAGACAGAGACAGAGACAGAGACAGGTAAGTCAGTTAAACAGACCATACAATAATGTTGCTGTTATTCTCTTTATTCCATTGATAGAAAATAATTTAAACCACATTTTCAAGACGTCAGACACCTTCACCACGACATACAATGCAACTCAACCAAAAGTGAGAATACAACGCACAGCGAGGAAAGAGTTCAAGTTTGAAACGACTGCAAGGTCGGACCGGGCCAACGTCATGCTAAAACTTTACTCAGAGTCTACCGGGATGTGTAATTAACGTCAGAAATAAGGAGCATGAAACCAGCCTACCAGCAAATGGGTTATTTACATCATAAATAAAGAGCATAGCCAGAAAATGTGCGAATTACATCACAAACAATGCAGAGAAAATATGTGACTAACGTCATAAAAAAGGACCATGATAACCAGCCTACCAGGATATGCGTTACTAACATCACAAACAAAGAGCATACACAGAAACTGTGTGAATAACGTCATAAATAAAGAGCAAAGCCAGAAAATGCGCGAAGAACATAACAAATAAGGAGCATAATAACCAGCTCACCAGAAAATGCGTCACTAATATCACGAACAAAGAGCATAGCCAGAACATGTGTGAATAACGCCATAAATACGGAACATACAAAGAAAATGTGTAACTTTTCTCGTGAATAGGAAGCATAATAACCAGTCTTCCAAAAAATACGTCACTAACATCACGAATAAAGAGCATAGCCACAACATGTGTGAATAACGCCATAAATAAGGGACATAAACAGAACATGTGTGAATAACGCCATAAATAAGGGACATAAACAGAACATGTGTGAATAACGCCATAAATAAGGGACATAAACAGAACATGTGTGAATAACGCCATAAATAAGGGACATAAACAGAACATGTGTGAATAACGCCATAAATAAGGGACATAAACAGAACATGTGTGAATAACGCCATAAATAAGGGACATAAACAGAACATGTGTGAATAACGCCATAAATAAGGGACATAAACAGAACATGTGTGAATAACGCCATAAATAAGGGACATAAACAGAACATGTGTGAATAACGCCATAAATAAGGGACATAAACAGAACATGTGTGAATAACGCCATAAATAAGGGACATAAACAGAACATGTGTGAATAACACCATAAATAAGGGACATAAACAGAACATGTGTGAATAACGCCATAAATAAGGGACATAAACAGAACATGTGTGAATAACGCCATAAATAAGGGACATAAACAGAACATGTGTGAATAACGCCATAAATAAGGGACATAAACAGAACATGTGTGAATAACGCCATAAATAAGGGACATAAACAGAACATGTGTGAATAACGCCATAAATAAGGGACATAGCCAGAACATGTGTGAATAACACCATAAATAAGGGACATAAACAGAACATGTGTGAATAACGCCATAAATAAGGGACATAGCCAGAACATGTGTGAATAACGCCATAAATAAGGGACATAAACAGAACATGTGTGAATAACGCCATAAATAAGGGACATAAACAGAACATGTGTGAATAACGCCATAAATAAGGGACATAGCCAGAACATGTGTGAATAACGCCATAAATAAGGGACATAAACAGAACATGTGTGAATAACGCCATAAATAAGGGACATAGCCAGAACATGTGTGAATAACGCCATAAATAAGGGACATAAACAGAACATGTGTGAATAACGCCATAAATAAGGGACATAGCCAGAACATGTGTGAATAACGCCATAAATAAGGGACATAAACAGAACATGTGCAAAGAACCTCATAAATAGGAAGCATAAAAACCAGTCTACCAGAACATGTGCAACTAAGATCATACATAACGAGCATACCAAGAACAATGTGTGAATAACGCAATAAACCAGGAAAGATCACTGAACATGACAAAGCTGTACAGATAAGGCGCGATGCTCTTTGGAACACAAAGCTTTTCGTTTTTTCCTTGTTGTCAAAACTACGAACAAAGATTAATCGTTCACTGTAATATTCAATTAAAAAAAAAAGAAATAATGCGCAACACTGGCTGAATAAGTCAAAAGTTAGACAAATCCTTAGAGGCTGTGACTCGTTAGTACAGACAGTGGTTATATTTAGCAACAAATGACGTAAATTCAGATTGTGACTACATTTAGCAACAAATGACGTAAATTCAGATTGTGACTACATTTAGCAACAAATGACCCAAGTACAAATACAATTTTCACTGAGCTCTGCGTAGACAGCCACGACTATGTGTGCCAATGCATCTAAGGTGTAAGGGAGGGGGGGGGGGGGGTGAGCTGTGTGTATCGTGTCCAAGGGTTACGCCCCATTCCCACGTTTTGATAGCCTTTCCCTTAACGATCGCAAACAATTTCCAGATGCGTATACTCAAAGCGCCCTTTCGAGTTTTATTAGCGAATACATATACAAAATCCGCTGCCCATAATACATACTATTATATCGCACTCTATTACTTCAAGCATTGTGCGGTAGCTGTTTCATTTTCTTCACTTCTTTTCTTCGTCTTTGGTTTGCTTGTTGTTTGTGTGTCTTTATAGTACATATTTCGTGGCAGGATTGTTAAACACTAACTTTTGCTATTAGGTATTCTTTATTATATGCTGTTGCCATTGCGTGTGCGTGTCCGGTCATAGATAACTAACTACAACTTAAAAAAAATCTATGAGATAATTCAATTCACGACGCATTCAGTGAAAATCAAGCAATCAATATCAGTACAAAGATTCAACAATTACGTCAGTCATCAATGTCTACGATTAAAAACTCAACAGTAACAAGAACATCAATATATTTGTTGGAAAGCCGTTAGAATAAAAATAAATGTTAAGTCAATATGACAATACATTTTGAAAAGCTGCGGGCAGTATTTTACCCACTGAAGAAACTTGTCTGTCTTTTTTCACCTGAATAAATAGTACAATCACAAGAGTACAAATGTATTTAGCAGAAAATCTTGATCAGCTTAAAGATTCTGAATAAATTCGAAAACATCCAACCGCGATTGTAACATTAGTCATTAGATAACGAACATTCAACGAGCAACAACGTAAACAAAAAACCGCAAAAAATCTAAATACACTGGCACACAAAGATGACATTAGTTATAGCATTAGTTATTAATTACTTAGTCTCTCTCTCTCCCTCTCTGCACACACACACACACACACACACACACACACACACACGGCACACACACACACACGCACACACACACACGCGCACACACACACGGCACACACACACACACACTGACGCAGTTACAATTATGCATACCACTAACAATCAAGCACAACCAAGCCACGGACTATTAGCATTGGTTTTTTTTAATTTGTTATTTGTTCTCACGGTTGGCCGATCTGTTCATAACGTGATAGTTATGTCACCCAATGCAGGCATTCAATTACATACTCAACTCTTGAGCAGTTTCGTGAAATCCACGTGAACATTCTGAGGGGCAAAGCAGTTTCAACTTGTCATGTGTGTGTGTGACTTGCCGCACACAATTCGGTCTGCAGAATGCAGGCTTAACTCAGCTATAAGTTAATGACATCATGTACATCCAGGCAATGGGAAGCTTTGCACACCGTGTGAACAACAGGACAGAACGTCAAGTTCAGATCTGATTGTGAAGACCATGCATAGTGTATTCCTTCAGAGAAACTCGGGGCAGAATCCACAGAAAAAGCGGAACTAGGGCCTAACACAATTTTGAGAAAGTTCCCAATCTTTCTCCCAGCAAACCGCATTCAAGATTGTGGAAATGGAACAAGGTATTTACGACTTTTTATCGCTTGGCAGAGCAAACGTGGGGCCCAGCGTGCATGTAGCGCGGCATTGAACACCTCCTGTCCGTCCAAACACCGAACACTGGGCGATCTTCGCCAGTAAACAGCCATTCTTTTAACCGCCCTCCCGCCAGAAACTAGCAGCAAACAGCCGTTCTGTCCTCCTCCCCCCGACGAGAGCGTGGTGCCGGGACAGGCGGGTCGGAGTGGAAGGAAGCCGGAAGACGAGCAAACAGAGGCGGCCAAAAAGGCGGGCCTACTTCAAACACAGCGCGCCGTGTCCCGGGGCCGCCATATTGGACCCAGCAGCCAATCAATGAAGCAAGATGTCTTGGCGTCCCCAACCCGCCCCGCTCTTCCATTCCACTCCTCGCTTCTCGCATCATTGTCTTCCCGAACCCCGGGGGACCTCAGTCAGGAGACCTCAACTCAACACAGTCAGCTACTTTTTAAACAAAATGTACAGACGACTGTGCTATGCGAGGGGTAAGGAAATACCCCCCCCCCCCTCTCTGTGTGTCTCGTACCACTTTGTTTGAATCAATGGGAATATACAATTAAACGAACCACCTCCAGAACGCTTCTAACTGTCACTAACCGTTTGTTACCGGGGTTGTACACATGTTCTAGTATTGCACACAAATCA
Source organism: Littorina saxatilis (assembly GCF_037325665.1). NCBI lineage: Eukaryota > Metazoa > Mollusca > Gastropoda > Littorinimorpha > Littorinidae > Littorina > Littorina saxatilis. The sequence goes on along the minus strand of NC_090253.1, from coordinate 65,278,309 downwards.
GTAGCTTAATTAAACAACACCACACCGATATGATATTGAAAGCTGCATTTAAAAGGGAATGCCAGTCCGCGTGGCTGGCCCGCATATTCCGAAAAAAAACCCAAAAAAAAACACCGAAAAAAAACGAAGCAAAACTAAAAGTAAACCCACAAGACCAAAAATCTGATGGCAATATTTTAGCCGAATTGCAAATAACCCTGCACCTGCCCCCTCCCCCACCCTGTTGTCGTGTACCCTCCTTCATTCTCACGTCTTGGCCCTAACAACCCTCGTGAAATACAGCCATGTTGCTCCGTGCCAAGATGCACGCCTTTCTCAGCAAACCAGCGTAGAGCTGTCATGGCTGTTACTAGAGATCAGACCATTCGTCCATTTTGACACATACCCGATCTATAGCCTGACTGTTTTACAATGTAAACTTCAATGCTTTCTGTACAATGAGCTTGATAAACGACACCAGTGTCAATGTGGTGAATGAATTGCGCAATGAATCCCCAGGGTGTGCTGCAAACATCCATGCTGTTGACTGTTGATCCAAGCGGAAGACACTGCTGTTTGAAGTCGGACCGATGTATGGTGACTGATAACATGGTTTCAATTAACAAAAAAACAAGTCGCGTAAGGCGAAAATACAACATTTAGTCAAGCTGTCGAACTCACAGAATGAAACTGAACGCACTGCAATTTTTCAGCAAGACCGTAACTATACTCGTCGCATCGTCAGTCCACCGCTTGTGGCAAAGGCAGTGAAATTGACAAGAAGAGCGGGGTAGTAGTTGCGCTGAGAAGGATAGCACGCTTTTCTGTACCTCTCTTCGTTTTAACTTTCTGAGCGTGTTTTTAATTCAAACATATCATATCTATATGTATTTGGAATCAAGAACCGACAAGGAATACGATGAAAGTGTTTTTAAATTGATTTCAAAAATTTAATTTTGATCATAATTTTTATATATGTAATTTTCAGAGCTTGTTTTTAATCTCAATATAACATATTTATATGTTTTTGGAATCAGAAAATGATGAAGAATAAGTTGAACGTAAATTTGGATCGTTTTATAAATATTTTTTTTTTTTACAATTTTCAGATTTTTAATGACCAAAGTCATTAATTAATTTTTAAGCCACCAAGCTGAAATGCAATACCGAAGTCTGGCTTTCGTCGAAGATTGCTTGGCCAAAATTTCAATCAATTTGATTGAAAAATGAGGGTGTGACAGTGCCGCCTCAACTTTTACAAAAAGCCGGATATGACGTCATGAAAGACATTTATCGAAAAAATGAAAAAATCGTCCGGGGATATCATTCCCAGGAACTCTCATGTAAAATTTCATAAAGATCGGTCCAGTAGTTTAGTCTGAATCGCTCTACGCACACACACACGCACAGACAGACAGACAGACAGACACGCACATACACCACGACCCTCGTCTCGATTCCCCCTCTATATGTTAAAACATTTAGTCAAAACTTGACTAAATGTAAAAACGAAGGTTATTGAATTTGATATATTTTATTAAGAATATTTTGAAAGAGTTCTGATTATTTGTTCACGTTTTTTATCAAAACAAAAACGAAAACAGAAACAAATACAGTCCTATTAAAAAAATGTATGATTACAATTATTTAGTTATGAATTAAGCTTGATTTATTTCCGGTTAATTTGAAGTGTTGTGTCTCATTATTACATATTTTTTTGTCGTGTTTCTTGTAATTTTGTTATTTATAATTCATGTAACCCTAGGTTTAAAAAAAATAAATATTGACTTGACTTGTTAACACGGGGACGAGAAAAGTCTGCAAGTACTAGAAGAACAAGAACAAGAACAATACTTAATTGTCTGTCTGTCAAAAAGTTGCCTTGATACCGCCACTGAGTAACCTTCACCCCGCTATTTCTCCCTCCTCGACAGAGCTCCCCCATACTCTCCCCCTTTCCTCCACACACAGTATCTGTTCTATCCCCCTCCTCTCTCTCCCAATGATAAACTGTTTTCCCCGACACGGTAACCATTTTATCCACTCTCTCTCTCTCTTTCTCTCTCCCCTTTTTTCGCTATCTTTCTTCCACCCTCTCTCTCTCTCTCCCCATCACTGCCCCCCTCCCCCCTTCCTCATGTAGCGTTTCTCTGCTTTGTGTCCATTTCAGCCACTTTTTGCACGCGCATCTCTCCGTCTGTGTCTCTCTCCCACACCCACCCCCCGTCCCCCACACACCCCGCGTAACGTGTTTGTGGGCACGCTGTAACCGTTTTATCCCCAGTTTCAACATGGATGACGACAGGTCGATGGCTGGGCAAAGTTGAAACATGGCTGAGTACAGGAACATCAACTAATCAACGTTCTCCAGAACTGCTTGTGGTTAGATTGTCGGCCGTCTTTTTCGATCTGAAGCCGTGGCCTAGTGAATGAAGCACTGTCCCCAGCGAGGTTTTCTGGTTGTTCCCTTTATTGTTGAAATTCTCATTTGTTTTCGCCTGCATGGGATTTTGCCATAAAAGAAGCACAACTACATTAAAAAGCCTCACACATTTGAACGACACAATCAAACTGACAAAACGAACCTCTCGAGAAAAATAAAATAAAGTGAAATAGTTTAAAGCTACGCAAAAAACGTTCTAATTCAAAAGGAATGGCCGAGAAACCAGGGCATTCGTTGTAACGGGAGGCAGGCTTGTGCGCGCAAGAAGTTCAAAACCTGAATGACACCAACATTGCATGACAGAAACTGAATCAAATCAACATATCAGTAATAATAATAATACATAAAAAACACACTGTGTGACGTTGGTAAGTGAATGACGTTACAAAGTGCAGGACATTCCAACTGTCATAACCATGCCGCTGCACCATTACACCTCGCGTGACGTCAGTAAGTGAATGACGTAACAAAGTGCAGGACGTTCCAACTGTCACAGCCATGCCGCTGTACCATCACACCTCGCGTGACGTCAGTAAGTGAATGACGTCACAAAGTGCAGGACATTCCAACTGTCACAGCCATGCCACTGCATCAACACACCTCGCGTGACGTCAGTAAGTAAATGACGTCACAAAGTGCAGGACATTCCAACTGTCACAGCCATGCCGCTGCACCATTACACCTCGCGTGACGTCAGTAAGTAAATGACGTCACAAAGTGCAGGACATTCCAACTGTCACAGCCATGCCGCTGCACCATCACACCTCGCGTGACGTCAGTAAGTAAATGACGTCACAAAGTGCAGGACATTCCAACTGTCACAGCCATGCCGCTGCACCATCACACCTCGCGTGACGTCAGTAAGCAAATGACGTCACAAAGTGCAGGACATTCCAACTGTCACAGCCATGCCGCTGCACCATCACACCTCGCGTGACGTCAGTAAGTGAATGACGTCACAAAGTGCAGGACATTCCAACTGTCACAACCAAGCCGCTACATCAACACAACGCGCGTGACTGTCGCCACAAGACAGCCGGGAGGAGACGGGAGGGAAACATGGCGGGCAGCCATCCATCAGCCGTTTCTTGCCCTTCCTGGCCGTTAAAAGCGGCATCAGGGCGGAGCGGGGCTATGTATCAGCAGCCTTGCCGGTCCAGTGCGGGATTTATGGCGGGAGATATTGAACACGGCGTGTTGACACGCCATCTTTCCGCTGACAATTCGCCTCGCCATGTTTTTTCTTGCCGTCATGATGGACGCGACTCAGGCCGCAGATCAGCGCGGGGATCATCCCTTCTCTCCTATCCTGCCCACGTGATGATTTGTTTCATCTACTGCACGCCTTCTGATTGGTCAAGTGGCAAGCACAACGTGTCCCTTTACAGTGTGGTCAGAGTGGCGGAATGTGCAGCAACCATGCAGGCCTCGTTAGACTGGTGAGATAGCCAGCTAATAGCCTTTCCCCTGATTCTCGGCATAGCCAGCTAATAGCCTTTCCCCTGATTCTCGGCATAGCCAGCTAATAGCCTTTCCCCTGATTCTCGGCATAGCCAGCTAATAGCCTTTCCCCTGATTCTCGGCATAGCCAGCTAATAGCCTTTCCCCTGATTCTCGGCATAGCCAGCTAATAGCCTTTCCCCTGATTCTCGGCATAGCCAGCTAATAGCCTTTCCCCTGATTCTCGGCATAGCCAGCTAATAGCTTTTCCCCTGATTCTCGGCATAGCCAGCTAATAGCCTTTCCCCTGATTCTCGGCATAGCCAGCTAATAGCCTTTCCCCTGATTCTCGGCATAGCCAGCTAATAGCCTTTCCCCTGATTCTCGGCATAGCCAGCTAATAGCCTTTCCCCTGATTCTCGGCATAGCCAGCTAATAGCCTTTCCCCTGATTCTCGGCATAGCCAGCTAATAGCCTTTCCCCTGATTCTCGGCATAGCCAGCTAATAGCCTTTCCCCTGATTCTCGGCATAGCCAGCTAACAGCCTTTCCCCTGATTCTCGGCATAGCCAGCTAATAGCCTTTCCCCTGATTCTCGGCATAGCCAGCTAATAGCCTTTCCCCTGATTCTCGGCATGCGCACACAGTTTATGTCCGTTATGCTGGGGGTTGTAGGGCAAGTAAACTGGCTGTAGGGCCTTCCATCAACCCCATCCCTCTTCCAGAAAAGAGTGACCGGCCAGAGAGACACAGGGGGAGAGAGAGAGAACTCAGAACTCAGAACTTTATTACATAAGGATAAAGGTTTTAGGCTTAGCCTAATCTTCCAACCTGTCCTTGGAACATATACAAAGAATAATTGTAAACAAAAACAAAGACTGCGCACATACCTCATCAAAGTATTAAACTAATAAAACATCAAAATAATGGTCGAGTATAAACATACAAAATATTGGACTCACAAAGTCATATAAAACAAAACCAAATACAAACAAACGTAAATGTTTTTTACATTTCTTAAAAAAGTACAGCAATGTATTGCCGAACAGGGCCATGTATACAGGCAGCTAAAGTTTCAAGAAGAAGGGGGAGGGGGACGAGGGATTACACATTCAGATTAACTACATATACAATATTTAAAAAACAAACAAACAAGAGCATTGCATACATTATCCGAGTACACAATGGAAACTAAACATCAGGGACAGTTTATAGTGTGATCAAATGTGTGTGCAACTGCCTTTTAAAGGCCTTTAATGATGCGGATCGTTTGATTTCTATTGGCAAAGAATTCCACAGAGATGATCCTGAAAAAGCTAAGCTGGATTTATAAAGATCTATACGAGGAATTGGAGGAAGTAAATTTTGAGACCCATACCTCTTCGTAACATGTGTAAAATAGGATTGCACATAACTGGGCACATCACCATGAACTAATTTATACATAAAGACAGCCTTATTGTATGCAAGGTGGGTTTTTAGGGGAAGGAAATTAAGGCTGTTTAACTTCATTTCTGTAGACATGTGCGATTCATACATGATAAGTTTTGCAGCACGACGGTACAAAGAATTGAGTTTCAATAAGTGAACATCACTGCAGCCATCCCACAATGTCGAAGCAAAATTAATATGAGGCATTATGTGAGCATGAACGAACATTTTTAATGTTTCAGACTTCGCATAATGTTTGAGTTTTGACAACAAATACAAATTCCTTGATAACACTTTGCAGAGGTTGCTTATGTGTGTTTGCCATTTCATTTCTTCATCGACAGTTACACCAAGTATGCGATGTTCTTTAACTTGCTGTATTTGAGTTGTACCTAAGGACAGTTGTAATTTA
>NC_090253.1:65250105-65267605 GCF_037325665.1 Littorina saxatilis | reverse complement strand
CTGAATGTAAAGCCACACACACACTGACACACACATTCACACACACATACACACACACGTACATACACACACTCTCTCTCTCGCCCCCTCCCTCTCTCTCTCCAGTAAACATTAACACAACCGAGTCAGTACAGTGACGTCAGTGTGAAAATGCTCATGACGGTAAATCGTCACAGAATCGTATCTGAGGATGAACACATTACCACGCCATTATCACACATTACGCTATGAGGTCAGCATCTCACAACACAAGCACGTCAGTGAGGAGTCACATATTGTCCCTTGGCACTCATATCGCTCACCAACACATCGTCACGCAGTGTCGTCACTCTATCCTCACACAGTCCTGTCAGAATACCACCATAACACCCAATCAAGGTGATTTTGGTATTATGACGTAACATATTATGACGTCAGCTTGTCTTCAGTAAGCAACACCGGTCTATCGCCACCAAAACGGCAGGCTTTTATCGTCAGCCAGTCAAAACGTCAGTCTTTTATCGTCAGCCAGTCAAAACATACTAATCATACACACGGGCAGCATGACGACAGACGGTGTTTGTTTTTTTGTTTTTAAGAAGTCGGCGTTAACAAACAAGTTTAAGTACTCTACTGACGGTCTGCATTAGTGTTAAGTTAACAAAAAAGACAACCAGGATTTTTTTTACGGGGAAAACATTTCTCTGTGTTAGGGAGGGTGCGGGGTGCTTCAGTGGGTACGCAACACACACAAAAAACAAAACAAAAAAACAACCTCAATCACAGAACATGAGCAAATCACCACAAACATGTCAACAATATTAACAACCACCAAAACAAGTAAGTCATAATGTCAAATATATAAATACACACATATATATATATATTATATAAATGTATGCTTAAGGACTTGTTTTATCTGAGTGAGCATATTCGGTCATTTTTGAACACAAAACTGTAAAATGGCAAAAAATGTGTTGTAATATGGGTATAATGATACACATTCCCAGCAACATGTAACACAAAACGTAAAGTGCCAAGATATGTAAACTTAAATTAATTGATAAATCAAAAGATCAAATACACATAACTGTTTGAAGTGAATGACAGAGCATCTCAGTGTTGATCCGCACCTCACTCGCCACCAAGTAGAGCAGTATCAGTAAACACGGATACTTCAAGTGTGTGTGTGTGTGTGTGTGTGTGTGTGTGTATGTGTGTGTGTGTATGTGTGTGTGTGTTTGTGTGTGTGTGTTTGTGTGTGTGTGTGTTTGTGTGTGTATGTGTGTGTGTTTGTGTGTGTGTGTGTGTGTGTTTGTGTGTGTGTGTGTGTTTGTGTGTGTGTGTGTGTGTGTGTGTGTTTGTGTGTGTGTGTGTGACAGTTTCTATTTTTTTTCCCTTTCTCAAACTTACAATTTGAATCACAAAAGTGATGTTAATGTTTTCATTATAATTTCCTGAATCCAAAAATATATTCTTTTGTTTTGCTTCGCTAAAGAGGTGCCTAAAATGAAGAAATGCGTTGATAACAATTATTTTTGACTTTTCTACAAAAAAATAATGTATTTGATCTGACGTCATTTTTTGGTTTTGAAAAAAGTTTCAACTATTTGTTCTAAAATATTCAAATTAATCTTTGGCTCGGTTCAAACTATGGGATAACATTTCGGCTTTGTATGAAACAAATCCCTAGCTAATGCAATTATTAATTAAAGTCATGCACGATGTTGGATTTCTTTAATTTGTTTTAAACACGACCAACAACAAAAACAATGGTGTCCCGTGCAGACTTGCGTGACGTTGCAACCTGATCCTATTGTCATTACTCGCGGTGTGCACTGTGTAGATCCTGATCCTATAGTCATTACTCGCGGTGTGTAGCGGTGTGCACTGTGTAGATCTTGATCCACTTTCAAGTCGTCACGGCCACAGTATGGGGATTACATGTCAAGGTTTGCACTCACACCGAGCGTCGCCTCACACAGTTATGCATACATCGTGAGCGCGTCAATGTTGAGGAAGTGGCGTATGAATCAGAAGGAAAGCTGATTGGCTGAGCTAAACACGTGTCCTTTCAAACAGCGCGATAACTTCCGGTGGCAGCATGTGACAATGACAGATAAGAACAGAGGGAAAGCAAGGGGAGGGAAGGGAGCAGAAATTCAATTGTTCGTCAATCTGATATTTTTTACAAAAAGCGAGCAATCGTTCCTCCCAGCCAGCAATCTGTCCTGCCTACACCCCAGGAACCGTGTGGTGGAGAGGTCCCGGGCTGGCTGCGCTCACGTCCTTTGACTGGCTACATGCTGCCACCGGAAGTTATCGCGCTGTTTGAAAGGACACGTGTTTAGCTCAGCCAATCAGCTTTCCTTCTGATTCATACGCCACTTCCTCAAAGTGTGCTGACTTTTGTCACGCAGCGAGTGTAAAACACTAATTACATCCATTATGCACGCCGTGACAGGAGCATTGAGCCCCGCGACAGAACGGCTAGGCAGGCAGATCAAAGATTAAACTTTGATTTGTCAGCTGTGTGAATGATGGATGACTTTAAAACTGGGCCACAAAGACAAAGATGAGGTCACGTGTGGCTGTGAGCGGGCTGACGTTCAGAATAAAGACCCATTGTCACTCACCGCTTAGCTGTCATACTGGTTGCCCTGCACGCGATTGAAGACACTGGATGTTTGCAGCACGTCAACACTTTTCACTCTGCACAGACCGTTTCATGAGTCACTGGAAAATTTTAGTGCTACTCCGTTATATCACAAAAAGTGTTCTGCCAACACGGTCAGAGCATGTTCCCATTCATAACAACAATCTGTCTGCATAACTTGCAGATACGTAATGTTATCTATATTTCTGTTCGTTTGGTGTGGGCAGTCTGCAAGTCTTGTCCTATTTACATCACAGGACTGTAATCTTTGTGAGCTGACCGGGACAAGCAGCATCTCCCTCTCGTATGAGAGGGAGGGGCTTCCACAATGGGGCAGGGTGCAGGGGTTGGCCGGGCAGGGGTCCAGATGCTGGTCACATTCAGCATTTGAAAGGGTCATTTGGGGTCTCTTTTTAAAAAAAAGTTACATTTGCAGGGTAAGGGGGGGGGAGGGGGGGGGAGACGGGCTTCCGGAATCCAGGGCCCCCCACCTCTAGATCGAGCCCTGGTTTAGATTTTAACACAAAATATATATGTAGTGGTTCCTATGGTACCGGGCCTGTTGCGGGGCAACTCTAGCACTCTGAACCGCTTCTCCGTCTCTCTGTCCCCAAACACTGCACAGTACCACCATCATATGCCAGTCTACACTACACAAAACACCCTCTCTCTGCCCCCAAACACTGCACAGTACCACCATCATATGCCAGTCTACACTACACAAAACACCCTCTCTCTGCCCCCAAACACTGCACAGTACCACCATCATATGCCAGTCTACACTACACAAAACACCCTCTCTCTGCCCCCAAACACTGCACAGTACCACCATCATATGCCAGTCTACACTACACAAAACACCCTCTCTCTGTCCCGAAACACTGTACAGTACCACCATCATATGTCAGTCTACACTACACAAAACACCCTCTCTCTGTCCCCAAACACTGTATAGTACCACCATCATATGTCAGTCTACACTGAACACAGCACCCTCTCTCTGCCCCCAAACACTGTACAGTACCACCATCATATGTCAGTCTACACTACACAAAACACCCTCTCTCTGTCCCCAAACACTGTACAGTACCACCATCATATGTCAGTCTACACTACACAAAACACCCTCTCTCTGTCCCCAAACACTGCACAGTACCACCATCATATGCCAGTCTACACTGAACACAGCAACCTCGCGTTCCAATCATTATTTGTCAGACTGTGCCGACAAACACACCTGGTGTTCGGGGGATTTGATTTGTTTGTCAAACCTCACAGGACTGGTCAAAGAAAACTCGTGAACCTCTTTGTGTGGACATCTGTGTCGGATTTGTTGTTGTGGATTTTCGGCTGGTAGGAATCAGACGACGGCATGCTGGAAGCAGAGTCAGCTTCGGTCACAGGGGAAACTACCCCATTAAAAGTTTAACCCTGATCGAGGTTGGTAGTCTGTTGCAGGAAGGGACGTATGCCAGGTCCAGCGTCAGAGGAGACGACGCGGGGGACGGCTTGTTGAGAAAGAATGGCCGCTGTGTGGGTGTCCCTGAAGGCCGTCCTTGATTCAGCCTGGAGTTGACTTGGCCAAATTTTGTAGGCTTTTTTGATAGAAAATTGAGCGCCACAGCTTCGTCCAGCGAGCTTCCTGAAGTCGACTTCGCCCAATAAGTATCAGGCTTGACGGCACACGGCGGCTTCCAGTCACCTCATATACCGTGAAGTCGACTTCGCCCAATAAGTATCAGGCTTGACGGCACACGGCGGCTTCCAGTCACCTCATATACCGGGGGTTGTTCACTTCCCGGAAGGGGGGGGGGGGGGGGGTAGCTGAAAGGCCGTGATGACAAGCTGTCAGGGGCAGGTCTGCAGGGACCGGGTATCGCTCGCCCCGTGTCGAACACCGTCATGCAGCAATCACACAGCAATGGCCGCCATCACACTGCAATGGCGGCGCCGCAATGTGAAGTGACAGGTCCGGGGTTTGGCGTGACATAGAACGTGACCGCCACGCTTTGTCCCCTCGCGTCTGGCGTCGGTCTCACGCCCTGTCATTGGGGGCGACATGGCGTGGTGTTCGCGGGTAAAGGGAGATCAGTGCATTTCTTGAAGAAACAAAGTCGAGGATTTGACAAAAACAGCATCCCTCTACCGGTGCTCGTGCGCGCGAGAACATGGCGGCTGCGAAGCTTGCAATTCCATTCAGTGTTCACTGATGAATTTTTTTTATGAACAGATCTTTTTTTTTTCTCGAAGCTTACACAATTTCGTTTCAAAGACGCTCTCGTCTACTCGACCAACAGGCAGCCAGCTTCCAAATCCTGTCAGAAAGAAGCAGAGGTGTGACGTCACGGGCCGCTGAACGCTGTATCCTTCCCCGCCCAACACGCCGCGTGCCGCGCTGAACCATGGGATACAACGCACCTCCGTGCCAGCGTAGCGTGACAGTATATAAAAAAAAAACAATGTCAGTAATCCCAGGCTTGCGTGGTAGGTATAGGGCTTCGGCAAAACAAGGGTGTTAATCCCAGGTAAACGTGCCGACACATCCTGTCTCGAGATCAACTGAGCGATCCACTGCACGCGCTGCAGCGTGATTTGATCACAGCATTATTTTGTTCAAATGATGTATGGCGTGAATTAATCATACGGCCATTGTTCACTTGATACTTGATGTGTAGCGTGGTTTAATCACTGCCTTTGTTAACTTGATGTGTAGCGTGATTTGATCACAGCACTTGTTCACTTGATGTGTAGCGTGATTTGGTCACAGCACTTGTTCACGTGATGTGTAGCGTGATTTGATCACTGCCTTTGTTCACTTGATGTGTAGCGTGATTTGATCACAACACTTGCATTCACTTGATGTGTAGCGTGATTTGATCACTGCCTTTGTTCACTTGATGTGTAGCGTGATTTGATCACAGCACTTGTTAAATTGATGTGTAGCGTGATTTGATCACAGCACTTGTTCAATTGATGTGTAGCGTGATTTGAACACTGCCTTTGTTCACGTGATGTGTAGCGTGATTTGATCACAGCACTTGTTCAATTGATGTGTAGCGTGATTTGATCACTGCCTTTGTTCACTTGATGTGTAGCGTGATTTGATCACAGCACTTGTTCACTTGATGTGTAGCGTGATTTGATCACAGCACTTGTTCACTTGATGTGTAGCGTGATTTGATCACAACACTTCTTCAATTGATGTATGGCGTGAATTAATCATACGGCCATTGTTCATTTAATGTTTAGCGTGATTTATCACGGTCATTGTTCACTTGATGTGTAGCGTGATTTATCACATCCTTTGTTCACTTGATGTGTATTGTGACGTAATCATACGGCCTTAGTTCACTGGATGCGTAGCGTGATTTATCACAGCATTTGTTCTGTCTGGATGTCTGCCGCTGACAGGCAGACCCAGTTTGTCGATGCACGCGTAAAAAGGAAGAAGAAGAAGAAGACGAAGAAGAAGAAGAAAAATCCAAACCGTCAAAAGAAGTTGAGTGAAAGGTAAGAGAAAGAGAAGAGGAAAGAATAGTGAACAGGGGAGATCACCTCCACGAGCCACACACGACCAGCAGGGCGAGCAGTGTAAGAGTGACCTTGAAGCCGCTAGTCCTGCACAGAGCAGAACGTGCCGAGCTCGTGTCCTGACCCACCTCCAGTGTCTGACCCACGCCGTGTGTCGGGGGCAGCTTTCCCTGAGAGTCGCGTCCCTTGGTCTGCACCTCGTACACCACGGGCCGGTAGGTGGCGCCGTCTGGTCGCTCGCCCTGCCCCCTGGGGGGTCGTGACGTCAGCGGCCAGGTGGGCATGCGCGTGGTGACGTCAGGCCTGTTGGGCGGCGTGGCGATGGCAATGACGTTGTGGCAGTGGCTGTTGGCGGCGTCCCTGATGATGGAGAACTGGGCCTGCAGCTGCTCCGCCTTGGGCCCCTCCTCCTCCTCGAACAGGAACGTCTCCGCCGCCTTGATCACCTGGATGAGACACAACACACACTCGTCACCTGGGTCAGACACAACACACACACGTGATCACCTGGGTCAGACACAACACACACACGTCATCACCTGAGTCAGACACAACACACACACGTCATCACCTGGGTCAGACACAACACACACACGTGATCACCTGGGTCAGACACAACACACACACGTGATCACCTGGGTCAGACACAACACACACACGTGATCACCTGGGTCAGACACAACACACACACGTCATCACCTGGGTCAGACACAACACACACACGTGATCACCTGGGTCAGACACAACACACACACGTCATCACCTGGGTCAGACACAACACACACACGTGATCACCTGGGTCAGACACATCACACACACGTCATCACCTGGGTCAGACACATCACACACACGTCATGACCTGGGTCAGACACAACACACACACACGTCATGACCTGGGTCAGACACAACACACACACGTCATGACCTGGGTCAGACACAACACACACACGTCATCACCTGAGTCAGACACAACACACACTTGTGATCACCTGGGTCAGACACAACACACACACGTCATCACCTGGGTCAGACACATCACACACACGTGATCACCTGGGTCAGACACAACACACACACGTCATCACCTGAGTCAGACACATCACACACACGTGATCACCTGGGTCAGACACATCACACACACGTCATCACCTGGGTCAGACACATCACACACACGTGATCACCTGGGTCAGACACATCACACACACGTCATCACCTGGGTCAGACACATCACACACACGTCATCACCTGGGTCAGACACAACACACACACGTCATCACCTGGGTCAGACACATCACACACACGTCATCACCTGGGTCAGACACATCACACACACGTGATCACCTGGGTCAGACACAACACACACACGTGATCACCTGGGTCAGACACAACACACACACGTCATCACCTGGGTCAGACACAACACACACACGTGATCACCTGGGTCAGACACAACACACACACGTCATCACCTGGGTCAGACACAACACACACACGTGATCACCTGGATGAGACACAACACACACACGTCATCACCTGGGTCAGACACAACACACACACGTCATCACCTTGGGTCAGACACAACACACACACACACGTCATCAGCTTGGGTCAGACACAACACACACACGTCATCACCTGAGTCAGACACATCACACACACGTCATCACCTGGGTCAGACACAACACACACACGTCATCACCTGGGTCAGACACATCACACACACGTCATCACCTGGGTCAGACACATCACACACACGTGATCACCTGGGTCAGACACAACACACACACGTCATCCACCTGGGTCAGACACAACACACACACGTCATCACCTGAGTCAGACACAACACACACTTGTGATCACCTGGGTCAGACACAACACACACACGTCATCACCTGAGTCAGACACAACACACACTTGTGATCACCTGGGTCAGACACAACACACACACGTCATCACCTGAGTCAGACACAACACACACTTGTGATCACCTGGGTCAGACACAACACACACACGTCATCACCTGGGTCAGACACAACACACGCACGTCATCACCTGGGTCAGACACAACACACACACGTCATCACCTGGGTCAGACACATCACCTGGGTCAGACACAACACACACACACGTCATGACCTGGGTCAGACACAACACACACACACGTCATCACCTGGGTCAGACACAACACACACACACGTCATCACCTGGGTCAGACACAACACACACACACACGTCATCAGCTTGGGTCAGACACAACACACACACGTCATCACCTGGGTCAGACACAACACACACACGTCATCACCTGGGTCAGACACAACACACACACGTCATCACCTGGGTGACACACAGTAAGGTATACGATTACAATCTAAACAACAAGATGACTGTGGTGAAAACTAAGTTGAAAATCAAAACCAATCGGTACTCGTACAGCATGTGTCTGTGCTGTCTTTGTGCTGGTGAGTACTGGTGTCTTTGTGTTGGAGAGTACCGGTGTCTTTGTGTTGGAGAGTACCGGTGTCTTTGTGTTGGAGAGTACCGGTGTCTTTGTGTTGGAGAGTACCGGTGTCTTTGTGTTGGTGAGTACCGGTGTCTTTGTGTTGGTGAGTACCGGTGTCTTTGTGTTGGAGAGTACCGGTGTCTTTGTGTTGGAGAGTACCGGTGTCTTTGTGTTGGAGAGTACCGGTGTCTTTGTGTTGGAGAGTACCGGTGTCTTTGTGTTGGTGAGTACCCGAGTCTTTGTGTTGGAGAGTACCGGTGTCTTTGTGTTGGTGAGTACCGGTGTCTTTGTGTTGGTGAGTACCGGTGTCTTTGTGTTGGTGAGTACCCGAGTCTTTGTGTTGGTGAGTACCGGTGTCTTTGTGTTGGTGAGTACCGGTGTCTTTGTGTTGGAGAGTACTGGTGTCTTTGTGTTGGAGAGTACCGGTGTCTTTGTGTTGGAGAGTACCGGTGTCTTTGTGTTGGTGAGTACCGATTTCTTTGTGTTGGTGAGTACCGATTTCTTTGTGTTGGTGAGTACCGATTTCTTTGTGTTGGTGAGTACCGATTTCTTTGTGTTGGAGAGTACCGGTGTCTTTGTGTTGGAGAGTACCGGTGTCTTTGTGTTGGAGAGTACCGGTGTCTTTGTGTTGGAGAGTACCGCTGTCTTTTGTTATTCAGCTTTAAGATCATAATGTCAGGTAACAGACACTGTTGACACCATTGCTTCTGACGTTTTCGGACTCGGTGACATATTTGCCATCTGGGTGCGACTATTAAATGATAGCATTAAATGTGAGATAACTGGACTCAGGGACCGTCTTGATCACTGCCTGTGCCACATAAGAGGCACGTTATAACATGGATTGTCAGGTTTCTGGACTTAGTGACAGACTTGAGTACCTTAAACCGTTCCTTAAGGTTTGGGGATCTTCATGTTGTTAACCTAGGTGTACGTGATGTATGACACAAACCGTTCCTTAAGGTTTGGGAATCGTCATGTTGTTAACCTAGGTGTACGTGATGTATGACACAACCCGTTCCTTAAGGTTTGGGAATCGCCATGTTGTTAACCTAGGTGTACGTGATGTATAACACAACCCGTTCCTTAAGGTTTGGGAATCGTCATGTTGTTAACCTAGGTGTACGTGATGTATGACACAACACGTTCCTTAAGGTTTGGGAATCGTCATGTTGTTAACCTAGGTGTACGTGATGTATGACACAACCCGTTCCTTAAGGTTTGGGAATCGCCATGTTGTTAACCTAGGTGTACGTGACCTGAGACCAGCTGTGAGAACACTGTGGTCCTTAGAATGACTTTATTCCATCACCTTACAGTTATTTGTCATCACTTTCTGCAAAGGAGGCCTAGGTCAAGGCACTTTACAATAGTAGACAGTTGTACATAACGACAGTCAACTGTTTTGGGCCAGATTTTCAGCAGCCACGAATCCAAACAATAAAGTGTCAAAATAGGTTTGAACAATAAAGTGTCAAAATAGGTTTGAACAATAAAGTGTCAAAATAGGTTTGAACAATAAAGTGTCAAAATAGGTTTGAACAATAAAGTGTCAAAATAGGTTTGAACAATAAAGTGTTAAAATAGGTTTGAACAATAAAGTGTTAAAATAGGTTTGAACAATAAAGTGTCAACATAGGTTTGAACAATAAAGTGTCAACATAGGTTTGAACAATAAAGTGTCAAAATAGATTTGAACAATAAAGTGTCAACATAGGTTTTGTCACGATCGGGTGACAGAGACCAAGAAAGTGTCACTCAGTGGAGTGCCTGTTCTTGGTCGATTATGATAGAAAGCGCCTGTACGTGATATTGGGCTACAGCAGAGTTTGCTGACAGTGCTCAATGAACACGGAGGGTTTGCTGCGCACGAGTTTTACGGTGGAGGTTTCTGCTGTCATAGGGCTGACGGTTTTTCGATGACAGCGCACACGGGATTTTCAGGGATTGAGTTTCTCGTGTCTTTTTTCTGCTTGGGGAGGCAGAATTGTGTATAGCTGGACTGGTTTTGTGACAAGGTCAGTCACGTGTTATTGGCTAGGTTGTCTGAGAGAGGCACAAGGACGGCGCACTTGACACCCAGCGGCAGAAGGGGAAGGACCTAATACATAGTTTCTAGAGTATGATGGTTTTTCACCGAATATTATATTCGGCACTCTAGGGGAACTTCCACGAGTTATTTCCTTCACACTGCTACGTATTTTGCTGAGGACAAGTCGTCAACTTTCCTTCGTCGGCGATGGCTTTCGCATAAGGATTCGACAAGGG
Organism: Littorina saxatilis; assembly: GCF_037325665.1. Taxonomy (NCBI): domain Eukaryota; kingdom Metazoa; phylum Mollusca; class Gastropoda; order Littorinimorpha; family Littorinidae; genus Littorina; species Littorina saxatilis. The sequence continues at coordinate 65,256,668 of NC_090253.1, read as the reverse complement.
GTTCTGGACGTTTTTGGTCACTGTTGACGAACAGAGGCTGTTCCAGGGAGGAAGCGGATTTTTGCTTCCATGAGAGTACAATCATAGGCTTTTGAGGTAATAAATCATTATTTAACGCTGTTGATGAGTCTGTGTTGTGGAATGAAATACTCTCTGTTGTTCTTTCCAGGTTAGCGCATAATTTACTCTCTGTGACGCTAAAATACTAATCTGTATATGGTTTTTGCAGATAGGGAGAGAAGGACGGAAAATGACTGTTTTGTTGTTGTAAAAAGTCCGTTTTGTGCAGGCCCACGTGCTCGATGAGATATTTAAAGATGACATGTTTTAAGGTGGTGGGTGAGGGGTAGCTGACATGTTTAGTGCACCGATGCTTTCTGTTTGCAGCCTCCGTTCGTTTCGCTTCGCTTCGTTACGTGTTCCTGTAACGTCTGCACGGCTGACTTTGGCGGGACCTGTTGAAGCTACGCTAACCAGGAGACCGGCTAACCAGGAGACCGGCTAACCAGCGGACCGGCTAACCAGCGAACCGGCTAACCAGCGGACACGCTAACCAGCGAACCGGCTAACCAGCATACCGGCTAAGCAGCAGCAGCAGAGATAAAGCTAAGTGCACCATGTCGTACGCACCCCGTTGACCACCGTTGTCTTTTCGTATCTGTGATTTCATTGGAGTAGTGACAACGTGGGGTGTGACCCCTGCACGAACTAGAGCTTTTCGAACAGAACATTCGCATTTAACTATATTTACACGGGTTCAGCGTGTTACTATAATTTTCTATATACTACTGGCATTTTGTCAGTGAACACTGGTTTTTTACGTGTTGAGAACGTAAAAGGAACATATTTTGAGTGAAGGCTCGAGGGAGGTGGAGAGTTTATACATAAACAGGCGTCTGAAACTTATACTTTTGTTGACTCTATTTAATTGTATGACTGCGAGAGTGGATCGTGGTGTGGTTAGTTAATTAGTAGTAATTAACCGGTTCATAATCACCTTAAGTGATATATTGAAACGTGACACATGGGGGCCAAGCCGGGATTTACTCAGTTAATTTCCAACTGATAAAAACCCACCAATTAAGGATAACTAAGAGCAGATAATCTCGTCAGTGCTCGACCTATTTTCTGCTTGGTGCTACCCTTTTTTGTATAGTTTTGATCATATACCACACCTTAAGCGATTCACATCTTGCAGGGAATGTAAATTGTAATTTGTGAGTTATTGTATGCGCTAACTGTGATTACCTCCCTTTCCTTTGTTTGTGAATCTTTGTTGTTGTACGTTCAGAGTTTTCCGTTGCAGAGAGCTGAGCGGGGTTAGCGGATTCGTTATTCGTTTTACTCAGTTTTCTCTACATTGTTGTTTCGTATTCTGTAACAGGTTACATTTCTACCGTCTTGTTTTACTTGGATTTTTCTCCATATTTTGACTTTGTTGGAATTTTGGGGGGGAAGGGTCCGAGGACTTCTGTCCTAACCAAGGCTGTGGGAGACACTCTGTTTCACCGCAAAAAGCAGCCGATAAAGTAGGCCACGGCTGTGGGAAACACTTTGTTTCACCGCAAAAAGCAGCCATAAAGTAGGCTACGCGTTTTGTTCTACACTGTTTGGATTTTTCTTCTGCATTTTCTGGTTACTGGATTTTTGTATCCATCGCTTTCATCACCGCGTGTTCTAGCTATAGCTGCGTTAGACTTACTTTTGTGATAAAGCTTTGCTAAACTAACCATGGCTACAGGGGGATCTCCTACGAAGAGATTAACTTTTGAGACTCCTGGTAGTGAGGAACAGACAGAGCGAGACGCACGCGTTAGAGCGCGTAGTTTGCTTAAGCGCAAGGAGCTGGAACGTAGGGAAGACATAGAGCGACAGACGAGAAAAGAAGAGCTTGACAGACAAGAACGACAGGCCGAACGTGACAGACAGGACAAGAAGGACGAACTTGACAGACAAGAAAGAGAACGACAGGCCGAACGACAGGCAGAACGAGACAGACAGGAAAAGAAAGACGAACTTGACAGACAAGAAAAGAAAGACGAACTTGCAAGACAAGAAAGAGAACGACAGGCCGAACGTGACCGTCAGGATAAGAAAGACGAGCTTGAGAGACAGGAACGACAGGCCGAACGACAGGCCGAACGTGACAGACAGGAACGGAAAGAGAAAGAGCAGGCGGATCGCGATCTCCAGCTAGAACTGGCTAGGCTACAGGCCGAGAAAGGTACGCTTACTCAGGCTAGCGCGCCGACGTTTGTTGCCGACCGTACGAGACTGCCGACGTTCGACGATGACAAGGACGAGCTCGACGACTTTTTACGCCGGTTTGAGCGCATTGCATCTGACCAGAAGTGGGAAGAGGCCACGTGGGCTAGCCGCCTTAGCACCTGCCTGAAAGGACGCGCTTTGCAGCTCTACAACGCTTTGGATGACGACGAGGCGAGAGACTATCAGGCACTAAAGAAGGCGTTACTCCAGCGCTTCAACCTGACTGCGGAAGCCTACAGACGACGTCTGCGTAACAGCAAGAGACTGAGCGGCGAGCTGAGCCATCAGTTTGTGGCACGCCTTAATCTCTACCTGCGGCGCTGGGTGGAGATGGCCGAGAAGAACTGGACCGTCGACGACCTTGCCGACCTCATTGTCATGGAACAACTGATGTCCAGCCTGCGACCTGAGGTGGTGACCTTCGTGCAGGAGCACCAGCCAAAGACTACTCAGGAGGCAGCCGACTGGATCAGAGTACACGAGGACGCCCAGGCGATCTCCGGCAAATCTTCAGGCTCACGGCCGGGAAAATCGGGAAATTCGGGTTCTTCAGGACCCAAGGACGGGAAGGGACTTGGGGCAGTGTTGCTTCAGGAGACAGAGGGGTTTTTGCACCCTGTTTGCTTCGCCAGCCGTAAGCTGACCTCGGCCGAGGCAGCGTATGCAACGGTTGAACGCGAGTGTCTCGCCATTGTCTGGGGCATCCAGAAGTTCGAAGCGTACCTGTACGGACGACCTTTCTGTCTGGAGACGGACCATCAACCTCTGCAATATCTTCAGGTTGCAAGGTTGGCAAACGCCAGACTTATGCGCTGGGCGTTGATTCTCCAACCGTACCAATTCACGGTACGCGTCATTCCGGGCGCCAACAATGTTGGAGCTGACTTTCTCTCTCGGGCTGGAGAGGAGAACATGACTGTGAGCGAAACCGAGGTTTCGTCTTGAAGAGGGGAGGTGTGTCACGATCGGGTGACAGAGACCAAGAAAGTGTCACTCAGTGGAGTGCCTGTTCTTGGTCGATTATGATAGAAAGCGCCTGTACGTGATATTGGGCTACAGCAGAGTTTGCTGACAGTGCTCAATGAACACGGATGGTTTGCTGCGCACGAGTTTTACGGTGGAGGTTTCTGCTGTCATAGGGCTGACGGTTTTTCGCTGACAGCGCACACGGGATTTTCAGGGATTGAGTTTCTCGTGTCTTTTTTCTGCTTGGGGAGGCAGAATTGTGTATAGCTGGACTGGTTTTGTGACAAGGTCAGTCACGTGTTATTGGCTAGGTTGTCTGAGAGAGGCACAAGGACGGCGCACTTGACACCCAGCGGCAGAAGGGGAAGGATCTAATACACAGTTTCTAGAGTATGATGGTTTTTCACCGAATATTATATTCGGCACTCTAGGGGAGCTTCCACGAGTTATTTCCTTCACACTGCTACGTATTTTGCTGAGGACAAGTCGTCAACTTTCCTTCGTCGGCGATGGCTTTCGCATAAGGATTCGACAAGGGGTTCTGGACGTTTTTGGTCACTGTTGACGAACAGAGGCTGTTCCAGGGAGGAAGCGGATTTTTGCTTCCATGAGAGTACAATCATAGGCTTTTGAGGTAATAAATCATTATTTAACGCTGTTGATGAGTCTGTGTTGTGGAATGAAATACTCTCTGTTGTTCTTTCCAGGTTAGCGCATAATTTACTCTCTGTGACGCTAAAATACTAATCTGTATATGGTTTTTGCAGATAGGGAGAGAAGGACGGAAAATGACTGTTTTGTTGTTGTAAAAAGTCCGTTTTGTGCAGGCCCACGTGCTCGATGAGATATTTAAAGATGACATGTTTTAAGGTGGTGGGTGAGGGGTAGCTGACATGTTTAGTGCACCGATGCTTTCTGTTTGCAGCCTCCGTTCGTTTCGCTTCGCTTCGTTACGTGTTCCTGTAACGTCTGCACGGCTGACTTTGGCGGGACCTGTTGAAGCTACGCTAACCAGGAGACCGGCTAACCAGGAGACCGGCTAACCAGCGGACCGGCTAACCAGCGAACCGGCTAACCAGCGGACACGCTAACCAGCGAACCGGCTAACCAGCATACCGGCTAAGCAGCAGCAGCAGAGATAAAGCTAAGTGCACCATGTCGTACGCACCCCGTTGACCACCGTTGTCTTTTCGTATCTGTGATTTCATTGGAGTAGTGACAACGTGGGGTGTGACCCCTGCACGAACTAGAGCTTTTCGAACAGAACATTCGCATTTAACTATATTTACACGGGTTCAGCGTGTTACTATAATTTTCTATATACTACTGGCATTTTGTCAGTGAACACTGGTTTTTTACGTGTTGAGAACGTAAAAGGAACATATTTTGAGTGAAGGCTCGAGGGAGGTGGAGAGTTTATACATAAACAGGCGTCTGAAACTTATACTTTTGTTGACTCTATTTAATTGTATGACTGCGAGAGTGGATCGTGGTGTGGTTAGTTAATTAGTAGTAATTAACCGGTTCATAATCACCTTAAGTGATATATTGAAACGTGACAGGTTTGAACAATAAAGTGTTAAAATAGGTTTCAACAATTAAGTGTCAAAATAGGTTTGAACGATAAAGTGTCAAAATAGGTTTGAACAATAAAGTGTCAACATAGGTTTGAACAATAAAGTGTCAACATAGGTTTGAACAATAAAGTGTAAAAATAGGTTTCAACAATTAAGTGTCAAAATAGGTTTGAACAATAAAGTGTCAACATAGGGTTTAACAATAAAGTGTCAAAATAGGTTTGAACAATAAAGTGTCAAAATAGGTTTGAACAATAAAGTGTTAAAATAGGTTTGAACAATAAAGTGTCAAAATAGGTTTGAACAATAAAGTGTCAAAATAGGTTTGAACAATAAAGTGTCAACATAGGGTTTAACAATAAAGTGTCAAAATAGGTTTGAACAATAAAGTGTCAACATAGGTTTGAACAATAAAGTGTCAACATAGGTTTGAACAATAAAGTGTCAAAATAGGTTTGAACAATAAAGTGTCAACATAGGTTTGAACAATAAAGTGTCAAAATAGGTTTGAACAATAAAGTGTCAAAATAGGTTTGAACAATAAAGTGTCAAAATAGGTTTGAACAATAAAGTGTCAAAATAGATTTGAACAATAAAGTGTCAACATAGGTTTGAACGATAAAGTGTAAAAATAGGTTTGAACAATAAAGTGTCAAAATAGGTTTGAACAATAAAGTGTCAAAATAGGTTTGAACAATAAAGTGTCAAAATAGGTTTGAACAATAAAGTGTCAACATAGGGTTTAACAATAAAGTGTCAAAATAGGGTTTAACAATAAAGTGTCAACATAGGGTTTAACAATAAAGTGTCAACATAGGTTTGAACAATAAAGTGTCAACATAGGTTTGAACAATAAAGTGTCAAAATAGGTTTGAACAATAAAGTGTCAACATAGGTTTGAACAATAAAGTGTCAACATAGGTTTGAACAATAAAGTGTCAACTTAGGGTTCAACAATAAAGTGTTAAAATAGGTTTGAACAATAAAGTGTCAAAATAGGTTTGAACAATAAAGTGTCAAAATAGGTTTGAACAATAAAGTGTCAACATAGGTTTGAACAATAAAGTGTCAACTTAGGGTTCAACAATAAAGTGTTAAAATAGGTTTGAACAATAAAGTGTCAAAATAGGTTTGAACAATAAAGTGTCAAAATAGGTTTGAATAATAAAGTGTCAAAATAGGTTTATATTAAACGAGATGATTTAGATGAAAGGGGAACGCTAGCAGGCTGATAATAAAGCCAGGTCTGCCAGTCGCAGTGTCAGTGCATGTCTATGTCAAATCCAACAGAGTTTAAACCTTGAAGGCAATTTGAATGCCAGGGAATTACGGGGACTTTATTGCACGGCCTGTGTCGTTAAGCTCTGCACATTGTCTGTCAAACCCCGCGTGCTTCTCGCCGCTAAGCTGGCGACAATAGCCGTGAAGGTGACGTCGTAATCCGATTTTCCTTCAATTAATGGACACGGCGATTGTTACCGTCCTTTCACATTCAACGAACAATTAAACTTTTTTTTCCCGTCATGCTGGAGGCAGGTACATTTCATTAGATGAAAATGTAAATGCTGAAAGCACAATGCAACGAAAACAGTCAGAGAACTTTTCACTTTACTCAGTTAATGAATTGGCGAAACAGTTGATGACACTTAATGCTTACAGAAGCAAACATTGATTTACACAGAGCCCCATAGTGTCAGAATCCGTTTAAATACAAAATAAAGAGCTCTCTCCAAAGCGCAAAAATGCCAATCT
>NC_090253.1:65235105-65245105 GCF_037325665.1 Littorina saxatilis | reverse complement strand
GCCCCGACTTTCAGCTGTTTGTCGCCCTGCACGGCGCTCTCCACCCACATCCCGCGGTACGACTCCTGGAAGGCGCAATCCCCCATCTCGTTCTCTGACCGGCACGTGCCGCACGTGCGTGCACAATGACGCTTGAAGTCCGTCTGTCACAGCGTAATTACAATGCCAATTAATTCTTTATTTAACAACGGTAAATTAATAGCAGTGGTTTGCTTTTCTTTTTACATCTTGCCCTCGCCCTAAGAAGGGACTAATCTACTATGGCTAAAGGACACAGTGACACATAATTATCATGTCCGTGCACACTGACGCTTGACGTACGTCTGTCACAACACATTGTAGTTCAATCAAGGTGGGTTTAGAATGTAACAGATTATGTGATTGGTCATATTGAAGGTTATCAATTCTCGATGAACACCGGGAATTCAAATCCATGATCACCTGCTGGCGAAGCGCATTGAAACAGGCACAACTAGTCATAGACAACATTTACAAGAAGGACAAAAATACCGAGACCACAATTCACGCAAAACGATCAGGTCGATCGGACGACGTATGCATTTTCTGGCCAACGCGATTCAACTCTTTTGAGAAGGAGACGCAGTTTTAGCTTTACATCGATCACTATTACAAGGGGATAAACATGTACGTCACTGCATTGAACTGGAGTGGAGTGATATGATGTTAAGATGTGATCAGAACCAATCATTCCGGTGTCACGAACTGAAAACTCTGCCTGAACAATCCTTCTCATTGCGGTCAATGCGCACATGCGCTAACATGAGGAGATTAATCAGGTCGTGAACAACCTAACCCTAACCCATGTTCATTCGGTCAAAGGGTCGCATTTTTTAAGTCCAAGATTGGCGCATGCGCATTGACCGCAATACCCCCCGCGGGTTAGGGGGAAGAATTTACCCGATGCTCCCCAGCATGTCGTAAGAGGCGACTAACGGATTCTGTTTCTCCTTTTACCCTTGTTAAGTGTTTCTTGTATAGAATATAGTCAATGTTTGTGAAGATTTTAGTCAAGCAGTATGTAAGAAATGTTAAGTCCTTTGTACTGGAAACTTGCATTCTCCCAGTAAGGTCATATATTGTACTACGTTGCAAGCCCCTGGAGCAATTTTTTTTATTATTGCTTTTGTGAACAAGAAACAATCCCATCTCCCCCCTTTCCCCGTCGCGATATAACCTTGAACGGTTGAAAACGACGTTAAACACCAAATAAAGAAGGAAGAATTGACCGCAATGAGAAGGATTGTTCAGCAGAGATTTCAGTTCGTGACACCGGCGTTGTTGCAATCATTATCATGAAAGGAGCAAAAAGTTCGATGACAGATTGAATTTCAATAACACAGATAGAAACTTCTTGGTGATGACCTATAATCATTCAGTAAAATGTTGACTAAATAATCGATCCTTACCTTACAAAGGTGTTTCATATCCTGGCATACATCGTTCTCGATCTCGTCCTCGCACGTGCTGGCGTACACGCGGCGTGACAACGTCATGCGGAAGAAGTTGCGCGTGTCCCTGATGACGTCACCTGTGTCACAGACTAGGTCGAGCATGAGGTGCGCGGAGTGGATGTCGCTCAGCGGGTCAGAGATCCTCAGGCACCACGTCTGCTTGTGGATCTCCGCGTGCTGCACGATCACGAACGTCTGGCTGCCCTGGCGACACGAAAGACAGGAACGATTTGACGTCATTCAGTGTATTACACGGTGTGTGAAGCACGTCAGAGATTTGACGTCATATAGTGTATTACACGGTGTGTGAAGCACGTCAGAGATTTGACGTCATATAGTGTATTACACGGTGTGTGAAGCACGTCAGAGATTTGACGTCATATAGTGTATTACACGGTGTGTGAAGCACGTCAGAGATTTGACGTCATTCGGTGTATTACACGGTGTGTGAAGCACGTCAGAGATTTGACGTCATTCGGTGTATTACACGGTGTGTGAAGCACGTCAGAGATTTGACGTCATATAGTGTATTACACGGTGTGTGAAGCACGTCAGAGATTTGACGTCATTCAGTGTAGTATACGGTGTGTGAAGCACTTCAAAGATATGAGGTAATGCAGTGTATTGCGCGGTTTGTGACGCACTTCTAAGGCTGCCCTGAAGACAGCAATAAGAAAGACCTGATGTCATGCAACGTATCACACATTCATCAAAACAAATAGTCAAACAAACAAACAAACAAACAAACAAACAAACTGCTGATGAGACACCGTGGTCAGCCCCCTGCACTCTTTGGTTCAATAGTTCTCTCTGTTTTCCGTTTCAGGTACATTGGATGACAAGACAATGAGCCACCGACATCCAGCAACCTCAAGTTTGTGACAAACGAGATGACGGTAGCGGTTACACACACGTGACCCAAACAGCACGTGACACATATAAGTCACTGACAGCGCAACGTATGAGAAAATAATGCAATCACTTATTTCTTGTTGCCGCTGTCTGGTATCATAAATTGCAGTGCCAGTGACACCAGTAGCATATTTGACTTCCTCAATAAATTCCCTTTTAAACGTTCACTTTTTGGTCTCAGCACAGTTGATTGAAGTATATGTTTTAATGAAAAAATATATAGATTTCACGATTACCCATAAAGTTCAACAGTCTTGTTCTGCAATGGAGAAATATCGGATAGTGAGCCGTTCGGGTCAGCTATTCAAGTTAAGATTAAATCCATTAAGTTAACTTCAATTAGTGGGTGCATGTACAAACCAATCAGTTTCTCCAATTTGCAAATTTAACCAAGGAAAAAAGACTACACATTTAATCAATTTCAATAAGGTCAATGTTTTTATTTTTATTGAATTAGCAAACCGAGGTAACTGATTGACAACATGCAAACACATATATACATCGATTGTCTCCTGTCACTCTGCTGTCCCCACACTGAACTACGGCTAGCCATTCGAGTCACAATTACAGTTGCATTCTTTTGTACGTTGCTCAGTGTGTACTGATGAATATATTTGTTGAATCAATTTATTGTGCAGAGAACGTAGCGCTGTTGTTCGTTGCGTTGTACGTGTATCACATAGTGTGTGTGTGCTGTGAATACGTGTACATGTATGTATCATGTTACCAGACACGGTATCAGCGTGGTTACCTGCGCCCAGTGCGCAATGCAGTAGGCCTGCTGCTTGGTGGAGCGTGGCAGCGACACGTGCACAAAGTATAAACGTTATTTACCTGCGTCCAGTGCGCGGTGCAGTAGGCCTGCTGCTTGGTGGAGCGTGGCAGCGACACGTGCACAAAGTATAAACGTTATTTACCTGCGTCCAGTGCGCGATGCAGTAGGCCTGCTGCTTGGTGGAGCGTGGCAGTGACACGTGCACACAGTATAAACGTTATTTACCTGCGTCCAGTGCGCGATGCAGTAGGCCTGCTGCTTGGTGGAGCGTGGCAGTGACACGTGCACACAGTATAAACGTTATTTACCTGCGTCCAGTGCGCGATGCAGTAGGCCTGCTGCTTGGTGGAGCGTGGCAGCGACACGTGCACACACAGGCATGGGAATTAAAAATTGTAAAAAAGGCTGAAAATTTGTAAGTAATAAAAAAGTCGACTGCGCGAAGCTCCCCCGGAATTTTGTTCTCTCCAAAAAAAACAAATGGTGCAATTTGGTGTCATCTTAGCTCCAAGTTTGCCATTTAATTCAGTTTTAAGAACCATTTTTGCCTCCCCCATTTTTTTCGGCGGAAACTTCTGCTTTTTCGGCGGAAGAAAAAACCAATTCGGCGGAAATTTGCCTTTCGGCGGACAATTCCCATGCCTGACACAGTATAAACGTTATTTACCTGCGTCCAGTGCGCGATGCAGTAGGCCTGCTGCTTGGTGGAGCGTGGCAGTGACACGTGCACACAGTATAAACGTTATTTACCTGCGTCCAGTGCGCGATGCAGTAGGCCTGCTGCTTGGTGGAGCGTGGCAGTGACACGTGCACACAGTATAAACGTTATTTACCTGCGTCCAGTGCGCGATGCAGTAGGCCTGCTGCTTGGTGGAGCGTGGCAGTGACACGGGCACACAGTCGTCCTGCCGGAAGTCGAACACGATGCCCTCCCCTGCCTCGCACTCGCTCTCGATGCGCATGAGCAGCGTGGAGTCTGTGCAGAGCGCCGTGTCGTTGGGGTAGAAGAGGTTGACGTTGTAGCCGCCCAGGAAGGGGCAGGGGATCTTCTGCTCCGGAGTCTGCGACATCTGGACGATGGGCCAGCGGTCTATGGCCATCATGCGCTCGTCACATAGCTCTAGCGACTGGCGTGGAGACAGGCTGGACACCTGGACAATACAATACGATGCAATACAATGCAATACAATACAATACAATACCGTGGGAATACAATACAATACGGCGGTCAACGGCCATCATGCGCTCGTCACATAGCTCTAGCGACTGACGGGGAGACAGGCTGGACACCTGTACAATACAATACAATACAATACAATACAATACAATACAATACAATACAATACAATACAATACAATACAATACAATACAATACAATACAATACAGCTCTAGCGACTGGGGGCAGAATGGCTAGACACCTGCACAATACAATACAATACCGTGGGAATACAATACAATACAATATTAGCGACAGGCTGGACACCTGAACAATACAATACAACACAACACAATACTAGCGACAGGCTGGACACCTGCACAATACAATACAATACAATACAATACTATACAAGCGACAGGCTGGACACCTGAACAATACAATACAATACAATACAATACAATACAATACTAGCGACAGGCTGGACAGCTGTACAATACAATACAATACAATACAATACAATACAATACAATAGAATAGAATAGAATAGAATAGAATAGAATACAATACAATACTAGCGACAGGCTGGACACCTGTACAATACAATACAATACAATACAATACAAGCGACAGGCTGGACACCTGAACAATACACTACAACACAACACAATACAATACAATACTAGCGACAGGCTGGACACCTGAACAATACACTACAACACAACACAATACAATACAATACTAGCGACAGGCTGGACAGCTGTACAATACAATACAATACAATACAATACAATACAATACAATACTAGCGACAGGCTGGACACATGTACAATACAATACAATACAATACAATACAATACAATACAATACAATACAATACAATACAAGCGACAGGCTGGACACCTGAACAATACAATACAATACAATACAAAACAAAACAATACTAGCGACAGGCTGGACAGCTGTACAATAGAATACAATAGAATACAATAGAATACAATAGAATACAATAGAATACAATAGAATACAATACAATACAATACTAGCGACAGGCTGGACACCTGTACAATACAATACAATACAATATTAGCGACAGGCTGGACACCTGAACAATACAATACAACACAACACAATACTAGCGACAGGCTGGACACCTGCACAATACAATACAATACAATACAATACAATACAATACAATACAATACAATACAATACAATACAATACAATACAATACTAGCGACAGGCTGGACACCTGTAGGGCAAATCAGGTAGAGTCGCGATATCAGTCAGAGTACACTCCAATCAGAATTTCTATAGCATATCACAACAGACATGACCCTAACACCTTCCCAGTCACCTGTGATGACGTTAAGTCCCCCCCCCCCCCCCTAGTAGTAAACAGAATTGAACACATTTTGAAATGGCTAGCCTTTTGAAATCATTTCTGTAACAAGTTTTGCACACTTTGTGAAGGGAGTGGTTACAAACACGTGACAAACACGTGACAAACACGTGACAAACACGTGACACATACGGCATGTGATTCATCAAAGTCTCTGACAGCACAACGCATGAGAAAATATGATCATCACCAGCACCCAATCTAAGCTTGTAATCATCTAATGGATTGCATGTTAAATAGTAAAATAAAGTACACAGTTCTACCAGCGAAAGAAGCACACAAAATAAACACACAGTGTTCACTAGGGTTCATTTGAACACTATGTGTTTGTTATGTGTGCTACTTTTGTCAGCAGAACTACGAACAATGTGAACAAGTGCTCAAAACTTGTTACAAAATTGTGTTCAAAATGTTTTCCTTTATGTTAAGAGTGTAAAATGTCGGAGTAGAGAGTCAAATAAAGTCAAACACACAGTAGAAGAAATCAAGTTAAGTCAGAAAGGAAGCCAGGGTAAGTCAGAAAGGAAGCCAGGGTAAGTCAGAAGTCAGAAAATAAGCAGGTCAAAGAAAATATTCAATGACAAATGACACAAATTAACATTTGTACAACATTTAATGTCGCAGTTAATTTCCTTCATGTCGTGGAACAATATTTTGTATGTACACTAACGTTATTTCTTTTATACCGTCTTGTTAATTCAAGTGGTGAACTTCATTGCACCTGCTACATTTCAGACACTAGCTGTCTAACAATTCTCTAACGTTTGTGAAGACCAAGCTTCTATTAACAAACAACAACAGACCTATCCCTAGTGCATGTATTTAAACTATCGTTTAGTGCGCATTACCCGTGTGATTTAATAACGTAAATTGCGTGTAATCGCATTGAGTCGTCCCGGGGCGGTGCAGCTGACGCATGCTACCAGAGAATCCACGACACAAAGCAGGAACCTCAACAGCCAGCCGCCCCAGCACTGGATGGGAGCCAGTAATCATCTAATGGAGTGCGTGTTCAAACCAACGTCCCCACTGACCGCGAGTAGCGAGGCAGAACTGCTAAGAAGTAGACATGATTTAGGGCTTGTTTCCAGCTATGAAAGGGAGTTTTTCGATTTGCAAAACATAAAACAAATAATTACTGTAACAATGTTTTGTTGTCGTTGTTGTTGTCTTGTTTTAATTGTTTGTTTGTTTGTTTGATCTGCAGGACTGGGTAATGCCTCGATCTGCATACAAATGAAATATTACATAAGCTTTGCGTTTTATTTTGGTACATGCTGAACATAATATTTTATTATCAAGGACGTCAATCAGTCCTCATAAGGTGCAATACCGTTGACATCATTTTATTTTGATACACAAATATGTCAGATCCATACGGTACGAAACCCGGAATGGCTGAACCGTAGGCGATTTCTTTTCCGGTATTTTACATTAAAACGATATTCTACTTGAATCTTTCTGTCAACTGCGAGTGTAGAATGCTACAGACCTTCATCTGCAAGATGTGTTCGCTGCGCTGTGAGAACTGGGTGTACAGAGATAAGCCCATGACACATGACAGAAAGCCAAATAGACTCCAACAACACAATGCACAGTTTACACCGGTATTCATTTACATGATGTGTGTTTGCTGCAGAAGGAAAGTGTCTCGATCAATCGACGATGTTCGGAAATCACTCTGTCTGTTTTGTATGGGTTGTTAAGAGTGAATACCCTTGCTTTTATTGAGGCAAACTTGTTCACATTACATTATAAGCCGGTGTAAGACGAAATTTTTACTCCACGAAAAATGTACTCTGGAGTAAGAATTTCGTACGAAATTTTTACTCCGAGTACACCTTTCGTACGAGAAAAGAACTCCCCAAGGCACGAAAAAATTACTCCCTCCACGAAATGTGTACTCCCCGTTTTGTTTACTTCCAGTAAAAATTTCGTACGCGAAAATGGGATGCGGGCGAAGGGACAATGCTAATATTAGATCTTGCGCACACGAATGTCGCGCTACCCTCCCTCCACCCCTTCCACCACCAAGACTAACAGGGGACAAGGGAGCAAAAGTTTCGTACACCTGGCATGGGAAGTTAAATTGCTTGTCAGGGTGGAGTGATTTATTCGTTATTTATTCGTCAGGGTAGTAACATTTTCGTACGAAATGTTTATTCGGAACTCACTTTGTCGTGGGGAGTAATTTTCTCGTGTTATGGGGGAGTACTTTTTTCGTAAAGGGAGTAACATTTTCGTACGAAATATTTACTCCGGAGTAAAAATTTCATGGGAGTAATTTTCTCGTGTTACACCGGCAGTCATTAGCTAGGGTGTCTGTCTTCACATGTGGACAATCAGCACGTGAACAAGTGTGCCAAATTACAAGCAGCACGTGAACAAGTGTGCCAAATTACAAGCAGCACGTGAACAAGTGTGCCAAATTACAAGCAGCACGTGAACAAGTGTGCCAAATTACAAGCAGCACGTGAACAAGTGTGCCAAATTACAAGCAGCACGTGAACAAGTGTGCCAAATTACAAGCAGCACGTGAACAAGTGTGCCAAATTACAAGCAGCATGTGAACAAGTGTGCCAAATTACAAGCAGCACGTGAACAAGTGTGCCAAATTACAAGCAAGAGTATTAACTCTTTTACAACGCATAAAAAACCGACAAGAGTTATTTCCGAACATTGTCTTTGCAGTGTACCGACCTTCATCTGCACGATGTTCTCGCTGCGCTGAAGGAACTGCATGCACAGGTAGCGTGGTTCCTGGCGCTCCTCTTGGTGCGTCACTAGGAACTTGTTGTCAGGTGCTCGTCTCTCGCACCTGTCACAGGTAAAACACAGGTAAAATACAGGTAAAGGTTAAAACACAGGTAAACAACAACACACACAGGTAGCGTGGTTCTTGGCGCTTCTCTTGGTGCGTCACCTGGAACTTGTTGTCAGGTGCTCGTCGCTCGCACCTGTAACACAGGTAAAACACAGGTGAAGGTTAAATGAAAAATGTCTTTGTCTGGAATACTGCTGCACTAGCTTCCTTGTGTTTGCTGTTATTCTGACAGACGGGAATCCGAAGAGTATGTGTGTGTGTGTGTGTGTGTGTGTGTGTGTGTGTGTGTGTGTGTGTGTGTGTGTGTGTGTGTGTGTGTGTGTGTGTTTGTGTGTGTTTGTGTGTGTGTGTGCGTGCGTGCGTGCGTGCGTGTGTTTGTGTGTGTGTGTGTGTGTGTGTGTGTGTCTGTCTGTCTGTCTGTCTGTGTCTCTGTGTGTCCGTGTGTGTCTGTGTGTGCGCGCGCGAGCGATTCTCAGACAACTACACCACAGATCTTAACTTAGAAAATGAATTATTCCGGATAATGTCCCTGGACCTATATTTTTTTTTATAAAAACAGTTTTGATGACTTCATATCCGCCCTTTGAAAAACTGGCCAATCAGTACAAACGTACCATGTAATGGTCAAACTTCCTGGTCAAAGAACAACTCTTTAGCAGTTCCTGGCAAGTCCGGAATGTGCACATTACCCGAGCGACACCGGATGGCCGATCTATGACCACTTGTAGCAAATGTCAAGGAACCCAAGTCAGGTTCAAGTCATATCTGTCGGACATCAGACTGGAGACTGGACAAGGAAGCTGTATGTTCTGTTAAACGTTCAGATTTTGATACAGAGAATTCATAAACATACAAATGGACGGTAGTTCAAGACGACGCACGGAAGTTTATTCATCGTTTTGCAACATCAAGACAGCGCCCTTTGTGGATATATTTCTTTTAACATTCAGCAGAAAAAACGATGCATGGGAGGAGGACATTAGGGTGGTCCCTAGAGTGCCGCCTCCTTGTTTCCACATGGCCGACAGTCGGCCGCGTTACTCGCCGCGGTTCTCTTTGTGCGGGCTGGGGTGACGCCGCACAGCTAGGGATGGAGTGGAAAGAATGGTTCTCACCGGGAAGAGAAATCAATAACGAGGTACCGCGAGCAGCTGTTATGAATGATACAGTGATCATAGTGAGACATAGTTCTGCGTACTCTTGAAAGTGATATCCTGCTCTAATATTTCTACAGTCTGATCATCATGTCGTCTCTACCAGAGACATATTGCAGCGTACTCTTGACGGCGTTATCCTGCTTTAATCTTTCTGGTCCATGCCACAGTCTGATCATTATCATGTACTATCTAGAAAAGGTATATTTATGTGTAGTCTTGAGGGGGTTATCCTACTCTAACCATTCGATCTACTCTGTGACAGTCTGATCATTATAATGTACTATCTAGAAAAGGTATAT
>NC_090253.1:65215105-65230105 GCF_037325665.1 Littorina saxatilis | reverse complement strand
GGCCGCGGTGCGACGGTTGTGATCAAAGACTGCGAGGCGATTAGCCGTGAAGACTGATGTCTACCTTCCGCTCACCATTGTCTGTACGATGCCAGCCAGGCAGAGGGGACAGGTAGACTAGGCAGGTAGACATAACAGGTTGACAGGGCAGGTAGAGGGGGCAGGCAGACAGGGCAGGTAGAGGGGGCAGGTAGACATGACAGATATACAGCCTTTCATAGCTCTCACTGTGTATTTTGTGTCTGTGGCAGTTTACCTTTTTTTTCATCATGGCTTATCCCACGAGGACCTCACAAATAAAGAATGAGAGAAACGAAATCCCAAAAAACATCGTTGTTACTCGAAGACAAAAATAGAACAAGAACAAGAAAAAGTGACAAGTCGATAAAGTTGATATCTTGCAGACATTATGAGTAACTGTTATTTCTAATATGCTGACTGTTAGCAAATGATAACAGACATGTCGAGAAAAAAGATATCAAGCATGAGCCTTTTAGGCGAATGCTAATATCGTTTGTGAGACATGTCTGTTATCATTTGCTAACAGTCAGCATATCAGAAATAACGGTTTTATTACCGTTTGATTCGACCAAAAGAAATTTCGAAGCGACCCCGCGTATTAGACAGAACAGCCGCAATGGGAACTGGAGCGCTCCTACCTGATTATGCCTGTCAGTCAAAGAATTCTCGTGACCTGGGTCAACCAATCAGAGTAAGAATAAGAATAAGAATACTTTATTATCTCATAGAGAAATTCAGGCGTGGTACATAACAATAATACAAACAGGAAATTGTTTTTACATAAGACATATAGCACTATATAACAGGGCAGGTTATAAACACACCTCCCACATACCTCTCTGGCCATTCCTTGCATTGTGCTTACGCATTCAGTCATGAACACATCCATGTCTCACTTACACATCGCACACATGGACATTCTTATACGCTCAACTTACCCATTCACACATGGACATTCGACCACGCTCCACTTACACATTCTTATACGCTCCACTTACACATTCACACATTGGCATTCTTATATGCTCCACTTACACATTCCCACATGGACATTCGACTACGCCCACTTACACATTCCCACATGGACATCTTTAAAGCACTGCGCTTACATATTGATGAATATTCACAGGTCAAATGCGTTTGACACACAACAAACCATGTTGAACATGCGTTTTGGTTGCTTCGCTTTTTTCTTGTTGAACAGACCAAAGTCATGAATTAATTTTTAAGCCACCAAGCTGAAATGCAATACCGAAGTCCGGCCTTCGTCGAAGATTGCTTTACAAAAAGTTCAATCAATTTGATTGAAAAATGAGGGTGTGACAGTGCCGCCTCAACTTTTACAAAAAGCCGGATATGACGTCATCAAAAGTATTTATCGAAAAAATGAAAAAAACGTCCAGGGATATCATTCCCAGAAACTCTCATGTAATATTTCATAAAGATCGGTCCAGTAGTTTGGTCTGAATTGCTCTACACACACACACACACACACACACACACGCACAGACAGACACACACACAAAGACCCTCGTCTCGATTCCCCCTCTATGTTAAAACATTTTAGTCAAAACTTGACTAAATATAAAAAAGAACACAAAGAAGAAGACAACGAGGAGAAGAGAGAGAGAGAGAGAGAGAGAGAGAGAGAGAGAGAGAGAGAGAGAGAGAGAGAGAGAGAGAGAGAGAGAGAGAGAGAGAGAGAGAGAGAGAGAGAGAGAGAGAGAGAGAGAGAGAGAGAGAGGATGGTCGACAGACAAACAGGCAGAGAAAGATGGAGACAAGGGAGACAATTGGGGGAAGAGAGAGAGATGATGGTACGTGACGGGCTGAGATGTCGACAGACAAACAGGTGGTGAAAGATGGAGACAAGGGAGACAACTGGGAGAAGAGAGAGAGATAATGGTACGTGACGGGCTGAGATGTCGACAGACAAACAGGTGGTGAAAGATGGAGACAAGGGAGACAATTGGGAGAAGAGAGAGAGATGATGGTACGTGACGGGCTGAGATGTCGACAGACAAACAGGTGGAGAAAGATGAAGTCTAGGGAGACAACTGGGAGAAGAGAGAGAGATGATGGTACGGGACGGGCTGAGATGTCGACAGACAAACAGGTGGAGAAAGATGAAGATAAGGGAGACAACTGGGAGAAGAGAGAGAGATGATGGTACGTGACGGGCTGAGATGTCGACAGACAAACAGATGGTGAAAGATGAAGTCAAGGGAGACAACTGGGAGAAGAGAGAGAGATGATGGTACGTGACGGGCTGAGATGTCGACAGAGAAACAGGTGGTGAAAGATGGAGACAAGGGAGACAACTGGGAGAAGAGAGAGAGATGATGGTACGTGACGGGCTGAGATGTCGACAGAGAAACAGGTGGTGAAAGATGGAGACAAGGGAGACAATTGGGGGAAGAGAGAGAGATGATGGTACGTGACGGGCTGAGATGTCGACAGACAAACAGGTAGAGAAAGATGGAGACAAGGGAGACAATTGGGGGAAGAGAGAGAGATGATGGTACGTGACGGGCTGAGATGTCGACAGACAAACAGGTAGAGAAAGATGAAGTCAAGGGAGACAATTGGGGGAAGAGAGAGAGATGATGGTACGTGACGGGCTGAGATGTCGACAGACAAACAGGTGGTGAAAGATGGAGACAAGGGGGACAACTGGGAGAAGAGAGAGAGATGATTGTACGTGACGGGCTGAGATGTTGACAGACAAACAGGTGGTGAAAGATGGAGACAAGGGAGACAACTGGGAGAAGAGAGAAAGATGATGGTACGTGACGGGCTGTGATGTCGACAGACAAACAGGTGGTGAAAGATGGAGACAAGGGAGACAACTGGGGGAAGAGAGAGAGATGATGGTACGTGACGGGCTGAGATGTCGACAGACAAACAGGTGGTGAAAGATGGAGACAAGGGGGACAACTGGGGGAAGAGAGAGAGATGATGGTACGTGACGGGCTGAGATGTCGACAGACAAACAGGTGGAGAAAGATGAAGTCTAGGGAGACAACTGGGAGAAGAGAGAGAGATGATGATACGTGACGGGCTGTGATGTCGACAGACAAACAGGTGGTGAAAGACGGAGACAAGGGAGACAACTGGGAGAAGAGAGAGAGATGATGGTACGTGACGGGCTGTGATGTCGACAGACAAACAGGTGGTGAAAGACGGAGACAAGGGAGACAACTGGGAGAAGGGAGAGAGATGATGGTACGTGACGGGCTGTGATGTCGACAGACAAACAGGTGGTGAAAGATGGAGACAAGGGAGACAACTGGAAGAAGAGAGAGAGATGATGGTACGTGACGGGCTGTGATGTCGACAGACAAACAGGTGGTGAAAGATGGAGACAAGGGAGACAACTGGAAGAAGAGAGAGAGATGATGGTACGTGACGGGCTAAGGTGTCGACAGACAAACAGGTGGTGAAAGATGGAGACAAGGGAGACAACTGGGAGAAGAGAGAGAGAGAGATGATGGTACGTGACGGGCTGAGATGTCGACAGACAAACAGGTGGAGAAAGATGAAGTCTAGGGAGACAACTGGGAGAAGAGAGAGAGATGATGATACGTGACGGGCTGAGATGTCGACAGACAAACAGGTAGAGAAAGATGAAGTCAAGGGAGACAATTGGGGGAAGAGAGAGAGATGATGGTACGTGACGGGCTGAGATGTCGACAGACAAACAGGTGGAGAAAGATGAAGTCTAGGGAGACAATTGGGAACAGAACAAAATAGAGAAGAGAACGGAGACAAAGTAGAAGAACAAAACTAAGAAGTTCGAAGACAAATACAGGAGGAGGAATACAAAGTTAAACAACAACAAAAAAAGTAAAAAAAGGCGAGGAGATGGAGGCGAGTAGGAAGATCGGAAAAGGGAGGAACGAGGAGGCGGGGAGAGTGAGAAAACCATGAACAAGAAAAATAAGTGTCGAGTGTTGGCGTGGAAACAACAAAAAGAGGGCGTGGTCTCACGGGACGGGAAAGTTTTCTTTGTGCGATGCTCGACACATTAGCTGCAGAAGTTGAGAAAGTTCCAAGTAAGATTGATGCTTTCTGCTGTCCCTGGGCGCCCACATACACTCTCACTCTCACTGTGCGTGTGGGCAACCTTCCCCGTGCGACACCATCTCTCTCTGTGTGGGTTGGTCGCTCTCACACACACTCTCACTGTGCGACACCATCTCTCTGTGTGGGTTGGTCGCTCTCACACACTCTCTCACTCTCACTGTGCGACACCATCTCTGTGTGTGGGTTGGTCGCTCTCACACACTCTCACTCTCACTGTGCGACACCATCTCTCTGTGTGGGTTGATCGCTCTCACACACACTCTCACTCTCACTGTGCGACACCATCTCTCTGTGTGGGTTGGTCGCTCTCACACACTCTCACTCTCACTGTGCGACACCATCTCTCTGTGTGGGTTAGTCGCTCTCACACACACTCACTCTCACTGTGCGACACCATCTCTCTGTGTGGGTTGGTTGCTCTCACACACACTCTCACTCTCACTGTGCGACACCATCTCTCTGTGTGGGTTGGTCGCTCTCTCACACACTTTCACTCTCACTGTGCGACACCATCTCTCTGTGTGGGTTGGTTGCTCTCACACACACTCACTCTCACTGTGCGACACCATCTCTCTGTGTGGGTTGGTTGCTCTCTCACACACTCACTCTCACTGTGCGACACCATCTCTCTGTGTGGGTTGGTCGCTCTCACACACACTCTCACTGTGCGACACCATCTCTCTCTGTGTGGGTTGGTCGCTCTCACACACACTCTCACTGTGCGACACCATCTCATTGTGTGGGTTCGTCGCTCTCACACACACTCTCACTCTCACTGTGCGACACCATCTCTCTGTGTGGGTTGGTCGCTCTCACATACACTCTCACTCTCACTGTGCGACACCATCTCTCTGTGTGGGTTGGTCGCTCTCACACACACTCTCACTCTCACTGTGCGACACCATCTCTCTGTGTGGGTTGGTCGCTCTCACACACACTCTCACTGTGCGACACCATCTCTCTGTGTATGTTGGTCGCTCTCACACACTCTCACTCTCACTGTGCGACACCATCTCTCTGTGTGGGTTAGTCGCTCTCACACACACTCTCACTATCACCGTACGACACCATCTCTCTGTGTGGGTTGGTCGCTCTCTCACACACTCTCACTCCCACTGTGCGACACCATCTCTCTGTGTGGGTTAGTCGCTCTCACACACACTCTCACTCTCACCGTACGACACCATCTCTCTGTGTGGGTTGGTCGCTCTCACACACTCTCACTCTCACTGTGCGACACCATCTCTCTGTGTGGGTTGGTCGCTCTCACACACACTCTCTCTCTCACTGTGCGACACCATCTCTCTGTGTGGGTTGGTCGCTCTCACACACACTCTCACTGTGCGACACCATCTCTCTGTGTGGGTTAGTCGCTCTCACACACACTCTCACGCTCACTATGCGACACCATCTCTCTCTGTGTGGGTTGGTCGCTCTCACACACACTCTCACTATCACCGTACGACACCATCTCTCTGTGTGGGTTGGTCGCTCTCTCACACACTCTCACTCTCACTGTGCGACACCATCTCTCTGTGTGGGTTAGTCGCTCTCACACATACTCTCACTCTCACCGTACGACACCATCTCTCTGTGTGGGTTGGTCGCTCTCACACACACTCACTCTCACTGTGCGACACCATCTCTCTGTGTGGGTTGGTTGCTCTCTCACACACTCTCACTCTCACTGTGCGACACCATCTCTCTGTGTGGGTTGGTCGCTCTCACACACACTCACTCTCACTGTGCGACACCATCTCTCTGTGTGGGTTAGTCGCTCTCACACACACTCTCACGCTCACTGTGCGACACCATCTCTCTCTGTGTGGGTTGGTCGCTCTCACACACACTCTCACTATCACCGTACGACACCATCTCTCTGTGTGGGTTGATCGCTCTCCCACACACTCTCACTCTCACTGGACGACCCCATCTCTCTGTGTGGGTTGGTCGCTCTCACACACTCTCTCACTCTCACCGTACGACACCATCTCTCTGTGTGGGTTGGTTGCTCTCACACACACTCACTCTCACTGTGCGACACCATCTCTCTGTGTGGGTTGGTTGCTCTCTCACACACTCTCACTGTGCGACACCATCTCTCTGTGTGGGTTGGTCGCTCTCTCACACACTCTCACTGTGCGACACCATCTCTCTGTGTGGGTTGGTCGCTCTCACATACACTCTCACTCTCACTGTGCGACACCATCTCTCTGTGTGGGTTGGTCGCTCTCACACACACATGACCATAAAGGGCGGGCATTGCAACAAATCGCTCATAAACTTTTCATTGAGTTAGACTTATTCAAACCCTACTTACTTGAAACAACACTGGAAAGGGCGTTTCAACGACACAAAGCAAAAAATTGAAAAGAAAATGTTTGCGTATAATGAGAAAAGTTAGGCCAATAGACAAGGATGTAGCTGAGTGTGGGGAATTCCTGTTTCGCAATGAGGCACACTTTCGCCATCTGTCGCCCTGTGTAAAGGACCATGTAACGCAATACTGGCGTGTCCAGGCTTTTACACGCACAAAGCAATCATAGCACTTGGACACCAGCCAACACTCGGCAACGTGGCGCAATCTGACGGCGTTTTGTTTGTTTGTTTGCTTAACGCCCAGCCGACCACGAAGGGCCATATCAGGGCGGTGCTGCTTTGACATATAACGTGCGCCACACACAAGACAGAAGTCGCAGCACAGGCTTCATGTCTCACCCAGTCACATTATTCTGACACCGGACCAACCAGTCCTAGCACTAACCCCATAATGCCAGACGCCAGGCGGAGCAGCCACTAGATTGCCAATTTTAAAGTCTTAGGTATGACCCGGCCGGGGTTCGAACCCACGACCTCCCGATCACGGGGCGAACGCCTTACCACTAGGCCAACCGTGCCGGTCATCTGACGGCGTAAAGAAGACATAAAGTGTTTGATTGTAGAACGTCAACATAGTGCGTAAAGAAGACAATGTATTAACACATGATGCAAAACGTACACCACATTGTATTAACACACGATGCAAACCGACTATTGGTGAAAACCATGTACACATTCAGACAAATAGGAAACAGTCCCCAAGAGAAGGTTGAGCAGCACAGAAAGTGACACTACGAGTAGCACGTGTCACCACACTGACACCACCTACTGTCGCTGCACTGACCTCTCTCACCGCTGTGCAGCACGGCGATACCAGTGACTGTCACTAACACACAGCTTTAAGTCCAGCGGCACTTCGGTCTCGCTACAAATCGTCCCAGAGAATCAAATGACAGCACTCTGCTTCATGTTCAGTAGTAGACCTAAAAGGTGCTTTCGCTATCCCTCCCTCGCCGCCACCCCCCCTCCCCACCCCTCCCGGCCGCCCCGTGAAGATTGCAGTCGATACAAAATGAAACAGTTGATTAATTTGAGCTTTTCCTAACGTGGCGCTAATGAACTCATTAAGGTTTCATCTGTGAGTTATTTATCCGCACGGGTGCGTCCTCCTCCTAAAGTGATCCCATCTCGCGACATCAGTTCCACGTCCTCTGCGCTGGCACACACAGATCGGGCTGTACGGAATGGCCGGACCACTGTTTGAGGTCAATTAAAGGGACATGAAATACTTGTGACCAACAACCAATCCAAGCAACCAAGCAACCAAGCGAGACCGCAGGGCAGCAGTCAGGGAAGGGTCCATTGTGACGTCACGACGGACATGACGACACGCTGAGCGACGAAACGCCTAGGCCCCCCACACCGCGAGGCAGCAGGCAGGGAAGGGTCCATTGTGACGTCACGACGGACATGACGACACGCAGAGCGACGTAACGCCTAGGCCCCACACAGCAGGCAGGGAAGCGTGCAGCGTGTTAATTACGCGACTTGCACATCCCCGCTCGCAACTCTCGCCGCATATAGACAGTGCCATCGAATCTCGCGGCGCAAACAGCGGCCCTACATACCCATCAGCTCAAGCATCGCTCAAGCGGAGATGATTTAATAATTAATGATGGGAACCTTTTTTCAAAAAGGCGCCTTCCCCGTACAAACTCCTCTCCGGCTCTTCCGACAAACATGACGCAAACACTCGGCGCCGAACACACGCCGGGGGATGGACTGTGCGGGAAGGAGCAATTAATAACCCACTTAAGGCTGAATGCAGCGAGCGGCGCGCCTCCTGGTGTTTGCTTTGTGCCGCCCACTGCCGCTGTTTGGTGCGGCTAATCTCCTGGTCGCCATGATTGATGCCAATGGCGTCCCCTCAATTGGATCAGCGGCAGACAGAGAGATGCACCATGCCAGCCCGGGGACATGATAGGGACGACAGCGAGAGATCTGGGTGGTGGGGATGAGCCGGTGGTAGGGGGATCTGGGTGGTGGGGATGAGCCGATGGTTGGGGGATCTGGGTGGTGGGGATGAGCCGATGGTAGGGGGATCTGGGTGGTGGGGATGAGCCGGTGGTAGGGGGATCTGGGTGGTGGGGATGAGCCGATGGTTGGGGGATCTGGGTGGTGGGGATGAGCCGATGGTTGGGGGATCTGGGTGGATAGGGGAGTGGGGGTGAAGGTTGGGGGCTGTGGGTGGATAGGGGAGTGGGGGTGGAGGTTGGGGGCTGTGGGTGGATAGGGGAGTGGGGGTGAAGGTTGGGGGCTGTGCGATACGTCCTCGAGAAGTAATGAAGAAAAGTAGCCGCTTTTTCGTCCCTCGAAGATGGAACAAGATTGGTCTTTCTGCGGCCAGGCCTTGTGCTGGGAGTTCTCATGATTCGGGTCGTTGCGAAGCTTGTGCTGGGGGGGGGGGGGGGGGGACGTCATAGAGAAGATGTATAGGAAGCCGTTGGGTAGAGATGTGACTGTGGGAGGCCGAGGCTGTATCCTCAGTGATGGGGCACGAATTGTCTTCTGCAGAATTTGATAAATGTCTCCAGAATGGGACGGGTCTCTGCCTAACACTTTAGGACAAACGAATGAGGTCTTTGTGCAAGACTCTCTCAATGATGTCTGGGTTGTTTGTACAGGAATCTGTCAAACTAAATGTGACAGGTCTTCGACAAGACTCTTCAGAGAATGAGATCTGCTTCCTCGCGAGGAACTCGCACAACCAAGATGGATCTTTGTCCACGACGCCGTCCAGAGTGGGAAGGGTGTTAGAGTGGACTTTCTCAATACAGGGTTCTGGGCAGAGCTCTCCTGGCTGGGACGGATCTGGTTTAAACAGTGTTTTATTTAACAATTAGTTCGCATAGTACATAACGAGCATCTTTAGAATCACAAACAAGCTATAGCTTCGCTGGGATGGATCTCTGTGTAAGACTCGCTTACATGGGACAGACCTAGGCTGGGACTCTTTCAGGAGTGCTACAGTTCTCCTTGCAGCACTCTCGGGGACGGGGCGTGTCTTTGAATACGCCATCGTAACACCTGGACGGGACTTGGCGCAGGCCTTTCACGGGGACGAGACTGGTCAGCGAGAGCAGCGGTCAGAACCGCCACTCGTGCAGCAACTGACCGTCAAGGTAAGTGTCGTGTTGAGGACTAATGGCCCGCCACAGTGAGTGGACACACCCAGCCAGAAAGCCAATACTGATTCTGCTGCAGTGTCAATATTGAACTAGCGTGGCCCCTGTGCACACCGGCCTAATGTTACGGGTGATAAATATTGACCGCTAGGGTCAGAAGTTGAGTGGACACAGGGTGGCCGTTGTGTAACGGGTGGGCAGGGCAGTGACAGCTAGGGTGGCAGGGGATACCCTGTGAGGTGTCTGTTTGCTGGACATACGACGTGGCATGTCACGTGATTGTGGTCATCTGTGCAATCTTGAATCACGTGTAATACTACGTTCCTTTAGCACGAGAGTTCATTCCTGTCTCACGTGTAACTGCATGTAGCACGAGAGTACATTCCTGTGTCACGTGTTACTGCATGTAGCACGAGAGTTCATTCCTGTGTCACGTGTAACTGCATGTAGCACGAGAGTACATTCCTGTGTCACGTGTAACTGCATGTAGCACGAGAGTACATTCCTGTGTCACGTGTAACTGCATGTAGCACGAGAGTATATTCCTGTGTCACGTGTAACTGCATGTAGCACGAGAGTACATTCCTGTGTCACGTGTAACTGCATGTAGCACGAGAGTACATTCCTGTGTCACGTGTTACTGCATATAGCACGAGAGTACATTCCTGTGTCACGTGTAACTGCATGTAGCACGAGAGTTCATTCCTGTGTCACGTGTAACTGCATGTAGCACGAGAGTACATTCCTGTGTCACGTGTAACTGCATGTAGCACGAGAGTTCATTCCTGTGTCACGTGTAACTGCATGTAGCACGAGAGTACATTCCTGTGTCACGTGTAACTGCATGTAGCACGAGAGTACATTCCTGTGTCACGTGTAACTGCATGTAGCACGAGAGTACATTCCTGTGTCACGTGTTACTGCATGTAGCACGAGAGTACATTCCTGTGTCACGTGTAACTGCATGTAGCACGAGAGTACATTCCTGTGTCACGTGTTACTGCATGTAGCACGAGAGTACATTCCTGTGTCACGTGTTACTGCATGTAGCACGAGAGTATATTCCTGTGTCACGTGTAACTGCATGTAGCACGAGAGTACATTCCTGTGTCACGTGTAACTGCATGTAGCACGAGAGTACATTCCTGTGTCACGTGTTACTGCATGTAGCACGAGAGTACATTCCTGTGTCACGTGTAACTGCATGTAGCACGAGAGTACATTCCTGTCTCACGTGTTACTGCATGTAGCACGAGAGTACATTCCTGTGTCACGTGTAACTGCATGTAGCACGAGAGTTCATTCCTGTGTCACGTGTAACTGCATGTAGCACGAGAGTACATTCCTGTGTCACGTGTAACTGCATGTAGCACGAGAGTACATTCCTGTGTCACGTGTAACTGCATGTAGCACGAGAGTACATTCCTGTGTCACGTGTTACTGCATGTAGCACGAGAGTACATTCCTGTGTCACGTGTAACTGCATGTAGCACGAGAGTACATTCCTGTGTCACGTGTTACTGCATGTAGCACGAGAGTACATTCCTGTGTCACGTGTTACTGCATGTAGCACGAGAGTATATTCCTGTGTCACGTGTAACTGCATGTAGCACGAGAGTACATTCCTGTGTCACGTGTAACTGCATGTAGCACGAGAGTACATTCCTGTGTCACGTGTTACTGCATGTAGCACGAGAGTACATTCCTGTGTCACGTGTAACTGCATGTAGCACGAGAGTACATTCCTGTGTCACGTGTAACTGCATGTAGCACGAGAGTTCATTCCTGTGTCACGTGTAACTGCATGTAGCACGAGAGTACATTCCTGTGTCACGTGTAACTGCATGTAACACGAAAGTACATTTCTGTGTCAAATGTTACTGCATGTAGCAACTCTTTGCTGACCTGCTACATGTATACATGTTCCTGAATCACCTATTTCATCTTCTGTGTGAGTTTCTTTGAAGTGTTCGAGGTTTTTTTAACCCTGTTATTCTATTACATTACCTGTATCATTTTGCAGCACCTGCATGAAATCACAGCACCTCTATGTCTATGTTATGATTTTATCTGCCAGCATTTCAATAAACTCACTAGTTAAATATTTGTATTGGGTAGTCTCACATTATAAACACTATATATATGTACTACTGTTGTTTGTAAAATATGTTTTAAACGCTTATTTAATTCTTTTTATATATTTAAATATTTGTTGAATTTATTGTGTGTGTGTGTGTGTGTGTGTGTGTGTGTGTGTGTGTGTGTGTGTGTGTGTGTGTGTGTGTGTGTGTGTGTGTGTGTGTGTGTGTGTGAGTACATGTGTGTGTGTGTGTGTGTGTGTGTGTATGTGTGTGTGTGTAAGTGTGTATGTGTGCTTGTGTGAGGTTGGGTGTGTGTCAAAATGTGTTGTGCAATATGGCATGAAAATCTTTTTAGATTTGTTGATAAAAATTACAGCTTTGTATTCCATGTTTATTATCTTTTACGAAGTAATTATGGTTAAATAGTCTTTTATGTTTTTTATTTGTTCGACCTTCTTAGGATTATGGAGTTTTATGCACTGCCTTTTATAGTTAACTAAATTTTTGTATTTGAAATAGTCCATTGTAGTCGGTGTAGGCCTTAAGCTTATTTTAATCGTTTGTCCAGTATTTAATTTAATTCTCTATTTTTGTATGAACTCAAAGGTTTAATGTTCATAGTATGTCTTGTTAGGCTAAATTCTATTTAATCAGAGTATGTTTGCGTGTGCTTATACCTAGTGATATTGTAAAGCGCATAGTACTTTTAGTTATGCGCTATAGAAATCTCCTTTATAAATAAATAAATAAATAAATTGTATCACTGGCATGCTCCCCCGTCCAAAACGGTCAGTCGGTCACTATATAATTTGGCGACATATGCATTTACCATCTTTAACTGGGATGACGGTTACTTTGGATAGATTGGGTGTCCATTTAAAATCAGGCAATATGGCACTGGTCGATGACATCACACACGGAATACGTAGCACAATGTTGTGGGCGGGAATGCGCTCAATACGTAATACGCCTATTTGGAAGCAAAACACGATCAACAATGACGTAGATTACATACGGTTGGAAGTCAGTGAAACCTGACACGTTGACTAAATAATGAAGTAGCGGCAGAAGTAAAGTTCCCCTCGCTGTTTAACTCGGAGCTCTTTAGAGTTTGTGAGTAATAAAAACTTGACGGGTCTTTTGACAGAATAATGAGTCCCGAGAACAACAGGGTGTGTAAGTCAGGGACTCACTTACAGTTATAAAGGCGGAGTGTTGTAACGGAATTGCTGTGAGATGGATGGAGGGGTGGCGTTGTGAGGCTCCCCTGCTGCAAACACCAAGGTTTACCGACAGCGGCCCGATGCAGAAGGGCGATACAATGGCGGTGGTGATTTGTTGAGACAACCTTGATCACACACACCCCGCTAATGGTCCCCAACAAACGTAGAACAATCACTAGAGTGTGCTTTGATAACTGCCGCACCGTCGCCTAATGGAACAGTTTGCATATGGGACAATTCCTGTTTGGTTTGAGTTTTGAAGCATGCTGGCTTGTGACAGAAAATCGTTGGTGTTTAATTGTCGTGCTGTTGTGGCGTTGTTTCCCGCCCATGACCGAGCGACCGTTACGGGGCTCTGCTCGTCGTCATGGCGGTTCTCACGGCAGGGTGGGGAGAGGGGGTGATAGAGCGACCGTTACGGGGCTCTGCTCGTTGTCATGGCGGTTCTCACGGCAGGGTGGGGAGAGGGGGTGACAGAGCGACCGTTACGGGGCTCAGCTCGTCGTCATGGCGGTTCTCACGGCAGTGTGGGGAGAGGGGGTGACAGTGTGATCGTTATGGGGCTCTGCTCGTCGTCATGGCGGTTCTCACGGCAGTGTGGGGAGAGGAGGTGACAGTGCGATCGTTATGGGGCTCTGCTCGTCGTCATGGCGGTTCTCACGGCAGGGTGGGGAGAGGGGGTGACAGAGCGACCGTTATGGGGCTCTGCTCGTCGTCATGGCGGTCTCCCACATAAAGCATATTAACTCTACCTGTCCCAAGATAGGCCAAATGGTTCTAAAAGGACGTTAAAACTAATTATCATCATCATGGCGGTTCTCACGGCAGGGTGGGGAGAGGGGGTGATTGAGCGACCGTTACGGGGCTCAGCTCGTCGTCATGGCGGTTCTCACAGCAGGGTGGGGAGAGGGGGTGACATAGCGACCGTTACGGGGCTCAGCTCGTCGTCATGGCGGTTCTCACGGCAGGGTGGGGAGAGGGGGTGACATAGCGACCGTTACGGGGCTCAGCTCGTCGTCATGGCGGTTCTCACGGCAGGGTGGGGAGAGGGGGTGACATAGCGACCGTTACGGGGCTCTGCTCGTCGTCATGGCGGTTTTCACGGCAGGGTGGGGAGAGGGGGTGACATAGCGACCGTTACGGGGCTCTGCTCGTCATCATGGCGGTTCTCACGGCAGGGTGGGGAGAGAGGGTGACATAGCGACCGTTACGGGGCTCAGCTCGTCGTCATGGCGGTTCTCACGGCAGGGTGGGGAGAGGGGGTGACAGAGCGACCGTTACGAGGCTCTGCTCGTCGCCACGGCCGTTCTCACGGCAGGGTGGCAGGGGGTGGGGTGGTGTAGTGGGAGGAGAGAACTGCTCAACTTGCCACATAAATAAGATCAGGGATATCCATAACGACCCATAAAACAAATAATCATGGTAACAGACGCATAATCCCGGACATTTTCACAGAGACTGTTTGGGTTAGGAACACGGACACACAATTCCCAGAACAATTCCCAGGGCCACCGAAACAACCTCGCCGAAAAACAATCCACCAACAACAGACGGACGCAAGATTTGGATAATGCCCCCAGCGTATTTGTATTGCGTCAGTGAGAGAGAAAACAAAACACTCGTGCGCATGTGCATACATACAGAGGCATTGTTAGAAGTGCGCAATGATGGAAACACTCTACACTTTTAACACAATAAAATCCCAGAGAAAAAGATGGCAGAGTAATTGAGATTAAAACCTCCACTCATAAAGACTAGGAAAACAGACCCAAAAAAAGAACATAAAAAAACTAAAAAGGACGCCCAGGGTTTTTTCACAAGGCTTGTTTACATAGTGACATGTGTTGTATCCAAAGCGTAACTCAAAGACAGGAGAGCGGTTCGCAGACTCCAACCACATAGCTTACTCCACAAAACAGACAGAGGGCGAGACAACGGTCATCCACAGCCGCAGATTCAGACAGACACTCAAGGCGACAGACAGAGAGACAAATAATCGCTGTCCACAGACACACAAAGAGACAGACAGAGAGACGAATAATCGCTGTCTACAGACACACAAAGAGACAGACAGAGAGACCAATA
>NC_090253.1:65202605-65212605 GCF_037325665.1 Littorina saxatilis | reverse complement strand
TTGGGGAAAGTGGGGGGGGGGGGGGGGGGGCGGTGACATGTGAGCGAGGCAGAGATTGAGTTTCAAAGGAAGCAGGCGTGACGCCGTTATAAGGGGAGACAACACGAGTGGGCTAGAGACACTTGGCCCTTACTTCAAAGGCCGGGACAAAGTTTCTCCCCCCCACTGACTACGTCACGCACATCACAGATCGCCAGACATACTGTTGGCAGACAGTATACCATACACCGGGCAGTCAATCTCCATCTCGTCAGATCAATACAAGGTACGCAATCCGCCCCCGACGACGCAACATGCCACGATCGAGTCAGTCTCGGGACGACACAGTGTCGGGCCGTGCCAAGTCGTCCCCCTATGCGACTGGGTCGGTGGCCGGGGGGAGGCAAGATCAGGCAATCGTGCACGTCGCCTTTTCACGAAGACACGCTGCATACGGTTCCCATCATACGGCAATACTTGACCTCAGTAGACCGGGGATCAGCATGGCCACAGAAAGGGACGGGGAGGCAAGATCACGTCGCCTTCTCACAATCATACGTTTGTACGGTACCCATCAGATGGAACTACTTGACCTGAAGTGCGACAAAAGGTCGAGTTTTACAATGTCGAGGCACAAAAGGTCGAGGACATTTGGTCAAGAGTCAAAAGGTCGAGGGCGACAAAAGGTCGAACGTGACAAAAGGTCAACAGCTAAACGTCTAAGGGACAAAAGGTCGAGGATTAATAAGGTCGAGGATTGAAAAAGGTCGAGGATTGAAAAAGGTTGAGGATTGAAAAGGTCGAGGATTGAAAAAGGTCGAGGATTGAAAAAGGTCGAGGATTGAAAAAGGTTGAGGATTAAAAAAGGTCGAGGATTGAAAAAGGTTGAGGATTGAAAAAGGTCGAGGATTGAAAAAGGTTGAGGATTGAAAAAGGTCGAGGATTAAAAAGGTCGAGGATTAAAAAACTGTCGGCATAATTTTCTGTTTACGTGTGTGTTAAATTATTTTTATTATTTTTTTATTGCTTGGAGAGAACGCTGCTTTGTGTGCATTTATAAATGTTGTGTTATTTGTTTAGTTATTCAAAACAGTGTTCGTACAAAGAATGCCTTGAGGGACGGGTCTTTGTTTGTGTTCAAGGACCCACGGCTTTGTCGGTAAATGAAGCGTAGTGTGGTCAACGGTGAACACAGCTCGACACTCAACAGATTGTTAACAGATTGTTGTTGGTGACACATGTCACCGATAAGCTAAAAGCTTGAGTTTTTGTTTCCTTCTTTTTACTCTCCCATAATTATTAAAACTTTCAAACCATTTCCAAGTGAAGAGAAAGTGACATTCGGACAGGGACACAGACACAGAATGGAGCTCTGCAAATCACAGGAAGGAAACGACAAGGCGGTACACAAGATAGATAGATAATTTGATAGATAGATAATTTATTGCCAAGTGTACAATACATGAATGAACATAAAAAATACACGAGGAAAGCAGCTTGCTGTGTGATAAAAACAAAAATAAATAGCATTCATACATCACTGGCGCATAGCATCATACATACAAGGGTAAGACAATTTGGTATCACAGTAACTAATACATACACTATACAGACATGGTGAGAACTATGAAACTCTAAGAGCTATCGGAACCCCTAGGACCCCCCCACCACTCCCCCCCCCCTCTCCAACCCCTGTTCCCGCACTGGTAACATACATCCCTCCCCCCCTCTCCCCTCCCCCCGCCGTCCCACAATAAAAGTACGCAGGATAAGATAGGATCCCCCCCCCCCCCCATTATCAACTACTGTAAGAACTGAACATGTTCCATGCTGATAAAATGTACCTCTAAAACAGCACATAAAAATAAACTCTTCCAACACATCACAGTGGTTAAAGAACGACTAAAACTACTAAAACATACTAGATGTGTATTCCGGTAATATAACCAGCTGCTAAAACATAGTCTGGCTTCATCGCGTCACAGTGGTGTCACCATACTAAAACCCACTCTATAGATCACAGTATGTAATGTCAGCTACTAAAAGCATACTCCTAGAACATCCTAAAACGTGTCACAATCTGTAGAGTTCATTTACCGGTTATTAAGAGCCAGGACAGCCTGGGGGTAGAAACTGTTTCTGAGTCTTGCCGTACGGCATCTGAGGGTTCTGAGCCTGCGCCCCGAGAGCAGAGGCTGGAAGAGATGACCAGCCGGGTGTGTGGAATCCTGCATGATGGACCTACATTTCCTCATCATGCGCAGGATGTGAAGGGAGTCTATAGAGGTTACTGCTGTCGTTTTGTCTTACATCCAAAATTGTGAAAACATATACTAAGAATGTGTGTGTGTGTGTGTGTGTGTGTGTGTTGTGTGTGTGTGTGTGTGTGTGTGTGTGTGTGTGTGTGTGTGTGTGTCTGTGTGTGTGTGTGTGTGTGTGTGTGTGTGTGTGATCATATTCGACCTTTTGTGCCTCGACATGAGAGAAAATGTAAGTTTTACGCCCTCACGGCAAAGCCATTAGGGGCATGTTACACGGGAAAACCCGGCTTTGTATGAAAATAAAAAATAAAAATGCAGGGGGGGGGGGGGGGGGGTGGGGGGATGTAGACAGCTAGCTGCCGGCTGCTAGAGGAGACCTGAAGTGGGCTAGGGACCGGGTTGGGTCGTCTTGGGTCAGTGCTGAAATGGTTACTTTATTGGCTGTTGGCCGAACGGACACCCGGGCTTCATATTTTTGCATGCATGTATTCGTGTTTCCAAGGCCTGAGGCTTTCGCTGTGACCCTGGGATCTTTATCGTGCGCATGCGTGCACACGGGGGTGTTCGGACACCGAGGAGAGTCTGCACAAAGTTGACTCTGGGACACACATCCCGCCCGAACTTGGGGGTTGAACCCACGCTGATAGTAACAACCGGTTTTAAAGCCAGCGCCTCTACCGACTGGGCAAACTTCCGCCCCCAATTTGTTGGGGTTAAGAAGTTCCATGGAGGGCGGGGGGTATGGAGTAACACATAGTGTTTTGCTCAGAACATTCCCACCCAAGCAGAGCCGCGCTAGGGGTACGCATTACCGTGAAGCTGGCAGTCAGTGCTACCAAATGTCGTCTGTGTCTACCACTCGGTGGTGACTTAATGTGGGTCTATGTAAGCAGATGCCAGCGCAAGCAATCTGATGCAGAGTCAGGAGGCGGTTTGGTACAAGAGAACCTTAGAGGCCACAGCCTCGGCCGTCTAAGGGATCTGTGTGTCTGGAGGCACATTTGGTTTCTGAGGTTCAAGCGGAGCTGTTGCCTCTGCTCCCAAGTTCCCGTGTCTGGAGGCGTTTTTGGTATGGAAGCAAACCTGT
The DNA here is from genome assembly GCF_037325665.1 of Littorina saxatilis. Taxonomy (NCBI): domain Eukaryota; kingdom Metazoa; phylum Mollusca; class Gastropoda; order Littorinimorpha; family Littorinidae; genus Littorina; species Littorina saxatilis. The sequence continues at coordinate 65,209,278 of NC_090253.1, read as the reverse complement.
AGGTTGGGGCCTCTGCCTTTCAGGATGCCAGGACTACAAAATGTGTGTCTTGGGACACATTTAGCTTAAGATTCCAGAAGTGGATCTGTGCTGTGCTAGGTCTGCTGCAAGCACACTAGAACCAGCTCGCAACAGTTGAGGTGAACAGATTGGTGACCAAGACCATCATCGGTTTCTCTCCGAGTGATGGGTGTGGGCGGAGAAAGTCTCTTGACCACAAGTCCTCGACCTTTTGGTTCTCACCCACGTGACCTCAGTAGACCGGGTGTTGAGTCGGGTCAAGTAGGGTCAGTGGCAAGGACGTATTAAACGCGACGTCAACCCCATTGAAACCCTGCATCAAGCTTTATGGCTGTTGTCATGACGTTGGGGTTCTTCCGTTGCAGCAGAAAGGTTTACACTGCACAGCGTTTTGTGCCAAATGAAGAAGACGGCGAGATGGAAGACTCGTCTTCGTTATGACACAGCCCTTCCCACCGTGACAAGAGTGTACTCCCAATGTGAACATGGCCTGTTACACCGGGCTTTTGTGGAACAAGACCATCCCTCCACTTGGGCACCAGCAAACAGTCAACATCCTGTCAGTTGTATGTTCGGAGTTGGATATTTCATATGAAATGATTAAGCATATTGACACTTGTGGTCTTAAAGAAGTGAATGCGTGTTTCAGCCTCTCGTCCCCCGTGTCATGTAGCAGCAAACAGGACGTGGCAAGGCACCAACAGGCGCGGCCACTACGGCGAGATGAACTGTCTGCTTCCGGTCACCACGTCACGGAACAACACCACCACCGTCCAGGTTCACTCGCTCAAGCCCCAACACCACCACCGTCCAGGTTCACTCGCTCAAGCCCCAACACCACCACCGCCCAGGTTCACTCGCTCAAGCCCCAACACCACCACCGTCCAGGTTCACTCGCTCAAGCCCCAACACCACCACCGTCCAGGTTCACTCGCTCATGCCCCAACACCACCACCGTCCAGGTTCACTCGCTCAAGCCCCAACACCACCACCGTCCAGGTTCACTCGCTCATGCCCCAACACCACCACCGTCCAGGTTCACTCGCTCAAGCCCCAACACCACCACCGTCCAGGTTCACTCGCTCAAGCCCCAACACCACCACCGTCCAGGTTCACTCGCTCATGCCCCAACACCACCACCGTCCAGGTTCACTCGCTCAAGCCCCAACACCACCACCGTCCAGGTTCACTCGCTCAAGCCCCAACACCAACAAACAAGTAAACAACCACTGTAAAAATAAATACATAAATTCAAGAATAACAAATAAACAAATAAATAAATAAATACACATTTTGTCAAGACCACACCAGACGTGACAGAGTGTCCAACACAGAAGTCCTTCGTCACCGTGACACAAACAAAACAAATGTTGTCGAATGTTTCGCCTTTGTATCGCACACATCTGTCTCACTGCCAGTCCCTTTGGGTTTTGTTTTTTGAAAGTCAAGACCAGACAAGACAAGGCAAGGCAAGACAAGACAACAATTATCCCACTTCCCTGCTAAGGGACACGTCGTGTTTCTCGTCGGGTAGGCAGCACTGCCACCCAGCCTCTGCGTGTTTCGGGAATGGGGGTAGGGGGTGGTGGTGGGGGGGGGGGGGGGGGGGCATGGGAGCTAAGGACATCAGACGGTCCTAACTGAGTGGGGAAGGCAGGAAGAGTGCAGGAGTGTTGGGAGGTCACTTTCTGCCTGAAGTCACACGGAAGGGAAGGGCAGGGGGAGGGGGGGGGGTAGTGGTCTCCAGGGTGACCGACGTTAGGGGGGCGACAGTCTCTCTGTATCGAGTCACTGAAGTCAACAAGTGTGTGGAATAATTGAATGAGTGGCGCGAACACACAGAGAGAGAGAGAGAGAGAGAGAGAGAGAGAGAGAGAGAGAGAGAGAGAGAGAGAGAGAGAGTGAAAGAGAGAGAGAGAGAGAGAGAGAGAGAGAGAGAGAGAGAGAGAGAGAGAGAGACCGATAGAGTCAGAGATAGACAGAGTCAGAGTTAGAGATAGAGAGAGAGAGAGAGAGAGAAGAGAGAGAGAGAGGGATATAGGGAGAGAGAGAGAGAGGGATATAGGGAGAGAGAGATAGAGAGAGAGGGATATAGGGAGAGAGAGAGAGATAGAGAGAGAGAGGGATATAGGGAGAGAGATAGAGAGAGAGGGATATAGGGAGAGAGAGAGAGAGGGATATAGGGAGAGAGAGATAGAGAGAGAGGGATATAGGGAGAGAGAGATAGAGAGAGAGAGAGAGGGATATATATATAGAGAGAGGCAAAGAGTTTCAGAGAGAAAGAAAGACAGAGAGATAGAGAGAGAGGGATATAGGGAGAGAGAGAGAGAGAGAGAGAGAGAGAGAGAGAGATAGGGAGAGAGATAGAGAGAGAGAGGGAGAGAGAGAGAGAGAGAGAGAGAGAGAGAGAGAGAGAGATAGGGAGAGAGATAGAGAACGCCAGTGAGAGGCAAAGAGTTTGAGAGGGAAAGAAAGACAGAGAGACACACAGAGAGATAAGAGAGAGAGAAAAGTGAGAGACAGAGACAGACAGGGAGAGACAGAGAGATAAGAGAGAGAGAAAAGTGAGAGACAGAGACAGACAGGGAGAGACAGAGAGATATAGATAGAAAGAGACAAAGAGACAGCCGGACATAGGCTACATACAGAAGCAGAGACAGATATTCAGAGAACAGCCAGCCAGCCAAGGACAGACAGAAAGAGACAGAGAGTGAGAGAGAGAGGGGGAGGTGGTGGTGACATATGCGTTGTCTCTCTCCCCCTCTTTTTCCCTGTCTGTCTGTTTTATATACTCTTTCTTTTAACATTTCTCTCTCTCTCTCTCTCTCTCTCTCTCTCTCTCTCTCTCTCTCTCTCTCTTTTCTCTCTCTCGTTGCCTCTCTCTCTGTCCCCCCTCTCTCTCTCTTTCTCTCGCTCTCTCTTCCTCTCTCTCTCTTCCTTTCTTTCTTTCTCTCTCCCTCTCTCTTTTTCTCTCTCCCTCTTTTTTTCTCTTTGTCTCTCTCGCTCTCTCTTTCTCTCTCTCTTCTTCTCTCTCTACTCTACCTCTCTCTTTCTCTCTCTCTCTGTCTCTCTTTCTTTCTCTCTCTTTCTCTCTCTCTCTCTCTCCCTTTCTTTCTTTCTCTCTCCCTCACTCTCTTTTTCTCTCTCTTTCTCTCTCTCGCTCTCTCTTTCTCTCTCTCTCTCTCTCTCTCTCTCTCTCTCTCTCTCTCTCTCTCTCTCTCTCTCTCTCTCTCTCTCTCGAGTCGACTTTTGTTTTCCTTTGTATTATATTGACATACATGTACATTTCAATGTTCTATCATGCATCATGTATTCGTATAGGTAATGTTGTAATTAGTAATACTGTATGATTGCGATTGACAATTGTCCTTTTATTGTCTTTATTTTTATGTCTTAGTTTAGCAGGGACAGATTGTAAGACTGGGCGTGAGCCTAAAATCTCCATCCTTGAGTAATAAAGTTCGTTCGTTCGTTCGTTTGTTCGTTCTCTACCTCTCTCTTTCTCTCTCTCTGTTTCTCTGTCTCTCTTTCGCTCTCTCTCTCTCATTCATTATCTCTCTCTCTCTCCCTCTCTCTCTTTTGTGTACCGTCTCTTGACAGCCATCTTCTTCTTCTTCTTGGCGTTCGCAGAGGTTACACAATCAGTCCAGCACTGGTGATAAATGTTGTCGTTTTCTCCAACTCCTGTCGACTGCCGTATAGTTTGGTCTGCAAGGGAGTTGGTGACGGCCACACTTCTTTTCGTTCCTCATCTAGTAAGGGACATCGCTGTAAGATGTGTTCCGCTGTTTGGTCTTCTTGACCGCAGGCACAGGTTGGTGATGGCGCCAGCTTGAACTTTCGGTTCATGTGAGCATTGAGCCTGTTGTGGCCAGTACGCAGCCTGATGAGGTTGACTTGCTGCTCTCTGGACATTGTGTGGTAGTCATCTCTGTTTGTCCTTGGCCTCATCAATGCCTTGATGATTGTCTTCTGCTCACTAAAGCTGACACTGTTTTCAGGTTGGTCTTCCACGGCTCCTTCTTTCGCCAGCTCATCTGCCCTTTCATTTCCTGGTATCCCACAGTGTGCTGGTATCCACTGGAGGACAACTCTTCTGGTTTGTCTGACCATCTGTAATGCTTTGGCCAGCTGTGGGAGTTTGTTGTTCTCTAGGGCCTGAAGGACTGAAAGGGCGTCCGAGAGGAAGACAACTTGGTAGCAAGGGTCTGCGGAGTCCTGAACCAAGGAGGCGGCCTGCATGAGAGCTTCTGCTTCTGCTTTATAGTTTGTGCAGTATTTGCCAGTGGCAACGCTGGATGTAGCTGTATGTCCCCCAGGGAACTGGATGAGAATGCCTGCACCTCCATTGAGCACGGCGTTAGTTGCTGATCCATCGGTGTATACATGGATCCACGCCTCTTTTGGGTACTGTTCGTCGATCAGGGCTAAGGTGAGTGCCTGTCGAGCTGTGTCATTCTGATCTTCTCCTGAGGTAACATGTGGAACACTGGTGCAGATCTGGATGCCTGGTTTCTCTGTTGCGTTGGGGGTTTCCTCTTCTTCTTGAGTCAGAGGTAGAGTGTTCTGTGGGAGGACTTCCCTGTACTGTCGAGAAAGTCTCTTGCTCTCGTGTACAAAACTGCTCCGTTTGAGCCGGTTCTTGGTGAGGTTGCTCAGTCTGTGCTTCATGGGGTGGTCGGGTAGGCACTTGAGCTTCTCGGCCAGTACCATAGTCTTGGCTTCTCTTCTCTGACAGAGGGGTTGGATGGTGGTAAGCTTCTCCATTTCCTTGATGGGCGTGGATTTCATTGCACCAGTGATGAGTCGGAGGGCCTGGTTTTGCACACGGTCAAGGGTCTGCAGGTTTGTCTTGACTGAGGTTGACCACGCTGTGGAGCCGTACTCGAGGTGGGGTCTGATTGTTCCCTGGTATACTGTCTTCAGTATCTTCTCGTTCGCTCCCCAGGTGGTACCTGCCAGCTTCCTGAGTATGGCTAGCTTGCGCCGGGCCTTCGTCTCTGCCTGTGCAATGTGTGGTTTCCAGGTCTGCCGTCTATCAAAGGTGACACCAAGGTACGTTGCTTCTTCATCCTCTCTCAGAGGAGTTCCACCAAGCCTAATGGTTCCGGCTTTCTGCTTTGGCGACAGTGTGAATAGGGTGGTGGAGGATTTATCCTTGTTGATGGAGACGCACCAATCTTCTGCCCATGCGTTCAGCCTATCTGCCGCTTGCTGCATTCTGTAGGTGGCAGTACTTGCGTGCTCCTCCTTGCACCAGATCACAAGGTCGTCTGCGTAGAGAGCAGCTTTGATCCCCTTGGGCATCTCAGACACCAGATCGTCGATGAAGAGAAGGAAGAGTGTGGGGGAGAGGACTCCGCCCTGAGGGACGCCATGACGAAGGAGGAACTTCTTGCTTTTGGTCTGGTCGACGTTAACTCTTGCCCTGCGGTTATAGAGGTAAGAGCGAATCCACTGGTACATGTTGCTGGACACGCCTTTCCTCAGCAGTTTTACAAGGAGTCCATCTTTCCAGACCTTGTCAAAGGCCTTCTGAAGATCTATCCAGGTGACGAAGACCAGCTTCTGTTCCTGAAAGGCATCTTCAACTTCTTGCGCCAGGTAAGTGACCTGATCTTCAGTGCTGCGGAACTGTCGGAATCCAGCTTGTTCAGGGGCGAGGAGGTTTCTGGACTCCAGGTACCACCTGAGGCGCTCGTTCACAATTCTCTCCAGGGTCTTTACAACACAGCTGGTGAGGCTGATTGGGCGATAGCTGGTGGCCTTCTTTGGATCCTTCCCTTTTTTTAAGATGGGGATCATGATCGCTTCTCGCCAGAGTTGTGGTAGCGATCCTTCTTGCCAGCTGCTGTTGAAGACCTCGAGTAGCTTGTTCTCTGCTGCACTACCAAGGTGGGTTAGCATCTCGTTGGTGATGCCGTCTGGGCCAGGGGACTTCTTCGCCTTTGACTTTTTCAGAGCTGAGTGCAGCTCGTGGAGTGTGAGTGGTTGACTCATGGCGTCCACTGTCGACTGTCTGGCAGGTCTCTCTCTTTTCTCTCTTCTTGCTTCTCTCTGTTTCTCGGGGCTAACATGGAGGTTGCTCTCAGCTGCATAGCTTTCAGCAAATTGGTTGGCAGCATGCTTTCCAGTTAGCACCTTCTCGTTCTCTTCTAATGTGATCTTTCCTCTGCTGGTGTTCTCATCATTCAACTGCTTGGTGAGCCTCCAGAGCTTTCTGCCATCCTTCTCAAGGTTCAGAGAGCTTGTTTTCTCTTGCCAGCTTCTCCGTCTTGCCTGTAGCTTCTTTTTGAGAAATTTGGCTTTGGCTTCCTGGAGGCGGATGTTGTTGTTTTGTGACGGGTTGACTTCTGCTTCCCTTCTGGCGTCTGCCAGATCATCATCCAGTTCCTGCAATTCATTGCTCCAGTAGGGCTTATAGTCTCTCCTGGCACCCCTGGGAATGGACTCACGCGCTGCTCTGAGGATGCTCATGTTGAAGTCCTTCGCCACCATGTTGATGTCTCGACCCTCGACTCTGATGTCTTTGGTGAGTTCGCTGGTGCGGTGTCTAAAGAGGAACCAGTTTGCTCTTTTGTAGTTCCACCGTGGGAAGGAAGCTTCAGTGCAGGACTCCATGCCCAGGGTCAAAAAGACTGGCCGATGGTCA
>NC_090253.1:65197605-65200105 GCF_037325665.1 Littorina saxatilis | reverse complement strand
GTGCTCCCCCTTGGACCTCCCTAGTCTAGGACCCTGGGTCTTCGCGAGGTGGCCATTGTGGCGTAATCCCTCCGGACTAGCATAACGTTTCCCTATCCCAAGACCGACCGTGCGTGGTCTATGACCACATCCTCTACGAGGTGACCCTATCAACTAGGCAGCGAAAGCCCCTAGGCGAAACACGGCGGATCTAGAGGAGAGAACCTCGATAAAAAATTTGAGCTGCCATGAAGACGGAGCATGTTGGCTGAGGACAGCGGGCAGACCTTCTGTGCCGACACCCATCTACAGGAGAAAACCAGGCATGCACGCATCAAACCCAACATGGCCATACAAACGAAACGGATCATCATCATCATCATCATCATCATGATCATCGTCGACATCATTATCATCGTCAACAAAATATAAAGAGGTTAGTGATAGCAATGCATTCTTGCTAGAAACAGCTTCAGAGAGAGAGAGAGAGAGAGAGAGAGAGAGAGAGAGAGAGAGAGAGAGAGAGAGAGAGAGAGAGAGAGAGAGAGAGACAGAGAGAGACAGAGAGACAGAGACAGAGACAGAGACAGAGACAGAGACAGACAGACAGACAGAGAGACAGAGACAGACAGACATACATGCAAACAGATAGACAGGCAGGCAGACAGCCAGCCAGCCAGCCAGCCAGCCAGACAGACAGACAGACAGACAGACAGACAGACAGAGGCAGAGAGAAATAGAGACATAATTAAAGCTTCTGTTTTTGTATGTGTGCGTGCGTTCGTTCTAGTGTGTTTGCGCGCGAGCGTATGTGTGAGTGTGAGTGTGTGTGTGTGTGTGTATGTGTGGTTGTGTGTGTGTGTGTGTGTGTGACATTTCATCAGAGAGAAGTCTCCAAGCCAAGAAGGAAGCTGGCTACTGAAGGTAACGAGCGAGGCAATTGTGACGGGGCGACCTAGCCAAGCGAGCAGTCAATACGAGCAGAGTCATGGAGAGACAGCGACTTAATGGGCCTCATTACAGCTTCACGACAAAAAACACGTCGTGACTCCGGCATTGCACGACGATGGGTTGACAAGCCGCGTTCGTTTTTTTAATTTGTTGGGATTTTTAAATTCTTGTTTTCTTTTTTCTTAAAAAGATTCTTGGCAAACACGATCGTAACATTACGAAATGATGTCGGTTTCAAAGCGGCGGTGGAATGAAGCAAAATTAATGACATTTTGTTGAACATAGCGAGCCGAGACCAATCTGTCGTGTCGACCGACAGACATTTTGTTGAACATAGCGAGCCGAGACTAGACCAATCTGTCGTGTCGACCGACAGACATTTTGTTGAACATAGCGAGCCGAGACCAATCTGTCGTGTCGACCGACAGACATTTTGTTGAACATAGCGAGCCGAGACCAATCTGTCGTGTCGTCCGAAAGACATTAAACAAGTCGCGTAAGGCGAAAATACAATATTTAGTCAAGTAGCTGTCGAACTCACAGAAGTAAACTGAACGCAATGCCATTTTTCAGCAAGACCGTATACTCGTAGCATCGTCAGTCCACCGCTCATGGCAAGAAGAGCGGGGTAGTAGTTGCGCTAAGAAGGATAGCACGCTTTTCTGTGCCTCTCTTTGTTTTAACTTTCTGAGCGTGTTTTTAATCCAAACATATCATATCTATATGTTTTTGGAATCAGGAACCGACAAGGAATAAGATGAAAGTGTTTTTAAATTGATTTGGACAATTTAATTTTGATAATAATTTTTATATATTTAATTTTCAGAGCTTGTTTTTAATCCGAATATAACATATTTATATGTTTTTGGAATCAGCAAACAATGGAGAATAAGATAAACGTAAATTTGGATCGTTTTATAAATTTTAATTTTTTTTTACAATTTTCAGATTTTTAATGACCAAAGTCATTAATTAATTTTTAAGCCACCAAGCTGAAATGCAATACCGAAGTCCGGGCTTCGTCGAAGATTACTTGACCAAAATTTCAACCAATTTGGTTGAAAAATGAGGGCGTGACAGTGCCGCCTCAACTTTCACGAAAAGCCGGATATGACGTCATCAAAGACATTTATCAAAAAAATGAAAAAAACGTTCGGGGATTTCATACCCAGGAACTCTCATGTCAAATTTCATAAAGATCGGTTCAGTAGTTTAGTCTGAATCGCTCTACACACACACACACACACACGCACACACGCACGCACACACGCACATACACCACGACCCTCGTTTCGATTCCCCCTCGATGTTAAAATATTTAGTCAAAACTTGACTAAATATAAAAACGAAAGGTCGGCACTGGTGAAAGCAAAGGTTTGCCAGCAACGTAAGCTTTTTAATTTTACTTTACGGTTGTCAACAATACGCCCAGCTTTACACATGATCTATTAGTTTGTAAGCTAGGAGAGAGATGTTATGCAAGTAAAGATATTGTGAAAACACATGATCTATTAGTTTGTAAGCAAGGAGAGAGATGTTATGAAAGAAAATATATTCGTGAAAACATTCA
>NC_090253.1:65137605-65192605 GCF_037325665.1 Littorina saxatilis | reverse complement strand
ATGATTGTAACTCTCATGGAAGCAAAATCCGCCTCCTCCCTGGAACAGCCTCTGTTCGTCAACAGTGACCAAAAACCTCCAGAACCCCTTGTCGAATCCTTATGCGAAAGCCATCGCCGACGAAGGAATGTTGACGACTTGTCCTCAGCAAAATATGTGGCAGTGAGAAGGAAATAGCTGGTGGAAGCTCCCCTAGAGTGCCGAATACAATATTCGGTGAAAAACCATCATACTCTAGAAACTGTGTATTAGATCCTTCCCCTTCTGCCGCTGGGTGTCAAGTGCCCCGTACTCGTGTCTCTGTCAGACAACCTAGCCAAAATACACGTGACTGACCTTGTCACAAAACCAGTCCAGCTATACACAATTTTGCCTCCCCAAGCAGAAAAAAGACACGAGAAACTCAATCCCTGAAAATCCCGTGTGCGCTGTCAGCGAAAAACCGTCAGCCCTATGATAGCAGAAACCCGCACTGTGAAGCTCGTGCGTTTCAAAACATCCGTGCTCGGGAGCACTGTCAGCAAACTCTGCTGTGTCCAATATCACGCACAGGCGCTTTCTATCATAACCGACCAAGAACAGGCACTCCACTGAGTGACACTTTCTTGGTCTCTGTCACCCGATCGTGACACACCTCCCCTCTTCAAGACGAAACCTCGGTTTCGCTCACAGTCATGTTCTCCTCTCCAGCCCGAGAGAGAAAGTCAGCTCCAACATTGTTGGCGCCCGGAATGACGCGTACCGTGAATTGGTACGGTTGGAGAATCAACGCCCAGCGCATAAGTCTGGCGTTTGCCAACCTTGCAACCTGAAGATATTGCAGAGGTTGATGGTCCGTCTCCAGACAGAAAGGTCGTCCGTACAGGTACGCTTCGAACTTCTGGATGCCCCAGACAATGGCGAGACACTCGCGTTCAACCGTTGCATACGCTGCCTCGGCCGAGGTCAGCTTACGGCTGGCGAAGCAAACAGGGTGCAAAAACCCCTCTGTCTCCTGAAGCAACACTGCCCCAAGTCCCTTCCCTGAAGCGTCTGTCCTCAGCACGAAGTCCTTGTTCAGGTCTGGTAGTCGGAGAATAGGCTGACTGGTGAGTCGCCTCTTCAGGGTGTTGAATGCGGAGCTGCATTCCTCAGTCCACACTACAACGGTCGGTTGTAGTTTCTTGGTAAGGTTGGTCAGTGGTAGTGCGATTTCGGCAAAGTGCGGGATGAAGCGTCTGTAGAAGCTGGCTAGGCCCAGGAAAGACCTGACTTCTTTCTTCGTGCGCGGTGGCTCCGCCTCCCGAATCTTCTGGATCTTGTCGTCCTCTGGAACGAGCAATCCCTCGCCGACAACATGACCCAGGAAAGACAATTCCCGAAATCCCAAGTAGCACTTGGACGGTTTAGCTCCCAGATTTCCGTCCTTCAACCTTCCGAACACGTCGCGCAGGGCGTCGAGATGTTCAGTCCATGTCTCTGTCGCGATCAGCACATCGTCGATGAAACTGCTGATGTCCTCGCGCTTCAAAGGTTCCAAAAGTTTCCTCATCATGCGAGTGAAGACGGCACCTGCATTCTGTAGACCAAAAGGCATGACTGTCCACTGGAACTGGCCGAATGGAGTGGTAAATGCAGTCTTTGGGCGATCTTCCTCGGCAACTGGGATTTGCCAGTACCCCTTGGTGAGGTCCAGTTTGGAAAAGTACTTGGCCTTGGCCAAGTGACTGAAGAGGTAGTCCACATCAGGCATGGGTTCCGCGTCAAACGCCGTAATCTTGTTCAGCTTCCGGTAGTCGACACAGAACCTGACGCGTCCATCCTTCTTCTTCACCAGCACAATTGGAGAACTGTAGGGAGAGTTCGCTGGCTCGATGACGCCCAACTTCGTCATGTCGGCGATTTCCTTTCTGACCACCTCCTTCTGGGCATGAGGCATGGGATACTGCTTCGTCCTCACTGGCTGTTTCTCCAGCAAGTCGAAGGTAAACACCTCTAGATGCGTCTGAAGTGGTATGTCTGTAAGGACCCGTGCTGCATCCTTCAGGATCTCTTGCAGGTCCGCCTGCTGATCGTCCCCAAGATCAGGTGAGATGTGCACGTCCGTGTGATCCTCACTAGCCTCCAGCGGACAAACTGGTACACGTCCTCCTCCCTGTTCTTCCGTTGTCTCGTCCATCACGACAGCAACTGCTTCTGTCACTTTGTCCTTTTCCCCGTAGGCAGTCCTCTCTATGTAGGCGCGCAGCAGGTTGGCGTGGTACAGGCGTGCTTTCCCGTTCATGACGATCCTGTAGTCGTTCTGGCCCACCTTCGCTGTCACCTCAAAAGGTCCTTGCCACTGCAGTTGTAACTTGTTGTGTTTGACAGGTAGAAGTAGCAACACCCGTTCTCCAATCTTGAAGCTGCGCGGCCGTGCCTTGCGGTCGAATCCTCGCGCGTAACGCTGTGCTGCTCTCCCCAGGTTCTCTTGAGCCAGTTTGCAGGTCTCTTCAATCCTGTTCCTGAGTTCTACGATGTAGGTCGCTGTCGTCTGCACCTCCTCGTCAGCTTCTTCGTCTGTCCAAGCCTGACGCAGGATAGCCATGGGACCGCGTACCTGTCTGCCGTACAACAGCTCGAATGGGGAAAAGCCCAAGCTCTCCTGAGGAACCTCGCGGTATGCAAAAAGCAATGCTGGGATGTACCTGTCCCACGTGCGTGGTTTCTCCTGAGCTAGTTTCCTCAGCATGGTCTTCAAGGTGCCATTGAACCTTTCCACCAGTCCGTTGCACTGAGCATGGTAAGGAGTGGTGAAGTGCTGCTCCAGTGATAGCAGTCGTGCTGCCTCCGCCATCACTCCTCCCGTGAACTGCGTGCCTCTGTCGGTGAGTACCTCTGATGGAATTCCCAGCCGGGACCACATAGTAACCAGAGCCTCAGCTACTCGCGTGGCTTCAATCGATTTCAGAGGGATCGCCTCTGGGTATCGAGTAGCGTAGTCCACCATGGTCAAAATGTATCTGTTTCCGTCCTCAGACGCAGGCAAGATGGGCCCGATGATGTCCACTGCCACCCGACGAAAGGGTTCGTCGATGAGCGGCATCTTCTCCAAGGGGACCTTCCTCACCCTTCCTTTGGAAACCACCTTCTGGCACTTATCGCAGGACGCACAGAAACGTCGGACATCCGTGCAGATGCCTGGCCAGTAAAAGTGGCGCCAGACACGATCCGTGGTCTTCTTGGTACCAAGATGACCTCCCAGAATCGAGTCGTGTGCCGTTGCCATGACACCCTCGCGAAACTCGCGAGGCACGACAACCTGTTTGAATGCACCTTCCTTGTTGCTGAACTCACGGTAGAGCAACTTCTTGTCCCTGAGGAACCTTGACCTCCCATGCTTCCCGCTCAGCTTCACCTTCCCCGACTTCGCGTGCTCCCGAGGAGTAGCTAAGGTCGGGTCAGAATCCTGAGCCTTCGCGAGAAGCGCGGGGGTCACGTTCCCCAGGGCAGCTCGTGCAGCAGGTAGGGGTTTGAGAGGTTTGTCCTCTCGCTCCGCCTGTGCCCGCGTGAGCACTGAAATGACGTCGGGAGACCGATAAACGGGAACCTCCCTGGTGACGCCGTCCACAAACTGAACCCGGTTTCCAATGAGCAAGTCGCATGGAGGATCGTCCATGACGACGGCCACAATGGTCCCCGTGAACAACGGTGTTACGACCTTGATCACTGCCGTGTTCAAGTCGTAAGCGTGAGATGCCTCGGCCATTCTCACCCTGATGCTGTCTCCTGTGTAGGCCATGGCTGGAACTAGACTCGCCCGAACCACTATCATGTCTGCTCCTGTGTCCCGCAGACCTTCGCCCTTCACTCCGTTAACGTAGACGTTGCAGTGGGGCTGGAAATGTTTCCTGGAGCACGGAACGCAGAGTTGTGGAATGGTGCATGAGCTCGTGACGTCCCTGAACTCCTCACTGCCAACGAAGTGAACGCCCTTCTGGTGAGCCTGTCTCTTGTGGCAGTCCTTCTTCACGTGGCCCCGCTTGTTGCAGTAGTAACACTGGATGTCAGTTCTGGAACTCGATCCCTTGTGTCCCTGATCGTCCTTCCCGTCCTTGGGTCCTGAAGAACCCGAATTTCCCGATTTTCCTGGCCGTGAGCCTGAGGATTTGCCGGAGATCGCCTGGGCGTCCTCGTGCACTCTGATCCAGTCGGCTGCTTCCTGAGTAGTCTTAGGCTGGTGTTCCTGCACGAAGGTCACCACCTCAGGTCGCAGGCTGGACATCAGTTGCTCCATGACAATGAGGTCGGCAAGGTCGTTGACGGTCCAGTCCTTTTCGGCCATCTCCACCCAGCGCCGCAGGTAGAGATTAAGGCGTGCCACAAACTGATGACTCAGCTCGCCGCTCAGTCTCTTGCTGTTACGCAGACGTCGTCTGTAGGCTTCAGCAGTCAGGTTGAAGCGCTGGAGTAACGCCTTCTTTAGTGCCTGATAGTCTCTCGCCTCGTCGTCCTCCAAAGCGTTGTAGAGCTGCAATGCGCGTCCCTTTAAGCAGGTGCTAAGGCGGCTAGCCCACGTGGCCTCTTCCCACTTCTGGTCAGATGCAATGCGCTCAAACCGGCGTAAAAAGTCGTCGAGCTCGTCCTTGTCATCGTCGAACGTCGGCAGTCTCGTACGGTCGGCAACAAACGTCGGCGCGCTAGCCTGAGTAAGCGTACCCTTCTCGGCCTGTAGCCTAGCTAGTTCTAGCTGGTGTTCGCGATCCGCCTGTTCCTTCCGGTCTAGTCTGTCACGTTCGTCTTTCTTTTCCTGTCGGTCACGTTCGGCCTGTCGTTCCCTCTCTTGTCTGTCACGTTCCTGTCTCTCAAGCTCGTCTTTCTTATCCTGTCGGTCACGTTCGGCCTGTCGTTCGGCCTGTCGTTCCCTCTCTTGTCTGTCTCGTTCATCTTTCTCTTTCTTTTCTTGTCTGTCACGCTCGTCTTTCTTTTCCTGTCTGTCTCGTTCGTCTTTCTCTTTCTTGTCCTGTCTGTCACGTTCGGCCTGTCGTTCTTGTCTGTCAAGCTCTTCTTTTCTCGTCTGTCGCTCTATGTCTTCCTTACGTTCTAACTCCTTGCGCTTAAGCAAACTACGCGCTCTAACGCGTGCGTCACGCTCTGTCTGTTCCTCGCTACCCGGAGTCTCAAAAGTTATTCTCCTCGTAGGAGATCCCCCTGTAGCCATGGTTATTTTTAGCAAAGCTTTATCACAAAAGTAAGTCTAACGCAGCTATAGCTAGAACACGCGGTGATGAAAGCGGTGGATACAAAAATCCAGCAACCGGAAAATGCAGAAGAAAAATCCAAACGGTGTAGAACAAAACGCGTAGCCTACTTTATGGCTGCTTTTTGCGGTGAAACAAAGTGTTTCCCACAGCCGTGGCCTACTTTATCGGCTGCTTTTTGCGGTGAAACAGAGTGTCTCCCACAGCCTTGGTTAGGACAGAAGTCCTCGGACCCTTCCCCCCCAAAATTCCAACAAAGTCAAAATATGGAGAAAAATCCAAGTAAAACAAGACGGTAGAAATGTAACCTTTTACAGAATGCGAAACAACAATGTAGAGAAAACTGAGTAAAACGAATAACAAATCCGCTAACCCTGCTCAGCTCTCTGCAACGGAAAACTATGAACGTACAACAACAAAGATTCACAAACAAAGGAAAGGGAAGTAATCACAGTTAGCGCATACAATAACTCACAAATTACAATTTACATTTCCTGCAAGATGTGAATCGCTTAAGGTGTGGTATATGATCAAAACTATACAAAAAAGGGTAGCACCAAGCAGAAAATAAGTCGAGCACTGACGAGATTATCTGCTCTTAGTTATCCTTAATTGGTGGGTCTTTATCAGTTGGAAATTAACTGAGTAAATCCCGGCTTGGCCCCCATGTGTCACGTTTCACTATATCACTCAAGGTGATTATGAACCGGTTAATTACTACTAATTAACTAACCACACCACGATCCACTCTCGCAGGCATACAATTAAATAGAGTCAACAAAAGTATAAGTTTCAGACGCCTGTTTATGTATAAACTCTCCACCTCCCTCGAGCCTTCACTCAAAATATGTTCCTTTTACGTTCTCAACACGTAAAAACCAGTGTTCACTGACAAAATGCCAGTAGTATGTAGAAAATTATAGGAACACGCTGAACCCGTGTAAATATAGTTAAATGAGAATGTTCTGTTCGAAAAGCTCTAGTTCGTGCAGGTGTCCACACCCCACGTTGTCACTACTCCAATGAAATCATAGATACGAAAAGACAACGGTGGTCAACGGGGTGCGTACGACATGGTGCACTTAGCTTTATCTCTGCTGCTGCTGCTTAGCCGGTATGCTGGTTAGTTGGTTCGCTGGTTAGCCGGTCCGCTGGTTAGCCGGTCTCCTGGTTAGCCGGTCTCCTGGTTAGCGTAGCTTCAACAGGTCCCGCCAAAGTCAGCCGTGCAGATGTTACAGGAACTCGAAACGAACGAATCGGATCGAACGAACGAACGAAGGCTCAAAAGCCTATGATTGTAACTCTCATGGAAGCAAAATCCGCCTCCTCCCTGGAACAGCCTCTGTTCGTCAACAGTGACCAAAAACCTCCAGAACCCCTTGTCGAATCCTTATGCGAAAGCCATCGCCGACGAAGGAATGTTGACGACTTGTCCTCAGCAAAATATGTGGCAGTGAGAAGGAAATAGCTGGTGGAAGCTCCCCTAGAGTGCCGAATACAATATTCGGTGAAAAACCATCATACTCTAGAAACTGTGTATTAGATCCTTCCCCTTCTGCCGCTGGGTGTCAAGTGCCCCGTACTCGTGTCTCTGTCAGACAACCTAGCCAAAATACACGTGACTGACCTTGTCACAAAACCAGTCCAGCTATACACAATTTTGCCTCCCCAAGCAGAAAAAAGACACGAGAAACTCAATCCCTGAAAATCCCGTGTGCGCTGTCAGCGAAAAACCGTCAGCCCTATGATAGCAGAAACCCGCACTGTGAAGCTCGTGCGTTTCAAAACATCCGTGCTCGGGAGCACTGTCAGCAAACTCTGCTGTGTCCAATATCACGCACAGGCGCTTTCTATCATAACCGACCAAGAACAGGCACTCCACTGAGTGACACTTTCTTGGTCTCTGTCACCCGATCGTGACACAGCCATTGTTAGTCCGAGTTAGTCATTGTTTGTCCGAGTCATTGTCCCAGTCAGCCATTGTTTGTCCCAGTCACCCATTGTTTGTCCGAGTCAGCCAGTGTTTGTCAGAGTCATTGTCCGAGTCAGCCATTGTTTGTCCGAGTCAGCCATTGTTTGTCCCAGTCAGCCATTGCTGCCTGGAGTCAATCACCGTGACAGTCACTGCAGCGCGACATGAAAACTCCATTGCTGATGATTTGAACCTGTCACACAACACCAGTGTGTTCTCTGCACCGCTGGCCTCGCCATACCAGCTTCCGCCTCGTGGGAACGTAGAGGTGAGTGGGGGGGGGGGGGGTGAGAGGTGAGGGGGGATAGACAGGAATCCAAAATGAGGACAGCGACCGGTTTGAAAGTTTGTTGTGAACAAAAAGGTGTTAGTTGTCATTCCGACATCCCGCACAACTGTGCACCCCCCCTCCCCTCCCCTCCTCCCCTGTCATCGTGTTTTCCTCCCTTCTTTGCTGCGCGTGCGATGCAGGGAGAGGGGAAGAAGAGGACACGTCACAAAATATCTTAATCTCCTGAAATATGCTGTGGCCTCAAGGGAACACGGCTTTCGTGGTCCGCCATTATTATAGCCGCCATTATTTGTTTTTGTTGTTGTCAGCTTTTCTAACATTTCTAGTTTGTATTTCCTTGTTTTGTGTGCTTTCCTGGTCGAACCTTCTACATTGCAATTATCTTCTTAAAAACCACGACCTGGAGTTTAAACTTAGGACAATCACCTGAACAGGGTCATCATGGCCCGTGTCTTTTGTCTGGCATCACAACGTACCACGTCAAGTCAGTATCATCTTGACCTCCCCAGCTGGCCACATGAACCTCAACACAGCTGTTTAGCCAAACATAATACTGAGGGTCATTTTAAGCAGGCCTATGTCTCAAAGCAATTGTGCAGGTCCATAATACAGAGAATAGCCTTTTGGTTTAAACAATGTTTATTCATATTTACATGTTCAGGCTAGTCATAGTTATGGTAAAATAGTTTAGTCCCTTTTTAGGGCGAGGGCCAGATGCAAAAAAGCATATCTATGCTTATTCTTGTCACCCTCGAAAAATAAAGATTTGTCATTGTCTGTCTCTGTCTCTGTCTCTGTCTCTGTCTCTCTCTCTCTCTATTCCACCTTCTCTCTCTCTCTCTATTCCACCCTCTCTCTCTCTATTCCACCCTCTCTCTCTCTATTCCACCCCCCCCTTAAGCCTCTCCTCCCCCGGTCAGTCTGAATACTTGTCCCCAAATATTTGTTCTTGATTTGTTTAATCACCGATTATTATCCTTTACGCATTCTTCTGGTTAGATGTGTATGTGTGTTTACTTTATTTTCTTTGGTGTTTTCTCACCTTCTTTTCGTCTTTTCTTTTCTCTCCTAAATTTGGTAAATATTTTGAGTAACATTTACGGATTGTTTTTATTTACTGTGTAAGGGCTTGTCTGCCATGTTCTTATTGTAAATGTGTTTGAAGACACCGCCATTAACCGTAGGCTTGTTGTTGTCTTCACCCTATGTCGATGTACATCCTGAAGTTATTCTCTATGATATATGTTCGCGACAATAGGCCACGATGTCTTGACAAGACTGTTATTCTCTGTGATATGTTCGCGACAGTAGGCCACGATGTCTTGACAAGACTGTTATTCTCTGTGATATATGTTCGCGACAATAGGCCACGATGTCTTGACAAGACTGTTATTCTCTGTGATATGTTCGCGACAATAGGCCACGATGTCTTGACAAGACTGTTATTCTCTGTGATATGTTCGCGACAATAGGCCACGATGTCTTGAAAAGACTGTTATTCTCTATGATATATGTTCGCGACAGTAGGCCACGATGTCTTGACAAGACTGTTATTCTCTGTGATATATATTCGCGACAATAGGCCACGATGTCTTGACAAGACTGTTATTCTCTGTGATATGTTCGCGACAATAGGCCACGATGTCTTGACAAGACTGTTATTCTCTGTGATATGTTCGCGACAATAGGCCACGATGTCTTGACAAGACTGTTATTCTCTGTGATATGTTCGCGACAATAGGCCACGATGTCTTGACAAGACTGTTATTCTCTGTGATATGTTCGCGACAATAGGCCACGATGTCTTGACAAGACTGTTATTCTCTGTGATATGTTCGCGACAATAGGCCACGATGTCTTGACAAGACTGTTATTCTCTGTGATATGTTCGCGACAATAGGCCACGATGTCTTGACAAGACTGTTATTCTCTGTGATATGTTCGCGACAATAGGCTGACTCGGACAAACAATGTGTGTGCTTCGCTGCACGTAAGAGCTAGCTATCTGTTTCAAGACGTCAAGGCCAATTTACGTGTGTTCAAATTCCATATAGCATGCACAGTTATTTGACCAAAGACGCCGAGGCCTCTATTTGTGGGCCAATATCGTAAATTCCAGTCGTTTCCCAGTACAACAGCTAAGTGATCAGAGACAACACAGTCTCTATAACCTGTACAACTGCTATCTGATCAGACAACAGAGTCTGTAACCGTTACAACAGCTTAGTGATCAGAGACAACACGGTCTCTATAACCGGTACAACAGCTATCCGATCAGAGACAACACGGCCTCTGTAAGCTGTGTGATCCAAGACTCATGGCCTCTTTAAGCAGCACACTACATAGAACATCTATCTGACCAAAGACTCACGGCCTCTTTAAGCAGCACATTACGGAATGAAACATGGTCACAGGGGAACCAAGGGAGGCTACTGGGGAGAGAGAGGCGCCGTGTTTATTTTGACAGCAGGCCTCGCGAGGCTGGCACCTTTTTCTAATGGATTAGCTGCCCCTGCTTTCCCTGGCCGCTCCACCAAAGGTCACACCACACGCTGCAACATCGGCCAGCGCTGTACGCTGCAACATCAACAATGGGTGGCGGCCAAGTGTTGAGCTAAGCGGTATTTCATAACGTCGTGTGTTGGAAAAAACATTGTGTTACTTCAGAATTATGGACACGCAGAATTTTGGGTGCGGCGGGGGGGGGGGGGATCACGTGCGGTAAAAAGGAGAAGGGGTTTCTCCAGTTCCCCAGTTGTCAAGTTATGATAACACAACATGTGACGTTGGGAATACAACTTGATGCTGCAATGTCAGAGACAGGGAAGTGGCGGGACCGCCCAAGATGAATATCTGGTGACCTTGTATCTCCAACCTTGACATTGACGATGATACAGCACTTGTTCCCCTCACAACCTTGACATTGACGATGATACAGCACTTGTTCCCCTCACAACCTTAACATTGACGATGATACAGCACTTGTTCCCCTCACAACCTTGACATTAACGATGATACAGCACTTGTTCCCCTCACAACCTTGACATTGACGATGATACAGCACTTGTTCCCCTCACAACCTTGACATTGACGATGATACAGCACTTGTTCCCCTCACAACCTTGACATTGACGATGATACAGCACTTGTTCCCCTCACAACCTTGACATTGACGATGATACAGCACTTGTTCCCCTCACAACCTTGACATTGACGATGATACAGCACTTGTTCCCCTCACAACCTTGACATTAACGATGATACATCACTTGTTCCCCTCACAACCTTGACATTGACGATGATACAGCATTTGTTCCCCTCACAACCTTGACATTAACGATGATACAGCACTTGTTCCCCTCACAACATTGGCTTTGGGTTCAGTGCTAGGTCGATTGAATAATTGATTGCAATGAAAAACGAAAAGAGGATTTAAAGCAGCCAGGCTCAGTCGTGCATTGATTGAGTGACACATGGATGAATGGACTGCTAGCTGGAGTGCTTGGTTGAGTGACACATGGATGAATGGACTGCTAGCTGGAGTGCTTGGTTGGTGGACTCACTGACAACAGATTTGGAGACATAAAATGACGAGTGTGACGCTTTCCTAATCTTTCAATCCGTTCTTGCTAAACATGAAATATTAACTAAAGCAAAACACATTAACACATTAGAAAAGCCCCAACAAGATTATATCACTCAAAACTGAAGTGTTCCAGTTGTGAACACCCTCTCTGTCACCAATTGTGAACACCCTCTCTGTCACCAGTTGTGAACACCCTCTCTGTCACCAGTTGTGAACACCCTCTCTGTCACCAGTTGTGAACACCCTCTCTGTCACCAGTTGTGAACACCCTCTCTGTCACCAGTTGTGAACACCCTCTCTGTCACCAGTTGTGAACACTCTCTCTGTCACCAGTTGTGAACACCCTCTCTGTCACCAGTTGTGAACACCCTCTCTGTCACCAGTTGTGAACACCCTCTCTGTCACCAGTTGTGAACACCCTCTCTGTCACCAGTTGTGAACACCCTCTCTGTCACCAGTTGTGAACACCCTCTCTGTCACCAGTTGTGAACACCCTCTCTGTCACCAGTGTGGAACACTGTGTGGCATGCTATATCATTTTATTGGCAAAAGTAGCACACATGAAAGACAGTAAAGAGTGTTTACCATGTGTTCTACTTTTACAGACGGGCGCAGTGGTGTGGTGGTAAGACGTCGGCCTTCTAATCGGGAGGTCAAGAGTTCGAATCCCGGTCGCTGCCGCCTGGTGGGTTAAGAGTGGAGATTTTTCCGATCTCCCAGGTCAACTTATGTGCATACCTGCTAGTGACTTAACCCCCTTCGTGTGTACACGCAAGCACAAGACAAAGTGCGCACGGAAAAGATCCTGTAATCCATGTCAGAGTTTGGTGGGGTTATGGAACCACGAAAATACCCAGCATGCCTTCTCAACGAAAGCGGAGTGAAGCTGACTATGCTCTCAGAGTATAGTGTGGGGAACCCAAATGGGCAAACGAGCTCACACGTAACCGGAAAATTCTGGAACGCTGAAGAAGAACTTCTACTTTTGCTAGTAATGCTAACCTAGGCTATATTGGATGTCACAGTGTTCAAAACTGGTTACAGCGAGGGTGTTCAGAAGGGGAACACTTTAATTTCAAGTTTGGCTTTGCTGTTTCCTGCGGCCTCACAGACCGGTCAATGACAACATCACAATAACAATAATGACACTCCCTGCGGACTGTCCAACAAGTTGAAGAGAGGCCTCACAGACCGGTCAATGACAACATCACAATAACAATAATGACACTCCCTGCGGCCTGTCCAACAACTTGAAGAGAGGCCTCACAGACCGGTCAATGACAACATCACAATAACAATAATGACACTCCCTGCGGTCTGTCCAACAACTTGAAGAGAGGCCTCACAGACCGGTCAATGACAACATCACAATAACAATAATGACACTCCCTGCGGCCTGTCCAACAACTTGAAGAGAGTCCTCACAGACCGGTCAATGACAACATCACAATAACAATAATGACACTCCCTCCGGACTGTCCAACAAGTTGAAGAGAGGCCTCACAGACCGGTCAATGCCACCATCACAATAATAATAATGACACTCCCTGCGGACTGTCCAACAAGTTGAAGAGAGGCCCCGCGACACGATCTCTCTTCGGTTTACGACAGAAGAAGGTTGACGGTGTGAACGCGATAAACGCTGACTAGGCAGGACTTCATTACAAAGACCCAAGCAGCATTATACTTCGCCGTGACCTCACAAAAAACCGGGACGGCTCAGAATATAAACGACTGTGAAGAAACTGAAAGCTGAAAGATACGGCAAGAAAAGCGGGGCCCAAGAAAGTGTGATCGCCGTCCCCTGAGTAAAAAAGACATTATTTACTTGTCGCTCAAATTGAATAACGATGAATATTTATTGGTGGGATCCTACAAACTGCATACGCAAATGTCTCATCTGCATTTTCATGTCCCGGGTGGGTCTGATGGCGCCAGGAGTTAAAATAATGGTCTCGGTTCGCCTTCTTTGTTGGCCGCCACGTTAAAATAATGGTCTCGGCCCGCCTTCTTTGTTGGCCGCCACGTTCAAATAAGCATTGTGGGGCGGCGGTGCCCGAGACTACTCTCCCCGGGGACCACTGAACACAGTATTGTAGTCTATTGTCTATGTGTAAGAGAAGAGTGATCAGACTAGGACAGAGCAAAATACCAACCTTATGTATAACAAGCCAAGCTAACAAGCAAGTAAGCAAGCAGGGCAAGGGCCCAATCTACCAACCAACCAACCAATCTACCAACCAACCAACCAACCAACCAACCAACCAACCAACCAACTCTTTTGCACAGACATCACGTATTGATTTCATAACCTTCCAACGATCTAAGAAACGGTAGAGGTCTGTGCTTAAAATCAGGTGATAAGATGCCTTCCCGTGGAAGACTATCTTCTGTTAGATTGTGCATAAAGAAACAACCTTGTTCATGAATAGATTACTCCCAACAAACAAACAAACACACATAAGGAGGAGGTAGGGACGTAATTAATGTAACAAAGTCACACAGCGACAGAGATCTAGTGCACACCCTCATTACAGCTAGTGGTGTACTGTAAACCCCGTGACGATCAGACAGACTGCACAAATGTGATACCACCCTCATTACAGCTAGTGGTGTACTGTAAACCCCGTGACGATCAGACAGACTGCACAAATGTGATACCACCCTCATTATAGCTAGGGGTGTACTGTAAACCCCGTGACGATCAGACAGACTGCACAAAGGTGATACCACCCTCATTACAGCTAGGGGTGTTCCGTAACGCCCGTGTCGATCAGACAGACTGCACAAAGGTGATACCACCCTCATTACAGCTTGTGGTGTACCGTAACCCCCGTGACGATCAGACAGACTGCACAAAGGTGATACCACCCTCATTACAGCTAGGGGTGTTCCGTAACCCCCGTGACGATCAGACAGACTGCACAAAGGTGATACCACCCTCATTACAGCTTGTGGTGTACCGTAACCCCCGTGACGATCAGACAGACTGCACAAAGGTGATACCACCCTCTTTACAGATAGGGGTGTACTGTAACCCCCGTGACGATCAGACAGACTGCACAAAGGTGATACCACCCTCATTACAGCTGGGGGTGTACTGTAACCCCCGTGACGATCAGACAGACTGCACAAAGGTGATACCAACCTCATTACAGCTAGTGGTGTACTGTAACCCCCGTAACGATCAGACAGACTGCACAAAGGTGATACCACCCTCATTACAGCTAGTGGTGTACCGTAACCCCCGTGACGATTAGACAGACTGCACAAAGGTGATACCACCCTCATTACAGCTAGTGGTGTACTGTAAACCCCGTGACGATCAGACAGACTGCACAAATGTGATACCACCCTCATTATAGCTAGGGGTGTTCCGTAACCCCCGTGGCGATCAGACAGACTGCACAAAGGTGATACCACCCTCATTATAGCTTGGGGTGTACTGTAACCCCCGTGACGATCAGACAGACTGCACTAAGGTGATACCACCCTCATTACAGCTAGGGGTGTTCCGTAACGCCCGTGTCGATCAGACAGACTGCACGAAGGTGATACCACCCTCATTACAGCTAGTGGTGTACCGTAACCCCCGTAACGATCAGACAGACTGCACAAAGGTGATACCACCCTCATTACAGCTAAGGGTGTTCCGTAACGCCCGTGTCGATCAGACAGACTGCACTGAGGTGATACCACACTCATTACAGCTAGGGGTGTTCCGTAACGCCCATGACGGTCAGACAGACTGCACTGAGGTGATACCACACTCGTCATGCTGGGGGCCATTCAAGCTGGTCGCTTCCGGTCTGCGCGTGCTCAAAGCGTAACATCATCAACATGATCGTCGTAAAACAATGAAGCCACTGAAATCAAACAAAACGGCTTACAAACGTCGCTCAATAAATGATAGTACATCAAAAATGCAATACAATGGTGATGGAGGGAGACAAGTGAGGCGATAGGGGGGGGGGGGAGGGGTTAATGAGGCGTGATTAGTTTCTGCGACAGTTACATCAACAGCCGGGCAGAACGCTGTTGACTGTCACCACTGAAGCGTGACGAACACACTGGATGAACTGTGTCATCTGTTGTCACCACAATGTTATTGTTGTCAGCGTTATAATACACGCGCGGCACGGAACGGGCTAACGGAGTGCGCTACAAACCACTTTACGGCTCCATTACTATAATCACGGCCACTGATTTGACAAATCGCCTCTTGCAACGGTCACACCAAAATGCCCCGAATCTCCTGCAGACAATGGGTAAACTTGATACCTCTCTCTCTCTCTCTCTCTCTCTCTCTCTCTCTCTCTCTCTCTCACACACACACACACACACACACAGCTGCACGCAAATACAAACACACACGCACACACACGCGCACGCGGCACACACACAGACACGCACACACACACACACACACACGGCTACCACACAAATACAAACACACACGCACACTAATGCGCACGCACACACACACAGAAACACAAACACACACACAGACACACACACACACACACACATACACACACACACACACACACACACGCACACACACACACACACCAACATACATCCCCCCCCACACACACACACAAACGCAGTGGGGACGGGAAATAGAGACAAGACTTGGTGCAGAGTTGCAGGCAGCGGATCAAACACCGGGCAGCAATTAGCGGCCAGGTAGAGCCAGGGTCGCCATGAAAGCTGATGAGTGTTTGACGCCGTGTAGCAAATCGGGTAACCTGTCTCTTCCCGTCACGGCTTGTGATGTATCACACACACGTCACGAATCGATCTTTCTCAACACACACACACGCACGCACGCACGCACACACACACACGCACGTACGCGCATGCACGCACGCACGCACGCACGCCCGCACACACACACACACACACACACACACACATGTGCATATGATGGCCCATTATGTCAAAAGGTATTGACAATGACGCATCAAACGCCGGCATCAAAGACATTCAGTTTGCTGCAAGCGACGCGATCAGCACGTATCCATGCTTTTATTCCAACAGTCTGCCAGGCCCCATTTATTATTCTTTTGTTTTATATAGTACCGGTACCAAATCTAGGTATAACAATAGTCTTTTGAATGCAGGTTTGTTCCTGAGAATTTCTGTAAAGGTGTTATTAAACATGAAAAAGTACATGCACCTGTTTGTCGGTATTACATCAGGTATTCGACTTGTCATCCTGGCAAAAATACCAACAATCACAGAGACAAGAAGCGTAATCATAACCAGCCAATCAGTCACTTGATGAAAACCAGGCAATACATCACTCAACACACACGAGGTACTGACACTGCACGATATGGTAACTGCAAACATTGATAAAAGACCTTTTGCTCAAATTAAATTATAGTGTTTGTGGCAAATCCGATGTAACTTGAGATTGGTTGTCTGTCACTTGATAATAGCAAGTCAACTATTTTGTTATTTTCTTTATCTTCAACAGGAGATATGTCAATGCTAACACATAAATCAACGAAGACAACTTCAAAGGAGTTAAATAGAATAAAATAAATGAATGAATGTATTTTCTGCTCTTTTTATGTGACGATTTCACGCAACCTATTCTGTGCTTGTGCAACATGTCTGCGCTGGGTCGTCTTGACAGAGACAAGGACAGACCATGCAGCTCTGTGGCTTCTTGACAGAGATAAGGACAGACCATGCAGCTCTGTGGCTTCTTCACAGAGACAAGGACAGACCATACAGCTCTGTGGTTCCTTCACAGAGACAAGGACAGACTATGCAGCTCTGTGGCTCCTTCACAGAGACAAGGACAGACCATGCAGCTCTGTGGCTTCTTCACAGAGACAAGGACAAACCATGCAGCTCTGTTGCTTCTTCACAGAGACAAGGCCGGACAGACCATGCAGCTCTGTGGCTTCTTCACAGAGACAAAGACAGACCATGCGGCTCTGTGGCAAGGACAGACCATGCGGCTCTGTGGCTCCTTCACAGAGACAAGGACAGACCATGCAGCTCTGTGGCTTCTTCACAGAGACAAGGACAGACCATGTAGCTCTGTGGCTTCTTCACAGAGACAAGGATAGACCGTGCAGCTCTGTGGCTTCTTGGCAGAGACAAGGACAGACCATGCAGCTCTGTGGCTTCTTCACAGAGACAAGGCCGGACAGACCATGCAGCTCTGTGGCTTCTTCACAGAGACAAGGCCGGACAGACCATGCAGCTCTGTGGCTTCTTCACAGAGACAAAGACAGACCATGCGGCTCTGTGGCAAGGACAGACCATGCGGCTCTGTGGCTCCTTCGCATTGACAAGGACAGACCATGCAGCTCTGTGGCTTCTTCACAGAGACAAGGACAGACCATGTAGCTCTGTGGCTTCTTCACAGAGACAAGGACAGACCGTGCAGCTCTGTGGCTTCTTGGCAGAGACAAGGACATAACATGCAGCTCTGTGGCTTCTTGACAGAGACAAGGACAGACCATGCAGCTCTGTGGCTTCTTCACAGAGACAAGGACAGACCATGCAGCTCTGTGGCTTCTTCACAGAGACAAGGCCGGACAGACCATGCAGCTCTGTGGCTTCTTCACAGAGACAAAGACAGACCATGCGGCTCTGTGGCTCCTTCACAGAGACAAGGACAGACCATGCAGCTCTGTGGCTTCTTCACAGAGACAAGGACAGACCATGCAGCTCTGTGGCTTCTTCACAGAGACAAGGACAGACCATGCAGCTCTGTGGCTTCTTCACAGAGACAAGGACAGACCGTGCAGCTCTGTGGCTTCTTCACAGAGACAAGGACAGACCATGTAGCTCTGTGGCTTCTTCACAGAGACAAGGACAGACCATGTAGCTCTGTGGCTTCTTCACAGAGACAATGGCAGACCATGTAGCTCGATCTGTGGCTTCTTCACAGAGACAAGGACAGACCGTGCAGCTCTGTGGCTTCTTCACAGAGACAAGGACAGACCATGTAGCTCTGTGGCTCCTTCACAGAGACAAGGACAGACCATGCAGCTCTGTGGCTTCTTCACAGAGACAAGGACAGACCGTGCAGCTATGTGGCTTCTTGGCAGAGACAAGAACATACCATGCAGCTCTGTGGCTTCTTGACAGAGACAAGGACATACCAAGCAGCTATGTGGCTTCTTGACAGAGACAAGGACAGACCATGCAGCTCTGTTGCTTCTTGACAGAGACAAAGACAGACCATGCAGCTCTGTGGCTCCCATGTCATCAGGGCTGTGGTGCACGAAGCGAACCTGGGTGCCACCCAACTTTGTTTGGAGCAAGCCACGGGGTTTGATTGGTTGAAATCAAGATTTGTTGTGATTTCACTCATTCAGACCCCATGGCTTGTTCCCACCCAGTTTTGCTTCGTGCACATCAGTCCTCGTATCAGAATTCTATCGACTGAATTATGGAATCTTAAATCATTCCTCTGTGCATGGTTTCAACGTCATCTGGTATGAGAATGTTATCGATGAGCTCATGGCATCATGATCAAACCTCGTGACAGGCCCATTATCGTGTGTCCATTCTTCGTAATCCACTCTAACGCACTTCAGCACTATATACAAAACTCATTTTCTGCCACACTTCAATGATACAGTGCTAAGTTTCTAACCTTGGTCTTTTTCTGACAGGGTAGTCAAGTCATACTTATGAGTTTTGTGTATGTGTGTGTGTTTTTACCAGGAAAGAAATGTGTAACACCCCCCTTCCCCCCCCCTCCCCCCCGTGGCTTCACTGCCTGACATGACAGAAAAAGAATCGATCCGACGATATGCTAATTGATCAGACCTCGTGGCTGCTCCCCTGTCGTGTAGCTATTCTTCCCAGCGTACTGTGCTTCATGCTATGGACTATATAGTACACACGTGGTTTTATATAACAGTGGTCTTTTTAGAACTGACAAGAAAGTGAGATCCTCCATGGTAGTGTGACTATACACTATCGGGCAGCCAATGAAAATGAGATCCTCTATGGTAGTGTGACTATACACTATCGGGCAGCCAATGAAAATGAGATCCTCTATGGTAGTGTGACTATACACTATCGGGCAGCCAATGAAAATGAGATCCTCCATGGTAGTGTGACTATACACTATCGGGCAGCCAATGAAAATGAGATCCTCCATGGTAGTGTGACTATACATTATCGGGCAGCCAATGAAAATGAGATCCTCCATGGTAGTGTGACTATACACTATCGGGCAGCCAATGAAAATGAGATCCTCCATGGTAGTGTGACTATACACTATCGGGCAGCCAATGAAAATGAGATCCTCTATGGTAGTGTGACTATACACTATCGGGCAGCCAATAAAAGTGTGATCCTCCATGGTAGTGTGACTGTACACTATCGGGCAGCCAATGATCCAATCATCGGATCTCTGATCAGCCTCGTGATCGCTCCACTCCAGTCACGTGACTATTCTTCATAAGATAGTGTCACACTCTGCTCTGACCTTGGCTATATTCTATAAGACAAGAAACGAATGTGTAACTCTTCATATTAGACATGCTATATCACTACGCTATCACTGTAGTATTTCTATCCATGGCCTTGTTTTAACAGACAAGAGAGAGTGGTATCGTCTATGTGAGTTCACCGCTCTATTGGCCTTGTTTTGTTGTGTCATTGTTTCGTTTATTGTTGTGTGGTATTGATAAGGAATGAATGCGATTACGAATGTTACCCATTTGAGGAAAGAAAGCAGTGGCTGTTATGTCTGTCTTTTTCTTTTTCTTCTGGTGATATTTGCAGGAATGAGGACTCCGTCGACTCGACATGGCGACGATCTGATAGTCGTGTGACCATTCTACACCGCGTTCTGTGTCCCCATTGGATGTCAAGGTCACGTGATGTTATGACACAGCACGACCCCTGGCGTCAACAGTTGTATGTTCACGTCACACGATGCAAACTAACCCAAAGTCTTCTGGAAGTCGTCACAGACTTGTCAAAGTGACGTGTACACGGTGAAACTGTTATGAGGATTCTGACTGTGCCATGCTAGGCACGCAGAGCAAAAAGGACAGGATGCATCATTAACGACACCCCCTCCCACCACACCTCTTCGATTTGGGTTTACAAAAGAAGCCACTTCATGATTTCTCTTTTTTGATTGTGTGGAATGGTGCATTACATGAAACACACCCTCGAATTTCCACACATGCCAGCTCAAAACGTTGACAAACATGGAATTCAGCAGACCTCAGGGGACGTTAAACTTTACCAGTCAGTCAGATGGCGAGCATCGGCTGCTTGTGGCTCGTGCCCTGCTGCACTCACAGGGACCGTTGTTCACAGTGTCACGTGACAGGCTGTGGTCAGCGCCTCGAGTGACCAGTGGTAAGGGAGGGGGGTGGGGGGTATTGGGATGATCTCCCCTTGTCTGGTGCTGACCCTGGTCACTGACTCCACTGCACGCTATGGTCCGTGAGGACACTTCTCTGACTGTAAGTCAATCTTGTCCCTCCCTGCCTCTCTCTCCTTCTCTCTGTCGTTGATTTTGAAGTGTCGCTCTTGCAGCAAAATTACGCACATTTTTACCAATATAATCTGACAACAGCACACATTTGTGACCATCCACCACGGAATGAGTCGCATGTCACCGTTGCATGTGTAGCCGTGTGGAGATTTCACGGCCACTGTCTTTGCTTTTCTCTGCCAATCCCTGTCCCGTTTATTCCCCGTGAGGCGACCATGTGTGTATCACTGTATGTCTTTTGTTGTACTTGTGCTCTTAGGATGCATGTGTCGTGGTTGGTTGAATGTTTACATGCTGATTGGTTAATTCGTATTGTGCGCGCGCATTCGGCCCCCGATAGCGTGAGGCGGTCAGTCTGACCCGTGACGCGAAGGTGACAAGACCCTGGGCGGTCTGTGTGTGTGTTGAGTGATTTGAGACCGGCGATTTGTTGAACGGCCCCGCCATAACTTCGTTTGTTTAATTCTGCATTGAAGAGTGAACTGTAAGTAGAGTTTGGTTCTTGTTTGTATTATTGTATTTGCTAGGTTTGATCAGGCCTATGATGTGTTATGAGCGTGTGATTGATGCATTGGTGTGCAAGTACTATGTGTTAGCCATTTTGATCGGCAGTATAGTGACGTCATAGCGTCTGTTTCGTTGTTTTGCCCCTAACGCTACTTACCCGCTAACAATGTTCACTGTCACGCTTCGATATCCGTGATCGTTTGTTTAGGGAATTAGGTTTGTCTCTCCTTTCTTCCCCTTCCTTTTTATTTCAGCTTAACAGCTGAGTATTTGTTATCGTTATGAACATTTCCTTTGCGCTTCATTGTGTCATGTTCTTATGTTGTTTTCCTTTCTTTTTCATGTGTCTGCAGACACTGCCTTCTGGTGTATTTTAATCTTCTTCTTCTTCTTCTTGGCGTTCGCAGAGGTTACACAATCAGTCCAGCACTGGTGATAAATGTTGTCGTTTTCTCCAACTCCTGTCGACTGCCGTATAGTTTGGTCTGCAAGGGAGTTGGTGACGGCCACACTTCTTTTCGTTCCTCATCTAGTAAGGGACATCGCTGTAAGATGTGTTCCGCTGTTTGGTCTTCTTGACCGCAGGCACAGGTTGGTGATGGCGCCAGCTTGAACTTTCGGTTCATGTGAGCATTGAGCCTGTTGTGGCCAGTACGCAGCCTGATGAGTTTGACTTGCTGCTCTCTGGACAGTGTGTGGTAGTCATCTCTGTTTGTCCTTGGCCTCATCAATGCCTTGATGATTGTCTTCTGCTCACTAAAGCTGACACTGTTTTCAGGTTGGTCTTCCACGGCTCCTTCTTTCGCCAGCTCATCTGCCCTTTCATTTCCTGGTATCCCACAGTGTGCTGGTATCCACTGGAGGACAACTCTTCTGGTTTGTCTGACCATCTGTAATGCTTTGGCCAGCTGTGGGAGTTTGTCGTTCTCTAGGGCCTGAAGGACTGAAAGGGCGTCCGAGAGGAAGACAACTTGGTAGCAAGGGTCTGCGGAGTCCTGAACGAAGGAGGCGGCCTGCATGAGAGCTTCTGCTTCTGCTTTATAGTTTGTGCAGTGTTTGCCAGTGGCAACGCTGGATGTAGCTGTATGTCCCCCAGGGAACTGGATGAGAATGCCTGCACCTCCATTGAGCACGGCGTTAGTTGCTGATCTTGTTAGATCAACCTCTGTCTCGGCGTCTCATGTGAATACTTCCTGGCCTTCCCCCCCTTCCACTCCACCTTATCACAAATGGCGCTGCGCAGCAGGGTTCAGGAAGTATAGACGCCATAATTAACATCAGAAGGCAGTGTAGGAGGTACTCGGCGTATCAAAGATGGCGGTCGACGTGGCTCCTAGACCGCAGTGGCAAATGTTTTCCCCTCCCAGGCTTCCCCTCTTCACTAGCGGCGAAGATGGCTGTTCACTAGACGACTTCGTTACGGAGGCTCGTCGCATCATTGCCCACTTCAACCTGGGGGCACTGGGCGGCGAAACTGCTGAATGGCTGATCCAGTCACTTGCTGGGCCAGCCAGGAGGGAGGTAAATCTGCATCCCCCACAGGAGACCGCCACTGCCAACTTTGTATTGAACATCTTGCAAGACACTTTTGGAGATCACACCTGCGTGGTTGCACAGATGTCAGCGTTCTATGAGCGCAACCAGAGTCAAGAGGAAAGCGTTCTTGACTATGCCCACGCATTGCAGGCTACCCAGATGAAGGTTAACGCTGTGGAACTTGATACCCTTAAGGATATTACCCTCCGAGGTCATTTTATCAATGGACTTTGTTTGCCTGAGTTGAGACGTGATCTGAGGGAGTTTGCTAGAAAGCGTGAGGGTGCATCTTTTGCTGTAGTGCGAGCGGAAGCTCTCAGATGGATGGGAGAGGACTTTGAGTTAGTGAAGCAAGCTGCTGCAGAGGAAAGTTCTGCTTTGAACGAAATGCATGTAGAAGTCAGTGCGCTGGCGGCGAAATCCACACAGCTGTCAGTCGAAATGAATCATCGTGTGCCTGCCGTTCCCAAAGTTGCCTCAGGGAAGTTACTACCATCTTCGAAACCACGCTGCTGGATTTGTGGCCGCAGCGGGCATCTCCAGAGCAGGTGCCCAGCGAAGCGTCCAGTGTGCAAGCAGCCGTTGTCATGGCGACAGCCTAGTGAGCCATACTGTGGAGGTCATAGGCTAGCAGTCATCCGACAAGTTCTACGAGAGCAGGCCAGCCAGACGGATCTTGTGTCTGCTGGAAGTCAAAGTCAGGAGACAGTCCCACCCCCTGTGAAGCTAGCAGACGCTGAGCAGCCTTGTGAGTCCGAGTGTAATCCTTTCCCCTGTTCCCCCGCTCCCGTTAGGCTACCCCCGCGTCCACTCCGGAGAACTTTCTTCCCTAAGCTGGTGATCTGACCATGACCTTTCTACACTTGTGTTAAGACAGAAAGAAACAGTTGGTGCGCCGAGAAGCAATCAAAGTTCTCTCCTACTGTTATATCTGAATCAAGACTGGAGTTTTATATTAGCATCTATAGTCATTGGCTCATGTGGTTTGGTTGATTTTGCTTAAATGGTTTGTGTGACTTGCATGTCAACTTTTATTGTTAAATGCTAATTTTGGTTACTCGTCGATGTTTTGTTCCTTCTACGTTTGTATTGCGTTGTAATGTCACGTTCAGCTCGTCCTAGGGCGTTGAATCTGCGAGGCCGCAGTTTGTTAAAGAGTTGGGGGGGATGTAGCCGTGTAGAGATTTCACGGCCACTGTCTTTGCTTTTCTCTGCCAATCCCTGTCCCGTTTATTCCCCGTGAGGCGACCATGTGTGTATCACTGTATGTCTTTGTTGTACTTGTGCTTAGGATGCATGTGTCGTGGTTGGTTGAATGTTTACATGCTGATTGGTTAATTCGTATTGTGCGCGCGCATTCGGCCCCCGATAGCGTGAGGCGGTCAGTCTGACCCGTGACGCGAAGGTGACAAGACCCTGGGCGGGCGCGGGAGATGGAAGCTTGCTGTATGTTATGTAATGTATATATTGTGTGTGATACGTGGAAATGTGATACTATTTATTTGCATGTATGATACAGGTACAAATGTGATAATTGTAGGCTTATACTAGTGATTACTGTGTGTGATACATGAAATGTGATATGAATGCTGTTTTTATATGTTATACTCTTACTTTCTCCCAAGCGCAAGACAAATTCTTCTTTGAAAATTGAAGCCAATAAAATTTGAGTTGAGTTGAGTTGAGTTGGGTCTGTGTGTGTGTTGAGTGATTTGAGACCGGCGATTTGTTGAACGGCCCCGCCATAACTTCGTTTGTTTAATTCTGCATTGAAGAGTGAACTGTAAGTAGAGTTTGGTTCTTGTTTGTATTATTGTATTTGCTAGGTTTGATCAGGCCTATGATGTGTTATGAGCGTGTGATTGATGCATTGGTGTGCAAGTACTATGTGTTAGCCATTTTGATCGGCAGTATAGTGACGTCATAGCGTCTGTTTCGTTGTTTTGCCCCTAACGCTACTTACCCGCTAACAATGTTCACTGTCACGCTTCGATATCCGTGATCGTTTGTTTAGGGAATTAGGTTTGTCTCTCCTTTCTTCCCCTTCCTTTTTATTTCAGCTTAACAGCTGAGTATTTGTTATCGTTATGAACATTTCCTTTGCGCTTCATTGTGTCATGTTCTTATGTTGTTTTCCTTTCTTTTTCATGTGTCTGCAGACACTGCCTTCTGGTGTATTTTAATAAAGACATGTTAGATCAACCTCTGTCTCGGCGTCTCATGTGAATACTTCCTGGCCTTCCCCCCCTTCCACTCCACCTTATCACACATGGTTTTCATATTTTTACATTTTCCTAAAGAGTTTTTTATGCTCTATCCAGTGGTGAAACCCGTTTTAGAAAAGAGCAAAAACTGTTTGAGTTATAAGCCTGTGACTGAGGTGACCCTCACACTGTTACCAAACACTCCCCGGACTTATATTAAGCCTAGCGCAGAACCGCGCGAGGTGACATGCGACTCATTTCGTGGTGGAGGGTCACATTTGTTGATCACTTATAGCTAGTGTGCACGTAATTGGCTAAAATTGCTTCAAACAAGAAAAGCAGCTAATTGCAATTTTCTGGACGTTATTTATTCTCACGAAAGATCCAAACAAGGCGTCAATTTGAAACAGATGGTGTCTCAGAGAGGGGTTCACTAGTCCGAGGGTTCACTAGTCCGAGGGTTCACTAGTTCGAGGGTCCACTAGTCCGAGGGTTCACTAGTCCGAGGGTTCACTAGTCCGAGGGTCCACTATAGACGCTTGAACAAAGGATATTCAATTTGATTTGTTTTTATTTTGTGAGTGTATGTGTGCGTGGATGTGCGTGTGCGTGCGTGCGTGTGTTTTTCACTACTGTGGGAACCAAATCGAAGAATATTCTCATAAAAACACTGAGTTGTTTTCATTCAAAAAGATAATGTGGTGTTTTATATTGGACTGAAGAAATCTCAGACTATTTCCCCCAAGAAACTTAGTTATTTATATTTTGACTGAAGAAAGGATATTAAATTTATCAGGATACCGCCCCGACTGGACAATTACGTGATCGAACTGCCTACAGTTTTTAGTCATATTATATAGCCCCTCGGGTTTCCTTTTGCCCGTGAGGGTCAATTAGATATCCCACCGACCTGAATTATGGAGAGGATCGAGCCTGGGTTGTACTACAGCCTCACACATAATTTCATTGAAATCGGTTCTCAAACATCGGATATCTATTTGCGGACAGACAGACACACACACACACACACACACACACACACACACACACACACACACACACACAGACAGACACACACACACACACAGACAGACACACACACACACAGAGACAGACAGACACAGTGAAACCTATATACCGCCTTTTAAGGGGCGGTATAATAACTGAAAAATCAAGCGTCTATAGTGAACCCTCGGACTAGTGAACCCTCGGACTAGTGAACCCTCGGACTAGTGGGACGAACTGGAAAATCAAGCGTCTGTAGTAAACCCTCGGACTAGTGAACCCTCGGACTAGTGAACCCTCGGACTAGTTGGACGTTCCCGTCTAACCTTGTCTCCGTGGCACTAGTGCAGAGTAATTATGAGAGAGTTTTTTCTAACTGTGTGTCTGTGTAGTGTTGCCCAATTAGCTGCCCGCAGTCGACAGTTCTAAAGGAACCAATACAAATATTTATGGTCCATTACGGCAAGGCTTATTCAAACTTACGATTGACTCAACACGAGTTAAAACTGACGGCGCGCAACGCTGCGAATGTCAGATTAGAGTTTGAATTCTTTTTTCTTGATGAGAAAATAAAACACAAAATAATAGGACACTTGTGAGTCTTCCTGATTAGTCCTCAGTTGACCCCCGGCTATAGCTATCAATAATACCAGCTATTGTGTTTTCAGCGTAGCAATAGGGCCCGATATTTAGACGAGACAAGTATAATGCCGACGAGTCGAAGACGAGTCGCATTATACTTGTTCGAGTCTAAATATCGGACCCTATTGCTACGATGAAAACACAATAGTGTTTATATAGCTATTCTGACATTAAATTCTGTGTTAAAATCATGTTTTTGTCAGCAACAAGTACCAGAATGGTCCATGTCGTTGATTGCAGACGACGGTTCCCTTTCCGCATGAAGCCACGGAAATAACCGAACATTGAAAAACCCACGGACATGTATTACGGAGAAAACTCGAGATAACCGGATGTTTAGCATTACGTCAATATGCTAGGAATCATATGACGTCATGACGTATCATGCTTGCCCACGTATATTGTATGTTCGAAAGTCTGACTTCTGTTGGGAATTCGCGTGGTGAAGACTGCGGTAAATCTGTATATGATAAGAGAACAAGGATTGTCTCAGAAGAAACGACTAAATGTTTCAGACCGGTAACTTCATTTCAACATTGCACTATACAATGGACGTTCTATGTGACAGGAGAGTTTGCTAATTTTGTGTTAAACATTGGAGAGATCGTCTGCTAGAATCAGAGATAGGTCGCTTCAGATTGCAGCTTCTGGAAATTTGCAAGGGTGGATTTTACACGTAATGTATGTCATCATGGTACAGTAAGCAACAACACAAACACACACAAAGCAAATGGCATCGTCTGTCGACTAGTCACAGACACAAACCTGGCGAGGTATGCGTGTACTTTATACACGTGGAAGAAACCGGAACCATGCGTCTTTGTTATTGACAATAAGCTTTTGGATATTGAGAACAATGGCCGACTACCGTAGCATTATGCTTTGATGATCGGAAGAGACCATCCAATCACAGCCCCGGAATTCCCCCACGTGTTCATCAGAATAGCTATATTATAATATCAGATTATTTCAAACGTCATAGCTGTGTTATAATAGTCATCAATACATTTACCTCGCGCAGGCAACTGTGGTTTTTGCCAGTGTTCGTTCGGAAAGCCGAAAGGTCCAGCAACAGGAAGTATACGCAGCGGGTTTACATGGAAGCACGAGAAACATGATTCAGCCCACGGTCGGTGTGTGTGTATGTGTATGTGTGTGTGTGTGTGTGTGTGTAGGTGGTTTTACCGACAAATGGGGACGATTGTCACTGGAGAGCAGTCAAATGGGGACGCTTCCGACAAACGGGGACGTCCCCATTTGTCGGCCCGTGCGACCCCATTTGACTGGATTTGAGCAGATTGAGCGACCCCATTTGACTGCTTCCTAGCATCCCTGTGGACAAACGGACTGGATTTTCACACAGATTCATACACATATTTTAGCTCTGCACTTTTTGGTCTGCTCAACTAAACCATGTGATTTTTATCATGTGACTTCAAATGACTTTACAGTAACTGCTTTCATCAGAATTCAGTTTCTATTCAAATGCAGTCAAACTAAAACATTTATTTGAATTAAAAAAAAAAAAGTTATTGCATTTAATATATTTTATTCAGAATATTTTGAAAGAGTTCTGATTATTTGATCACGGTTTTTTTTGTATTAAAACAAAAACAAACACAGAAACATATACATTCCTGTAAAAAAAAAATGATTACAATTATTTTGTTATGAGATTTATTTTAGGTTAATTCGAAGTGTTGTGTCTTTGTCATTTGTTGGTTTGTGCAGTGCAGTTGTTTTGTCAGTGATTCTTCTCTTCATTTGTTCTATCGTCTTTCTTCTTCTTTTTTGTGTGTGTATTTTTGTGTTTTTGTGCCTGAAGAAGACCCTTAGGTCG
Organism: Littorina saxatilis; assembly: GCF_037325665.1. Classification (NCBI taxonomy): domain Eukaryota; kingdom Metazoa; phylum Mollusca; class Gastropoda; order Littorinimorpha; family Littorinidae; genus Littorina; species Littorina saxatilis. The sequence continues at coordinate 65,164,303 of NC_090253.1, read as the reverse complement.
AAACGTCGCTGTTATTCGTTCCGTGTTCGTCATTTTAACGTGAGTACATTGCTTTTTGGTCTCTTTATTGTTCCCTCTCACGTCCAGTCGCCATTGTTTAATACATGTTTTAATGTGTTTTGTATAATCCGGAAGCAGGAGTTTAAAACCTATGTATATATTAAGGGAAAAGTCTGGGTTGTGGCACTCGATCACTAGGTGGGGCACTGCCCTTCGCTCCCTGTTACCCGAGTTCCAATCCTCGTGGTAAGGCGTCCGCCCCGTGATCGGGAGGTCGTGGGTTCGAACCCCGGCCGGGTCATACCTAAGACTTTAAAATTGGCAATCTAGTGGCTGCTCCGCCTGGCGTCTGGCATTATGGGGTTAGTGCTAGGACTGGTTGGTCAGGTGTCAGAATAATGTGACTGGGTGAGACATGAAGCCTGTGCTGCGACTTCTGTCTTGTGTGTGGCGCACGTTATATGTCAAAAGCAGCACCGCCCTGATATGGCCCTTCGTGGTCGGCTGGGCGTTAAGCAAACAAACAAACAAACCCGAGTGCCAACAACAATAGGATGAGCATCAGAAGCGAAGATAAAGAGGGAATTTTTTTCTCTGCGCGCGCGCCAGCAAGCAGGATGTCTCAGAACTGAAGCGGTAATAGTATGATCTAATTACAGGCGATGGGTTTATGGGTCACGTGATTATATATATGAAGTCTTCTATCGCGCGCGTATCTCCAGACTCGGACTCAAGGCGCAGGAATCTATTTATGCCGTGTGAGATGGAATTTTTTACACAATACATCATGCATTCACATCGACCAGCAGATCGCAGCCATTTCGGCGCATATCCTACTTTTCACGGCCTATTATTCCAAGTCACACGGGTATTTTGGTGGACATTGTTTTATCTATGCCTATACAATTTTGCCAGGAAAGACCCTTTTGTCAATCGTGGGATCTTTAACGTGCACACCCCAATGTAGTGTACACGAAGGGACCTCGGTTTTTCGTCTCATCCGAAAGACTAGCACTTGAACCCACCACCTAGGTTAGGAAAGGGGGGAGAAAATTGCTAACGCCCTGACCCAGAGTCGAACTCGCAACCTCTCGCTTCCGAGCGCAAGTGCGTTACCACTCGGCCACCCAGTCCACGTGATGTGGGGGCGGAGCCAAACATTGGTTGATACTTACTGTGTTGACATTAGTTCATTGGCCCCGCCCCAACATCATATGACTTACTAATCCATGGGCTATCATTGGTTCATGTTTTTGGCGCTAAACTATCTGACAGGTAAAGAACTATTTTGATGTGACACGTTATTACTTGGTGCAAATACGCGCAGTGTTTAAAACCACTTGGCGGACAGAACTGTGCATTCTCACAATTCAACACTTACTACATCCATAATAACCACACCGTTGATCAATCGCTGAGAAATGGCACAAATGACAGTTGGGGAAAACATTCAGAAGTTGGAATGATCTTACTGAACGGCTGGCAGACTTTTCCAGAAAGAACGATTTGGTGTACGTGGTCAAATACAGTCGTGCTGTTCAACTTGCGAACAAGAATTCAAAACAGCCCTTTCCAGACGAACTGAAGTATGCATACGCAAAACTTGTGTGCAAGTACTCAGGAAAAGGACGACTCACAGGCCGAGGTGCGAAGAGGAGCAATGGGTAAGCGGATTAATATTTAGTTGCTATACTTCTTATGCGTTCTTGTCACAGATAGTAACTCGTATGAATGTTTAATTTTAATATTATTATTTTTTTTTTTTTAGGTTTACAATGTTTCAACATTCATTCCAGTATCGACTGACATTTTAACGAGTGCGGAAAGTCTGTCTGTCTGTCTGTCTGTCTGTCTGTCTGTCTGTCTGTCTGTCTCTGTCTCTGTCTCTGTCTCTGTCTCTGTCTCTCTCTCTCTCTCTCTCTCTCTCTCTCTCTCTGCGCGCACTTCTTCTTCTTCTTCTTTGTCGGACAGATTTTTCACACAAATGACCAGGAAACCAGATTACGTAAGCCGTGTCAGCTGTACCCTTTGTAAAAGTCAGCGTAGCTCGAGAACGGCATTGAAATATTTTCGGTGTTCTTTACCTTGCCCAAGAAGCAGAGCATAAGAGTATACGTCACACACTCGAGTCAAGGACGTCGTAAAATGGCCCTCGGTCAAGTTTTCACCGAGAACCATTTTATGATGTCCTTAACAATTATGTGTTAGTCGGCTTAGAATATGCGGGCAGGTTTCAAAGTTTTGATCCATTCGATTATCTCAACAGACATCCTTTGATTGTAAAGTTGAATGCGGGCACATGATGGTTGAAAATACTTAACTTGAAAGTTTCCCGCTGTGGTAGATTTTTATGGTGGTTGTCACACAGGCAGCGACGGCTTTACTGGTCGGACCCAGTTGTGCGTTACCTCGCTTTTGCCTTTAATGACTGACTGACTGGCTGACTTTGGGGATTAACGTCCTCTGAGGTAACTAGGATCTATTTGGGAACATTTACCGTGATACTGTAAGAGGAGCAAGAAAAGAAAAGAAAAATGATGATGATGATGATGATGATGATGATGATGATGATGATGATGATGATGATGATGATGATGATGATGATGATGATAGAAAGAGAGAAAGAAAGAGAATAGTGAGATAGAGGGGAGAGAGAGAAAAAGAGAGAGGGGGAGAGAGAGGGAGAGAGGGAGAGAGAGAGAGAGAGAGAGAGAGAGAGAGAGAGAGAGAGAGAGAGAGAGAGAGAGAGAGAGAGAGAGATTTAGAACAGACTCCAGACGATGGGAAATGCTGTAAAGATACATTTGACGTAAAGCGAGTGACGCAATTTCACTAGATTTTTTCGAACTTTGATCATTTAGATTCCAAGTGAGCGGGTCGGCATTGCACACTCAGAGGATGGGCGGTGCTTTGCTATTCCGTGAAGCACCCACCGACAAAACTAGCTTTTCTGTACTTTTTTTTTTTAGATAAAGAGAGTATTATCTCGCAGCATTTGAAGTGTCATTCTTTAGAATAAATCACGTTGGTATTGTTGATTTAAATTTGTACTTTGTCTTGTCAATGTTTTGCTTGATAAACAAAAAGGGTCCCTGCTTGAACGTTATAACATTTAGAGGGTCACCTAGAATCCGTCCTGATTGGTCAAAAAGCCATATGAGGCACTGAACTGGTACTAAAATAAAATAATGTGCTGACAAATTTAAGCTTCTTTTTTAATACAGTAACAGGATAGATTTCTCCCCCGAAAACTACAGAAAATTGGCCATTTTGACCTCCATAATGTAACATCTTACAAGTAAGTGTAGTTGGACCTGTCTTTAACGACAGTTTGAAACGAGTTGTTATCGCAATTAAAGAAAGCCGCCGTTGGCTACTCGGGTGGTGTCTTATCGCTTTCAAGAGTATGTCAAGAGGTGTGTATGGGGTGCGCTCAAGCGCAGAAGACAACGTGATTGCATTCGGCTAACTCAGAGCCGTCCCGCCCGGCTGGTACGTTTAGCAGTCGGTATAACGAGATGGTAGTGTATGAATTTTATTTATTGGTGATGTAGAGATAGTACAATGTCATTAAAAAAAATAAATTCAAAACAAACATGAGTTTAAAGGTTGTGAAAGACAGGTTGTGAACGTTAGTTTGACCGAAACTGGCAGCCGCAAACACATAATAACAAACAATCAATATTATGATAGATTCTGGATAAATAATGTATTATAATGTGCATCTTGTAGGTGATTGTGCTTTTAATAATTTTCAGATTTGTTTTCCCTGTTAATGCTGATGCCACAGTACTAGTTGATTTTTATAGGGAGAAAATGGTTTTGTTTTAAAATGTTCATTATGTACATTGCTTTGTAATTTTGTTAACACATTAATTTTGTGAAACGCCCAGAACCATGTCAGGATTTGCAATACATAACAAAACTTTATTATTGTTTTATCTTTTTATATTTAGTCAAGTTTTGACTAAATATTTTAACATCGAGGGGGAATCGAAACGAGGGTCGTGGTGTATGTGCGTGTGTGCATGTGTGTGTGTGTGTAGAGCGATTCAGACTAAACTACTGGACCGATCTTTATGAAATTTGACATGAGAGTTCCTGGGTATGAAATCCCCGAACGTTTTTTTCATTTTTTTGATAAATGTCTCTGATGACGTCATATCCGGCTTTTTGTGAAAGTTGAGGCGGCACTGCCACGCCCTCATTTTTCAACCAAATTGGTTGACATTTTGGTCAAGTAATCTTCGACCAAGCCCGGACTTCGGTATTGCATTTCAGCTTGGTGGCTTAAAAATTAATTAATGACTTTGGTCATTAAAAATCGGAAAATTGTAAAAAAAAATAAAAATGTATAAAACGATCCAAATTAACGTTCATCTTATTCTCCATCATTTGCTGATTCCAAAAACATATAAATATGTTATATTCGGATTAAAAACAAGCTCTGAAAAATAAATATATAAGAATTATTATCAAAATTAAATTGTCCAAATCAATTTAAAAATACTTTCATCTTATTCCTTGTCGGTTCCTGATTCCAAAAACATATAGATATGATATGTTTGGATTAAAAACACGCTCAGAAAGTTAAAACAAAGAGAGGTACAGAAAAGCGTGCTATCTTTCTTAGCGCAACTACTACCCCGCTCTTCTTGTCAATTTCACTGCCTTTGCCATGAGCGGTGGACTGACGATGCTACGAGTATACGGTCTTGCTGAAAAATGGCATTGCGTTTAGTTTCATTCTGTGAGTTCGACAGCTACTTGACTAAATATTGTATTTTCGCCTTACGCGACTTGTTTATGATTACTATTACCATTATCAGTATATAAGAGGGACCACGGTTATACCGAAACTGCAATTTAAACAAAATTAATGTCGAAGAAATCAAAAATACATCGAACACATTTCACGCTTTGATTTAACTTATGTTTCCAGCTCGTCACAGACACAGCCTAAGTGCGAAGGCCTGTCTTGACGCAGAAACGCTTTTGGTGTTCTAGTCGCTTCACACTTTAAGTCAAGTGTCATTCAGTCCGTCTCTCACAATATCACACCTATCCGCGAAAATAGGCAATAGGCCATGATGGGCCATATGTCAGGGAACAGAAGTAGCTCGCTGACTGTCTGATTTTTTTCCCGAGATTTTATTACCTCTCTGGGCCATAAGATGTGGACTACCTTGGGATGGGACAATAAAGTAATGAGAGAGAAAAATCTAATATATTCCTTGACTTTGGGGTAGCGCGACTCTGTTGCAGCTAACTTTCATGTGGGAGAAATAGGCCCTGTCGGAGAACAGAAGTAGCTCGCTGAGTGTCTGATTTTTTCCGAGCTTTTATTACCTCTCTGGGCCATACGATGTGGACTACCTTGTGGTTTGTTTGTTGTTTGTTACGTGTAAGGATTACCCACATGACAAGCAAACAATACATAATTCGTTTGATCTTATCGAGGTTATCGTTCCGAATAAGTTGTTGTATATACTGTAAACATTCCACTTTTAAACACATTTTTAAAACACCTGTTGTGAACACTGAATGAATTACTCTTTTACAAAAATAACACATGAATAACACACACTAAATAATGTTTACCATTTGTGCTACTTTTACCAGTTGAATTAAACAAACTTCACCAACAAAGTATTGCGACAAATTACGCACCCGAATTAAGGCATTAATTCCCATGTCATTTTGTTCAATTTGTCTATGCTACTACCCGTAGTACATGTAGTATGTAGTCAAAATAGTCGGAAAGTTTCAAAGCAAACTAACAAGTCCTTGCTGACATACAGCGCTTTTTCGCATAATGCCCCTCGTAATTAACGCAAAAAACTCCCGTTTTTGACCGCACATACGATCGACACCTGCATCAGAAGGAATAGCATAGAACACAAAATATGCGAGCGTGTGAATCCGTGATTTGTAAAAATGTAAAACAATCGCCCCGCGATTTACAAATCACGTAAATGCGCCGGATATTTTCTTGTCATCTCCAAAGTCAAGGGATCTATTAAATGTTTTCAATAAGGAATCAGAAAGGCCATATACATTCCGCTCCGCGCATATCTATTAAAATCCTTCGGCAACAAATTATTGCGACAAATTACGCACCCAAATTAAGGCATTAATTCCTATGTCATTTCGTTCAATTTGTCTATGTACTACCCGTAGTAGCTTACATGTAGTATGTAGGCAAAATATTCGGAAAGTTTCAAAGCAAACTAACAAGTCCTTGCTGACATACAGCGCTTTTTGGCATAATGCCCTTAGTAATTGACGCAAAAACTCCTGTTTTTGATCATAAATGCGATCGACACCTGCATCAGAAGGAATCCCGTCGCGATATAACCTTCGTGGTTGAAAACGACGTTAAACACCAAATAAAGAAAGAATCAGAAGGAATAGCATAGAAGACGTAATATGCGAGCGTGTTAACCCGTGATTCGTAAAAATGTAAAACAATCGCCCCGCGGTTTACAAATCACGTAAATACGCCCGATATTTTCTTGTCATCTCCAAATTAAGTCAAGGGATCTATTAAATGTTTTGATTCTTATTTCATTACTTTTTTGTCCCATCGCTGGGATATTCGGGTCAATTCCCCCCCAATGGAAGGCTAGCAGGAACAAAGTCGCGCTTCCTCCAAATCAGGGGATCTATCAGATGTTTTTATATTTAGTCAAGTTTTGACTAAATATTTTAACATCGAGGGGGAATCGAAACGAGGGTCGTGGTGTATGTGCGTGCGTGCGTGTGTGTGTGTGTGTGTGTAGAGCGATTCAGACTAAACTACTGGACCGATCTTTATGAAATTTGACATGAGAGTTCCTGGGTATGAAATCCCCGAACGTTTTTTTCATTTTTTTGATAAATGTCTTTGATGACGTCATATCCGGCTTTTCGTGAAAGTTGAGGCGGCACTGTCACGCCCTCATTTTTCAACCAAATTGGTTCAAATTTTGGTCAAGTAATCTTCGACGAAGCCCGGGGATCGGTATTGCATTTCAGCTTGGTGGCTTAAAAATTAATTAATGACTTTGGTCATTAAAAATCGGAAAATTGTAAAAAAAAATAAAAATTTATAAAACGATCCAAATTTACGTTTATCTTATTCTCCATCATTTGCTAATTCCAAAAACATATAAATATGTTATATTCGGATTAAAAACAAGCTCTGAAAATTAAATATATAAAAATTATTATCAAAATTAAATTGTCCAAATCAATTTAAAAACACTTTCATCTTATTCCTTGTCGGTTCCTGATTCCAAAAACATATAGATATGATATGTTTGGATTAAAAACACGCTCAGAAAGTTAAAACAAAGAGAGGTACAGAAAAGCGTGCTATCCTTCTTAGCGCAACTACTACCCCGCTCTTCTTGTCAATTTCACTGCCTTTGCCATGAGCGGTGGACTGACGATGCTACGAGTATACGGTCTTGCTGAAAAATGGCATTGCGTTCAGTTTCATTCTGTGAGTTCGACAGCTACTTGACTAAATATTGTATATTCGCCTTACGCGACTTGTTTCTTCTTTACTTCATTGTCCAATCACTGGGAAATTCGGGGCGTTTCCTCCCTGTGGAAAGCTAGCAGCAACAGAGACACGCTACCTCAAAGTCAAGGGATATATTAGATTGTTGTTTTTCATTACTTTATTGTCTATTCGCTGGGAAATTCGGGTCGCTTCCTCCCAGTGAAAAGCTATCAGCAACCGAGTCGCACTACCCCAAAGTCAAGGGATATATTAGATTTTTTCTCTCTCATTACTTTATTGTCCCATCGCTGGGAAATTCGGGCGCTTCCTCGCAGAGAAAAGCTAGCAGCAACAAAGTCGCGATACCCCGAAGTCAAGGGATCTATAAGATGTTTTTGTCATTAATGTATTTTCCCGTCGCTGGGAAATTCGGGTCGCATTCTCCCAGAAGAAAGCTAGTAGCAACAGAGTTGCGCTACCCCAAAGTCAAGGGATCAATTAGATTTATTTAATTCTTTTCATTATTTTATTGTCCCATCGCTCAAAAATTCGGATTTGTTTTCTTTATGCTAAAAATCGTAATATTTTATCTATCGAGTCCAAACCACCCCCACCACCCAGCGTGGACGGCTTCACTGTGTCACAATGTGGATGCAAAGAAAGACAAAAATATCTACTGAAAGAGCACACGCCGACGACGAGCAATATCTAGTAAAACTGCAGACGGGTCACCTGCAGACTCAGCCGTGTGTGTATGTGTGTGTGTGTAATCCAGCAGCGTGCTTACAACAACAACAACAACAACAAACACAAAAAACACCTAATAAAAAATGTTTAAAAAAACCCACAATAAATACCGGTTAAGCGATATGAAACAAATCAGTCAATCTGTCGCTCGAAACAAAAATATCAACACTAAAAACCAGCCATATATGACGTAATGTGAGTAGTTTTGACAGCATCGCTGATCACCTACCTTAATTCTGTTTTCACATATTAATGTTTAAAACAAACATAAACTTTGAAAATAATTCTCTGAGAATGTTAGGACAGTTCCACTCATCTTGAACTCAGGTCAAAAGGAGTTCAGGTCATTCTCTCCCTGACAGGATGCCTTGAGATTCCTTGTCTGGCAAGGAAACCGATTTGTGTGTGTGTGTGTGCATATTTAGAGTTTTTTGTAATGTATTATTGATATAAGCAGATTCGCGATCGTCGATAATGATTTTTCATGGTGTTTTGTCATTTTAAAATTACGAAGGAATTGAAATGTAAGACAGTTTCAAGCGAGCTATTTTTCGCGGCTGTATTTACTGTGCAAACAATTCTAAATATGACAAAAGTGTCACGTGATAATCAACCGTTTGGTTTCGGCGCTCACCGGAGCAGACGATTTTTTCTGTAACCAGTTGACAGAGATGAAACCATATATTACGGTCTCCTTCCGGCAGCAGTCCCAAAATTTCGACTTGTTTTGACCTTAGAACGATGTCTTTATCATAACTGTGAAGAACAGAACGGAGATCACTGTCGAAGTCGGCCAATCTGCAATCATTTTCGTCTCGCGAACACTGATCTCAAATTTAGATCAGTGCTCGCGAAAAACATATGGGAGATAACTCTGTATTCTTTTTTTTTTTTATATAGATTCGCGTAGGACTGTAGCGTCCGGTCAGAGAGACAACTGGCAATAGCCGTGGAGCGATGCTTATCAGAATGAGTTCCACTGAGTCCATCATAATCAAATATAGTGCCGAAAAATTAAAGCTTCTTTTTTTAATACAATAACAGGATAGATTGTTCCAAAAAAAACTACAGAAAATTGGCCATTTTGACCTCCATAATGTAACATCTTAAAAGTAAGTGTAGTTGGACCTGTCTTTAACGACAGTTTGAAACTGTCTACCCAAGTTGTTATCGCAATTAAAGAAAGCCGCCGTTGGCTACTCGGGTGGTGTCTTATCGCTTTCAAGAGTATGTCAAGAGTATGTCAAGAGGTGTGTATGGGGTGCACTCAAGCGCAGAAGACAACGTGATTGCATTCGGCTAACTGAGAGCCGTCCCGTCCGTCTGATACGTTTAGCAGTCGGTATAGCGAGATGGTAGTGTATGAATTTTATGTATTGGTGATGTAGAGATAGTACAATGTAATTAAAAAATTTTTTTTTAAAACAAACATGATTTTAAAGGTTGTGAAAGACAGGTTGTGAACGTTAGTTTGGGCCGAAACTGGCAGCCGCAGTCCGTTTAGACATGTGATCGCAGTTGACAAGTAAGCAATATCTTAAAACATGTCGCGTAGACGAAATTAATACATTCAGTCATTCCTTCGAACTCACATTATGAAAGACAATACGAAGACAAAACTCAATACCTGTGTCGATTTCATACCTGACGGCGACCGCTATCGCGTTCACGCCACAGAAAGCCAGTATAGCGCAGTATTGTAAAGCGCTTCTTATGAAATTGTGCTTTTTCTATTGTATATTATTTTTTTCGAGCTTGTTTTAATCCAAACAGGACATTAAACGTTGTATGTATTTTTGACCAAAATAGGACATTTTACACAGATCGAAACAGTCAGTGTTCCTCCGAGACCGCGCTAGCGGTCGAGGTGAACGACTGTCGAGATATGTGTAAATTGTCATATTTTGGTAAAAAAATACAAATAAAATGTATGTATCTGGGTAGAATTTCTTGTAGTTTTTATGATTGAACGCACACAAACATGCACTATTTTGTAGTCTCGGCTGGCCGCCTAAACAGACGTTTTGTCGGCCTCTGACGTCACATAGCTCAAAGAAGGGAAATCCAGTGTTCAATCGATACACATAGATTTGTTTATGGAATCAGAAAATGATCAAGAATAAGATTACATCTTTTTGGATCGATTCATCACATTTTATTTTTAAATACAATTTTCTGACTTTTAATGGCCAAACTCAAAAAATAATTTGCAAGCTTTAATCCTGAAATGCAATCCTGTTGTCCGGATTTTGTCGAAAGTTACTTTTACAGAATTTTAATCAAATGAATCCAAAAATGAGGGTGTGACAGTGCCACCAAAACTTGTACAAAATGCCAGATATTACGTCATCAAAGAAACGTATCCTCCAATAGTCCAGTAGTTTTCTCTGAATGGCTCTACACATACATACACACAGACCCACAGACCCACAGACACGTACTACGTAGGCCCTACACCACAACCCTAGTCACGATTCCCCATCTAAGTTAAAACATTTAGTCAAAACTTTACAATATGTTAAAAAATATATATATATATATATATTTCGTGTGGTCGTTATAGACAAAGTGGTGGACAAGCTTTCATTGGACAGGTTTGATTGCACGATCGGACTAAAGATTCAAACACACCGATTGGCTTCAAGGGAGCCCGGGTAGCTCAGGTTGTGGACTTGTGATCCTAGGGTCGCGGGTTCGAATCTCGGCCGGAGCCCAGATATGTCATAATGATATACTACAACAACAAAAGTTCATGGAAAGATAGAAACGCTTACTTGCGTTGCAACTTTCAAAACATTTAAGAGTAATTCGCAGTCGGCTGCAGGTCGAACATCATGGAAAATTACATATGAAAATCCGGACGAGGAAGTAAACTTTACCAAAACATTATTGCGAGAAATGTCGCGACAAAACTGCCGGTTGTTGTTATTTTTCTACCTCAAATGCACTCGACATCTGCATGAGTAGGAATAGCATAGAACACAAAATACGCATGCTAACTTAACAAGACAACATGTTCTAGGTAGATAATTTTTGACTTTCTTCTCTCATGTAAAAGTTGTATATCATCTATATTGTTGTATCATAACAGAATTCAGACGTTCAAACGATTTCTGAAACAGACGTGAGCTGCCTGCTACATATATCATTAAACAAATCAAGCCAGTGATGTTGAGAAGAAAAAATATCGACAACCAACTATACCACAACGACAACAATCGATAATTTTGCGCACAAAACAAAAAAAACTTTCGGGAAATAGAAGTCAAGTAAGCTGATCAACTGAAAGAAGAATGAATCTGAATACACATATTTTTTCTTCTTTACCCCTGTCTCCACCCCCTGACCTTGGTTCGGCGCGTCGTTAACAGATACTATGATTTGACACGATCGTTACCTCACAGACGACACGACTCGCCGCGTCTACCTCTCCCTGTGTGCTTCTGTAGCGGCATGTATAGGATGAAAAATAGTAATTAATTTATTTTTGTTGTTGAGCAACGGTTTTTACGAACACATAGTGTTAAATAAAACCTTGAAAGAAAAATGATTGTTGTGTATGCATGAACCGCGCACAAGTTCTATCACGCCTCTTCTGAGCGGCTCCCGTTCCACCAAGGGCAACATTTTTTTCTGCCAACGATTTATTGCATGAAGAAATCAAGTTGACACCTTCTTCGAGCTTCGTGGTCCGCCAGTAAAGTAGCGCACATACTAAATACATTCATCCATTGGCCCAAATGGTCATGTGATAAACCCAACGCTCCGCCCACTATACTCAAAACACTTGACCGCCGCGTCAATGAAATCTTCGCTGGTGTGTATTGGATGGTCTGTTTTGTTACAGGCCGAACGCTGCCCGTCTTACAGAAGGCTCATAAGACCGCGTAAAAGCCATACCACTTTGAAATCAGCGGTTCTCTTCTAAAAGCGTGATTGACATTGTCAGTTAGTCAAGCAAACGAATGCACGCGTTCACGCATGCACACACATTAATATACGTTTGTTCTGCGAATTGTTTGCTTGTTTCTCTATGATTTGTTAATGCGTGCGCGTGTTTGTATGTGTGTTTATCACCAGTCGACATAATTACTGAAATACTCAATTCTTTGGACGCAACAGCACTCTGCACTTTCAAGCATGTACTACATGTACTGTTTTTGTACATGGGGTTAACACACGTTGTTTTGCATAGAAATCTTAATTCGTTAAGCGGGGAATACTTTAAAAAACAAAACCCACATGTTTTAACGATTCACGTAATGTTGCTTAGCTAACACAACAATTCGCCAAGAAAAATGTACTTAGCATACCCATTCCTAAAACGAGTATAAAGGATCTTAGTTGGAAAAAAAAGGGAAGTTTTGTTTTTGTTTTTTAAGTAAGTCGCCCAAGCGCTCTATCAACTTGGCTAAAAACAAATCTTTGAAAAAAAACACAACTAACTACACACACACACACACACACACACACACACACGAAAAAATAAAAGAAAAGAGAAACACACACTAATGTGACATGATATAACTGAGTTTGCTGAAAACTGACGAAAAAGTACAAGACCGGAAAATCGCAAATGCTTACGCATAAACTTTTACAATTTCTTAGAAGCGCTCCGAACAGACACAATCACACACTCACATGCAACTTGGAAAAGCACTTCACTGGACAGTTCGGGTTGCAATTTTGGTTATTGTAATTATGTAACCACACACGTACCATCTGAACATCAGTGTCTAAGTGTTCAGTTATTCACACGGGTTTCATCTGCTTGGGTAATGGATTACAACTAAATAGCACTGAAAAAATTAATTTAAAGAATCAAGAATCAAACGCAAAAGAGATTATCGCCAGAAGGTGAAATCCTGTTTGTATGAAAAGAAATAATCGGCAACGGTAACGGAGCATTTTACAGTTAGTTATTTCAGATGTTTCCAAATTACATCACTGCGAATGTCTCTTGGGCTTCGAAAGGTGGATGTCGCCGGGGAAAAATCACTAAAACGGCTTATTTATTTCTTTATTTGTAAATGAAGTCCTTCCAATACGTATCAATGATTTGGATCACCACCTCAGGTTTGCCTAGGAAGGCGTAATCAATATTTTCAATTTTACGCCGGCAATAAATGTTTACTTTGCGCGTAAAACATATATTAAGAGCGTACAATTCATCAACAGTAATTAAAACAAACAGAAAATCAACAAACTAACTTACAAACAAGCAAAGGGACACGAGAAGAAAAACAAGTCGCGTAAGGCGAAAATACAATATTTAGTCAAGTAGCTGTCGAACTCACAGAATGAAACTGAACGCAATGCAACGCAGCAAGACCGTATACTCGTAGCATCGTCAGTCCACCGCTCATGGCAAAGGCACTGAAATTGACAAGAAGAGCGGGGTAGTAGTTGCGCTGAGAAGGATAGCACGCTTTTCTGTACCTCTCTTCGTTTTAACTTTCTGAGCGTGTTTTTAATCCAAACATATCATATCTATATGTTTTTGGAATGAGGAACCGACAAGGAATAAGATGAAAGTGTTTTAAATTGATTTCGAAAATATAATTTTGATAATAAATTTTATATATTTAATTTTCAGAGCTTGTATTTAATCCGAATATAACATATTTATATGTTTTTGGAATCAGAACATGATGGAGAATAAGATGAACGTAAATTTGGATCGTTTTATAAAAAAAATATTTTGTTTACAATTTTCAGATTTTTAATGACCAAAGTCATTAATTAATTTTTTAGCCACCAAGCTGAAATGCAATACCGAAGTCCGGGCTTTGTCAAACATTACTTGACCAAAATTTCAACCAAAACTGAGGGCGTGACAGTGCCGCCTCAACTTTCAGGAAAAGCCGGATATGACGTCATCAAAGACATTTATCAAAAAAATGAACAAAAAATGTCCAGGGATTTCCTACCCAGGAACTCTCATGTCAAATTTCATAAAGATCGGTCCAGTAGTTTGGTCCGAATCGCTCTACACACACACACGCACATACAGACTCAGACACAGACACACACACACACACACACACACACCACGACCCTCGTCTCGATTACCCCCTCTACGTTAAAACATTTAGTCAAAACTTGACTAAATGTAAACAAGTCGCGTAAGGCGAAAATACAACATTTAGTCAAGTAGCTGTCGAACTCACAGAATGAAACTGAACGCAATGCCATTTTTCAGCAAGACCGTATACTCGTAGCATCGTCAGTCCACCGCTCATGGCAAAGTCAGTGAAATTGACAAGAAGAGCGGGGTAGTAGTTGCGCTAAGAAGGATAGCACGCTTTTCTGTACCTCTCTTTGTTTTAACTTTCTGAGCGTGTTTTTAATCCAAACATATCATATCTATATGTTTTTGGAATCAGGAACCGACAAGGAATAAGGTGAAAGTGTTTTTACATTGATTTGGACAACTTAATTTTGATAATAATTTTTATATATTTAATTTTCAGAGCTTTTATTTAATCCAAATATAACATATTTATATGTTTTTGGAATCAGAAAGTGATGGAGAATAAGATGAACGTAAATGTGGATCGTTTTATAAATTTTTATTTTTTTTTACAATTTTCAGATTTTTAATGACCAAAGTCATCAATTAATTTTTAAGCCACCAAGCTGAAATGCAATACCGAAGTCCGAGCTTTGTCAAAGATTACTTGACCAAAATTTCAACCAATTTGGTTGAAAAATGAGAGCGTGACAGTGCCGCCTCAACTTTCACGAAAAGCCGGATATGACGTCATAAAAAGACATTTATCAAAAAAATGGAAAAAAAGGTCTGGGGATTTTCTACCCAGGAACTCTCATGTCAAATTTCATAAAGATCGGTCCAGTAGTTTAGTCTGAATCGCTCTACACACACACACAGACACACACACACACACGCACACACGCACGCACGCACATACACCACGACCCTCGTCTCGATTCCCCCTCTACGTTAAAACATTTAGTCAAAACTTGACTAAATGTAAAAAACAGAGACAGAAATGGGGGAGGGGAGCATATGGGGAGGTGGAGAGAGGCATTACAAAAACTTTCCTGTTGACGAAAGCAAAATGACGCGAAATGAACCCAATGATGGTTTTTTTCAAAAGTAATGTAGTAAGCTTACAAAAGTGTTCTTTTTTGGTTTGTTTTATGTGTTTTCCTTTTAACAGCCAACTGTCGCCCAATTAGGGACTGCTCTACATTATGCAAATGAATATGAATAGTTAATGGTTGAAAAGTGTGAAAAAGAGAGAGAAACAAGAGAGAAACAGACTGGTAGAGAGAAGATGGAGAGAGGGAGGGAGGGATTCAAAGAACTGTTGCCGAAAGCAAGGCATCTCGAGATAATGGCCTATAACCTGTTCAGGTAAGTATGTTAAAAGCAATTAACCGCTGAACTCATCCTCTCTAAAGAGTACACTTCACACCAATCGCTGAAGTTTTCAAGGGGTCATAGAGTACACACATTGGACAATAGAGAGGCCGTAAAAGGGTCGCGTTGCCATTGGTCAACCTGACCACGTGATCAGCCTCGGCACAAAGCTACGTCCGTGGTCATGGAAACCCTTTCTAGTTCAGTCCTGGCTCGGAACAGTTTTGTGTGGGTTTTTTTTCCGAACGATGTAGGCGTCTCCCAGGAATTGTTTTGGTTGGCGTGCGGAGCGGAGAGTTACAAATTACTTTAAAAGAAAACACTTTGGTTACTTCTCAGAGTGTTATGTATGGTCCGACTGAGGTGCCAGTAGCGGACGTTTTAAATGGAAACAAATTGAAACAACTTTTACAGCCCGGACTTCGGTATTGCATTTCAGCTTTGTGGCTTAAAAATTAATTAATGACTTTGGTCATTAAAAATCTGAAAATTGTAAAAAAAAAATAGGCCTATTTTTTTTTATAAAACGATTCAAGTTTACGTTCATCTGATTCTTCATCATTTTCTGATTAAAAAAACATATAAATATGTTATATTTGGATTAAAAACAAGCTCTGAAAATTAAAATTACAAAAATTATGATCAAAATTAAATTTTCGAAATCAATTTAAAAACACTTTCATCTTATTCCTTGTCGGTTCCTGATTCCAAAAACATATAGATATGATATGTTTGGATTAAAAACACGCTCAGAAAGTTAAAACGAAGAGAGGTACAGAAAAGCGTGCTATCCTTCTCAGCGCAACTACTACCCCGCTCTTCTTGTCAATTTCAGTGCCTTTGCCATGAGCGGTGGACTGACGATGCTACGAGTATACGGTCTTGCTGGAAAAATTGCATAGCGTTCAGTTTCATTCTGTGAGTTCGACAGCTTGACTAAATGTTGTATTTTCGCCTTACGCGACTTGTTTAAAATCAAGAGTCAAACTGACACAAAGATTTTCACCTTCCATTTCTCTGTAATGGAGGCACGCAGAGGCACGACGTAGAGAGAGCGTCAGATAACCGCGACGTAGGTTTGGGGAGTCGGGTCGGGCACTAAGAGTACAGTTTATTTTTACAGAACTGTACATTAATTATCGCAACAGGTTTAAACAGTTCGCTTTACATTTGATTCTGTCTCTCTCTGTCTGTGTCTGTCTGTGTCTGTCTGTCTGTCTGTCTGTCTGTCTGTCTGTCTGTCTGTCTGTCTGTCTGTCTGTCTCTCTGTCTGTCTGTCTGTCTGTCTGTCTCTCTCTCTGTCTGTCTGTCTGTCTCTCTCTCTCTCTCTCTCTCTCTCTCTCTCTCTCTCTCTCTATCTCTCTTTTTTTTGTCGTTGGAATTTGAATTTAAACATATCTTTGAACATAAAACATAATTGTCAGAACGATTTCGAGTGAACAGACTTCGGCGTGTACGAACACAGATAACCCTGTGGGCTGCTGTCACATTTTAGGTTTCTATACAATGAGAAAATAACAAAGTGTTGTTGACTTTTCATGCAAGGAGGTCGATCCTTGCAATTTTGCATATTATGTTTGTTCTCGTATGTTAGCTTAAGACGGGAAAGTCAGACGCAAGCGAAGGGAAATTACCAGATCACGCTCACAAGTGTGTACTAAAAGTCACATCAAATCCAATCTTCGGCCACTGTGAGGCCACTAAATGAGAAACAGATGACAGGCACTCCGCCACTTCTGCTGAAGGACATAGCAGGTACTTGGCTACACTTCACTGCGCCACATGAGTGATTCCATTTTCCGTTCGGCAATCAGTCTGTCTCACGCACAAATTGTCAAGGGTAATTTTAAACTGAGTCTAATTTTGTCAGACACTGGGCAAGTTTTAATACCGGACCTTCAACATTGACGATTGGGGTATAAAAAACACATTCCTTCCTTATAAACGATTCAGAGAAAACGAAGGGCGTGACAGTGCCGCCTCAACTTTCAGGAAAAGCCGGATATGACGTCATCAAAGACATTTATCAAAAAAATGAACAAAAAATGTCCAGGGATTTCCTACCCAGGAACTCTCATGTCAAATTTCATAAAGATCGGTCCAGTAGTTTGGTCCGAATCGCTCTACACACACACACGCACATACAGACTCAGACACAGACACACACACACACACACACACACCACGACCCTCGTCTCGATTACCCCCTCTACGTTAAAACATTTAGTCAAAACTTGACTAAATGTAAACAAGTCGCGTAAGGCGAAAATACAACATTTAGTCAAGTAGCTGTCGAACTCACAGAATGAAACTGAACGCAATGCCATTTTTCAGCAAGACCGTATACTCGTAGCATCGTCAGTCCACCGCTCATGGCAAAGTCAGTGAAATTGACAAGAAGAGCGGGGTAGTAGTTGCGCTAAGAAGGATAGCACGCTTTTCTGTACCTCTCTTTGTTTTAACTTTCTGAGCGTGTTTTTAATCCAAACATATCATATCTATATGTTTTTGGAATCAGGAACCGACAAGGAATAAGGTGAAAGTGTTTTTACATTGATTTGGACAACTTAATTTTGATAATAATTTTTATATATTTAATTTTCAGAGCTTTTATTTAATCCAAATATAACATATTTATATGTTTTTGGAATCAGAAAGTGATGGAGAATAAGATGAACGTAAATGTGGATCGTTTTATAAATTTTTATTTTTTTTTACAATTTTCAGATTTTTAATGACCAAAGTCATCAATTAATTTTTAAGCCACCAAGCTGAAATGCAATACCGAAGTCCGAGCTTTGTCAAAGATTACTTGACCAAAATTTCAACCAATTTGGTTGAAAAATGAGAGCGTGACAGTGCCGCCTCAACTTTCACGAAAAGCCGGATATGACGTCATAAAAGACATTTATCAAAAAAATGGAAAAAAAGGTCTGGGGATTTCCTACCCAGGAACTCTCATGTCAAATTTCATAAAGATCGGTCCAGTAGTTTAGTCTGAATCGCTCTACACACACACACAGACACACACACACACGCACACACGCACGCACGCACATACACCACGACCCTCGTCTCGATTCCCCCTCTACGTTAAAACATTTAGTCAAAACTTGACTAAATGTAAAAAACAGAGACAGAAATGGGGGAGGGGAGCATATGGGGAGGTGGAGAGAGGCATTACAAAAACTTTCCTGTTGACGAAAGCAAAATGACGCGAAATGAACCCAATGATGGTTTTTTTCAAAAGTAATGTAGTAAGCTTACAAAAGTGTTCTTTTTTGGTTTGTTTTATGTGCTTTCCTTTTAACAGCCAACTGTCGCCCAATTAGGGACTGCTCTACATTATGCAAATGAATATGAATAGTTAATGGTTGAAAAGTGTGAAAAAGAGAGAGAAACAAAGAGAGAAACAGACTGGTAGAGAGAAGATGGAGAGAGGGAGGGAGGGATTCAAAGAACTGTTGCCGAAAGCAAGGCATCTCGAGATAATGGCCTATAACCTGTTCAGGTAAGTATGTTAAAAGCAATTAACCGCTGAACTCATCCTCTCTAAAGAGTACACTTCACACCAATCGCTGAAGTTTTCAAGGGGTCATAGAGTACACACATTGGACAATAGAGAGGCCGTAAAAGGGTCGCGTTGCCATTGGTCAACCTGACCACGTGATCAGCCTCGGCACAAAGCTACGTCCGTGGTCATGGAAACCCTTTCTAGTTCAGTCCTGGCTCGGAACAGTTTTGTGTGGGTTTTTTTCCGAACGATGTAGGCGTCTCCCAGGAATTGTTTTGGTTGGCGTGCGGAGCGGAGAGTTACAAATTACTTTAAAAGAAAACACTGTGGTTACTTCTCAGAGTGTTATGTATGGTCCGACTGAGGTGCCAGTAGCGGACGTTTTAAATGGAAACAAATTGAAACAACTTTTACAGCCCGGACTTCGGTATTGCATTTCAGCTTTGTGGCTTAAAAATTAATTAATGACTTTGGTCATTAAAAATCTGAAAATTGTAAAAAAAAATAGGCCTATTTTTTTTATAAAACGATTCAAGTTTACGTTCATCTGATTCTTCATCATTTTCTGATTAAAAAAACATATAAATATGTTATATTTGGATTAAAAACAAGCTCTGAAAATTAAAATTACAAAAATTATGATCAAAATTAAATTTTCGAAATCAATTTAAAAACACTTTCATCTTATTCCTTGTCGGTTCCTGATTCCAAAAACATATAGATATGATATGTTTGGATTAAAAACACGCTCAGAAAGTTAAAACGAAGAGAGGTACAGAAAAGCGTGCTATCCTTCTCAGCGCAACTACTACCCCGCTCTTCTTGTCAATTTCAGTGCCTTTGCCATGAGCGGTGGACTGACGATGCTACGAGTATACGGTCTTGCTGGAAAAATTGCATAGCGTTCAGTTTCATTCTGTGAGTTCGACAGCTTGACTAAATGTTGTATTTTCGCCTTACGCGACTTGTTTAAAATCAAGAGTCAAACTGACACAAAGATTTTCACCTTCCATTTCTCTGTAATGGAGGCGCGCAGAGGCACGACGTAGAGAGAGCGTCAGATAACCGCGACGTAGGTTTGGGGAGTCGGGTCGGGCACTAAGAGTACAGTTTATTTTTACAGAACTGTACATTAATTATCGCAACAGGTTTAAACAGTTCGCTTTACATTTGATTCTGTCTCTCTCTGTCTGTGTCTGTCTGTGTCTGTCTGTCTGTCTCTCTGTCTGTCTGTCTGTCTGTCTCTCTGTCTGTCTGTCTGTCTGTCTGTCTCTCTCTCTCTCTGTCTGTCTGTCTGTCTCTCTCTCTCTCTCTCTCTCTCTCTCTCTCTCTCTCTATCTCTCTTTTTTTTGTCGTTGGAATTTGAATTTAAACATATCTTTGAACATAAAACATAATTGTCAGAACGATTTCGAGTGAACAGACTTCGGCGTGTACGAACACAGATAACCCTGTGGGCTGCTGTCACATTTTAGGTTTCTATACAATGAGAAAATAACAAAGTGTTGTTGACTTTTCATGCAAGGAGGTCGATCCTTGCAATTTTGCATATTATGTTTGTTCTCGTATGTTAGCTTAAGACGGGAAAGTCAGACGCAAGCGAAGGGAAATTACCAGATCACGCTCACAAGTGTGTACTAAAAGTCACATCAAATCCAATCTTCGGCCACTGTGAGGCCACTAAATGAGAAACAGATGACAGGCACTCCGCCACTTCTGCTGAAGGACATAGCAGGTACTTGGCTACACTTCACTGCGCCACATGAGTGATTCCATTTTCCGTTCGGCAATCAGTCTGTCTCACGCACAAATTGTCAAGGGTAATTTTAAACTGAGTCCAATTTTGTCAGACACTGGGCAAGTTTTAATACCGGACCTTCAACATTGACGATTGGGGTCTAAAAAACACATTCCTTCCTTATAAACGATTCAGAGAAAATCCCCCCCCGCCCCCACTCTATACCCCCACCCCCTTGCATTTTGAAATCTCCTAACATTATCTGAAATTGAAGCTGGCGTTAGAAAGCATGACTGAAACCCCACCGCTGTTAATCTCCTTCTCGATAAAAGAAGATATACACGTATTGTACGGCCGTTTTCTCAAGGCTGTCCAAATGAAGTGCTATCTGAATTTAACTCTTAAAAAAAAATAAGACTAATACGGGTTTTTTTTTTTTTTTTTTTTAATAAGCCACGCCCCGGACTGCGCGCGCAACACATGCAGACGACGCATATATGTGTAGTAAGTTTGTCGGAACTTTGGCGGAGTAATTTGATAGAGTTTTTAGATTGTGTCAACGACTGTAGACGTGATGTAACTTACAGATAAATTATATCTGAGCTTAAAAAAGTGTTTATTTTCAATAAAAATCGGTTCGGGTAGCGATGTGATGTTAATCTAGCAAATCAACAGGGCTACTTCCTAATGGACCGAAGTTCTGTGGGACTGAAGAATCATCAACCGATGTGAACTGCTATTTGTTTAGGTGGTTCAGTCTTTCCCCATCGGCAGCCCTGTAAGCTTACATTTACTGAAAAAATCCTGTTTCATTTTTCTCTTTGAGTAAGAATATTTGTCCGCAGCTTACGGACTAACCCGTTCGATAGTATTACTTGGGTATAAACTTCCTTCCCAGATTGTCTCTGTCTCATCGCAAAATTACACAAACATTTTTCAATTTACAATATTTTACTTTGTCATTTTTTTCCCTGTTCGACGACTCTTCCGACTATGTGAGTGTGTATGCGTATGTTGAATCCGATTACGCTTGTCCGCTAAACTGAAACGTGATCGAAATGACATTCGATCGATATTGACACTAACTAGTTTTAAAAAAAATGTATTCACACGCATACGCACACGTGCACTTTTGCAGTCCCATGCACTGACCGCTGGTTCTACCTTGTGCGCTTGTCCGGAGTTTTTCTTTGTTTCTTTTTTAATTTGAGGTAATCGATAATAGCGTGGCATGAAATACAATTTTGCGAAAACCCGGTGAAAACATATCGCTCCAATGAATGCTGTCCATCATGTGCGAGGTCGGGAAAAGTGTTACACGTATCGCATGAAAACAAAGAGTGTACAGATAAAACTGAAAAGGAATTAAAGCGGAGAAGTCGGCAACTCAGTCAAACCACCTCTAATAAAGTGACAAATAGTACTAAACTATCGACTACTAAGATTCATTTGATTTTGTAACCAATAATTTAGTTTTTGTTTTTGACGGCGCCATCAATTTAAAAGAAATGCATCTTTTCTGGTTCACATTTAAATTAAAAAAAAAATTAAAAAACCTACCTTTCTTGTTTTTTGATTCACATTTAGATAGTCAGCATTATATCATTTACATTTAACGTATACTGCATCCCGGTATCAGCATGCTTATTATACAATAAAATAAAAACAGCGCTAGCATACCATGAACATAATTAATTTCCTTGTAAATCTGTTTTGCTTCTTTCTTTATTTATTTATTTATTTGTGTGGGGTGTTTTTTTGCGTGTTTATTTTGGGGAGAGTGTTTTATTGTTCCTCAAAAGCACTTTGGTCAATATCCCTTTAACTTTGAACTACCGTTCAGTTTGAGGACAGAATGCAATTCTTTTATTTTTGGACAACAACACTGTTGGGGTTGATGTACAAAATTGATGGTTGACTGATCAAAAGATCAAAATATTGTGTGCGATATCTGTTCCTTTAAACCTTTCGTTTAACCAGCAGGTGACATATGGCATGGCACGGCCCCCGTTTGACCACCCAGGCTCTCCCTCGCCCACTTTGTCCCCGCAAGTTTTTTTGCTACCTTTTCTATATGCACTGTCAATAACATTTTTTGAGGCGAATTTGTCGTTTGCTTGCAAAAAAAAAGATAGTTAATTATCAGATCAGCTTTGTAAAGGAGATACTAAAAACCGCACATAATTATTCAAAAAAAGTCTGATGCGTGGCGACAACTGCCGCTCCGACTGAAGGGCTATTTACTGAAAAGGAAGGTGGGGGGGGGGGGGGTCCTGGGGAGAGGTGGACGGGTGGTGGGCAAAATGAGACAGAGCCGATACGATTACGATGTGGAGGAGGGGGGGGGGGGCAGCAAATGTTCGCATGCACATGGTGGTCAGTAACTTTAGTAACACAAATCGACGTTTGATTTTAATCCCACACAGATGTGTTAATTTTTCTTTTGTTATTTTCTTTTTTCTGTCAAAATGTATAAATGAAAAACGTGACAGGCTGGATAAAATTTATCTGAGTGAAACGTTATTTCTTTCAGGGTCCGCATTGGTTTCTAAAAAAACAATAGTGTTTAATTTTAACTTGATTTCATTTACATGAATTCAAATCAGAAACGAAGAAAATATCATAACCCCGCAATATAACAGTGTCACAGAATCGTGAAACAATTCCGTGAAAACATTCTCTCAATGCTGACAATGTCTTGGTGCGTGGTTCTCACATGTGGTGTCCAGTTGTCCATCTTAGCTAATTTAAATTCCGCGTGTGATGTTTTAAGTGGGCCTATTGGGACGAAGCTGAGTAGATTCGGGATGCGAAAATCAGCAGATTATACGATTTTATGATCCGCGGCAGAGACTATCAAGTGCTCTTGCGTATACAAGAACCAGTCGGTCGGATCGAGTCCAGGTGTGATTTTCGCGTTCTACTTACAGTCGTTTTATCTCAGCTGATAACTCCTTGCCAAATGGTGGCAAAAACGCTCAATGGAAAGTGACATCGCATGCGTTGGGAAGACCGTGGGAAAATATTGAGACCTCAGAATAGGGTCCTACGATTGACCAAAGCAAAAATAATACGACAACACATCATAGTGTGTGTGTGTTTCTGCACGCGGTCTGTTTCTCATAAGACACGCAATAAGCACACCCTGGTCGTAAGGGAAAATAGCCTAACATGGACAACTGCCTGATATGGACCACCTCCTGTTCTGACAAACTAACGGTGCTATAGGTCTCAAAACAATTTCATTCTTTGGATAACTTGCATATATATGCGATATAAACATTTGTAACCACACAATAAGCTAAGCTTATATTAAATGTGGTTATAAATATGTACATCTAGATAGGAATTATTATTTCACGTTATGTCAAGGTCAGAGAATCGCTTATCCCCTTGTTATAAATGTAAGACAGACAAGATACAATTTTTACCAACAAAATAGGAAAAGATACAGCAAAAGAATCAGAGGATGTGACAGAGGACGGGAAGAGAGTTAATTTTATTTTTCAGCAAGCAAGGGGGGGGGGGGGGGGGGGTCAGAGAGACGATTACTGTTACAGACTTGCCAATTCAATGTTCCTGCAGCAGCAATAATTTCATCCAAAATGTTGTCCAAACTAATTAAGCTTAGATTACTCATAATTTATGAATACAAAGAAAAACCTTCAAGAAAGATTCACTCAAACTTGATTAAATCCCCAGATGAAGCATCCGTCGCGTCGCACATATGGAAACATGCGTTCTTTGATATTACTGTTGCGATCGGTTTTGACGCTGCCGCCACCTCGCCGCAACTATCGTGCTGCCATCGCGTCGCGATATGGAAACACAGCTTAAGACTATGCATATAATACTGCTGGTTTTCTCTTCATTCTTCTCAAAATGTCGGTCTCTGTCTGTCTGTCCCTGTTTGTGTGTCTCTCTATCTCTATCTCGCACTAATTCTGTCGGTCGGTCCGTCTCTCTGTCTGTCTCTCTGTATTTCTAGCTCTGTCTCTCTTTTTGTCTTTTTCTTACTCTCTCAGTTTATTAAAACAAAACAAAAACAAGAAGGGCAAAGCCCATACGACTCACATGCTTGACCTTGACCTTTACATGACCTTGACCTTCAGGGTCAAGGTCAAATAACTAAACCTAGTAATGACATCATACACTAAGAACTGCTTTAGACATTTTTCCTACCAAAATACAATGTGACCTTGACCCAAGGTGAAGGTCATCCAAGGTCATGCAACACAAAGCTGTTCATTCAAGACATAGGAAGTACAATGGTGCTTATTGGCTCTTTCTACCATGAGATATGGTCACTTTTAGTGGTTCACTACCTTATTTTGGTCACATTTCATAAGGGTCAAAGTGACCTTGACCTTGATCATATGTGACCAAATGTGTCTCATGATGAAAGCATAACATGTGCCCCACATAATTTTTAAGTTTGAAACAGTTATCTTCCATAGTTCAGGGTCAAGGTCACTTCAAAATATGTATACAATCCAACTTTGAAGAGCTCATGTGACCTTGACCTTGAAGCAAGGTAAACCAAACTGGTATCAAAAGATGGGGCTTACTTTGCTCTATATATCATATATAGGTGAGGTATTCAATCTCAAAAACTTCAGAGAAAATGGGGAAAATGTGAACAATAGCTGTTTTTTAGGCAACATTTATGGCCCCTGCGACCTTGACCTTGAAGCAAGGTCAAGATGCTATGTATGTTTTTTTGGGCCTTGTCATCATACACCATCTTGCCAAATTTGGTACTGATAGACTGAATAGTGTTCAAGAAATATCCAACGTTAAAGTTTTCCGGACGGCCGGACGGCCGGACATCCGGACGGACGGACGTCCGGACGGACGGACGGACGGACGACTCGGGTGAGTACATAGACTCACTTTTGCTTCGCATGTCAGTCAACAAGTCGCGTAAGGCGAAAATACAACATTTAGTCAAGTAGCTGTCGAACTCACAGAATGAAACTGAACGCAATGCAACGCAGCAAGACCGTATACTCGTAGCATCGCCAGCCACCGCTCACGGCAAAGGCAGTGAAATTGACAAGAAGAGCGGGGTAGTAGTTGCGCTGAGAAGGATAGCACGCTTTTCTGTACCTCTATTCGTTTTAACTTTGTGAGCGTGTTTTTAATCCAAACATATCATATCTATACGTTTTTGGAATCAAGAACCGAGAAGGAATAAGATGAAAGTGTTTTTAAATTGATTTGGAAAATTTAATTTTGATACTAATTTTTATATTTTTAATTTTCAGAGCTTGTTTTTAATCCAAATATAACATATTGATATGTTTTTGGAATCAGCAAATAATGGAGAATAAGATGAACGTAAATGTGGATCGTTTTATAATTTTTTTATTTTTTTTTTTACATTTTTCTGATTTTTAATGACCAAAGTCATTAATTAATTTTTAATTTAATTAAGCCACCAAGCTGAAATGTAATACCGAAGTCCGGGCTTTGTCGAACATTACTTGACCAAAATTTCAACCAATTTGGTTGAAAAATGAGGGCGTGACAGTGCCGCCTCAACTTTCACGAAAAACCGGATATGACGTCATCAAAGACATTTATCAAAAAAATGAAAAAAACGTTCGGGGATATCATACCCAGGAACTCTCCTGTCAAATTTCACAAAGATCGGTACAGTAGTTTAGTCTGAATCACTCTACACACACACACAGACACACACACACACACACACACACACATTCCTGCCTGTCTGCCTGTTCTTCTCTCTCTCTTAGGTTACTTTCACGGATTATGCAAAAAAGAAATATGCACGGCTGCTTCACACTTTTCTTGTTTTCT
>NC_090253.1:65130105-65135105 GCF_037325665.1 Littorina saxatilis | reverse complement strand
AATGGTGTACAATGCTTCATCCAAACAGCTGCTTGCAAAATCAGATGACTTCATGTTCACCTACGATTGTACCAAAGCTGAAACATTGTACTGGACGTTATTCAGGGACAAAGCAGACATGAGTTATGATGAATCAGAACGACTGGCATTTATTGAGGAGCCTGCGGATGTGCGACGAACACTGTACCTTATTGAGATAAATCATATCGCCAAGGATTTGCATGCACTGGTTACACTTCTCAGAGCCTACCTTCAGACTTGAACTTTGATCGCTGTTGTATCACATTTACGTATCATTACATGCTGCTTCTCTTGCAAAACTCGTAAAGCACTACTACTATATTTTGCAGCTGATACTGGTAAAACGTTAATACTCTATGATTGTATTAAAACATTATTGTACATAATGCACTGGAAACATTTTCAAACATAATGTGGTTAACTTCTATTTCACCTCAATGAGCGAGGGCGGGATGAAAAAAAAAAGTAGTTTAGCATTTCCTATTCTGTTACAGTGTTAAGATAAAGATCAATTCAATTCAATTTAATTCAATTCAATTCAATACAATCATCTCTCCCTCATTCTCGTTCTCATAAATAGGACTCAAACCATACCGGCACGGTGGCCTAGTGGTAAGGCGTCCGCCCCGTGATCGGGAGGTCGTGGGTTCGAAACCCGGCCGGGTCATACCTAAGACTTTAAAATTGGCAATCTAGTGGCTGCTCCGCCTGGCGTCTGGCATTATGGGGTTAGTGCTAGGACTGGTTGGTCCGGTGTCAGAATAATGTGACTGGGTAAGACATGAAGCCTGTGCTGCGACTTCTGTCTTGTGTGTGGCGCACGTTATATGTCAAAGCAGCACCGCCCTGATATGGCCCTTCGTGGTCGGCTGGGCGTGAAGCAAACAAACAAACAAACAAGCACATTTCACTGCTGTACAGCATACATCGTCCCCAAATACCTGTGTCTGTGTGTCACCGACTTAGTTGCTCTGCAGAGTGTGTGTGTGTGTGTAATACTGCCTTGCTGCAGAGTTTGTGTTATACCGCTTTGCTCTGCTGAGTGTGTTTGTGTTAATTACGGTCTGTCTGTCTGTATATTCTTTTGTCTGTCCGTCTGTCATTCAAGGGTAAGGGGGTGTCCTTAACCTCTCCTTTGTTGTCTCGGTCTGTCTCTCTGTCTCTGTCTATCTGTCTATGTCGCTCTTTCTGACTCTCTCCCTCTCAGCGGAGATCAAAGCCAATGAAAAACACACATCTCTGAAGCAGTTTTAGCTTGTGCCTCCAAATGACTGCTGTACAACAACCAGACCCCATCTGACTGCTGTTTGGGAAACAGTCCCCAATTCACTGCTGTACACCATTTACGTATCATTGCATGCTGTTTCTCTTTCGAAACTTGTAAAGCACTACTTCTATTTTGCAGCTGATACTGGTAAAATGTTAATACACTATGATTGTATTGAAACATTATTGTACATAAAGCACTGGAACATTTTCAAACATAATGTGGTTAACTTCTATTTCAACTCAATGGGCGAGGGCGGGATGGAAAAAAAACATTTTAGCATTTCTTGTTCTGTTACAGTGTTAAGAGAAAGATAAATTCAATTCAATTTAATTCAATTCAATTTAATACAACTCTCTCTCCCTCATTCTCATTCTCATAAATCAGACTCAAACCATCCGTTGTCAGGGTCGTGAATGCTAGCTACTGACTGGATTGGAAATACTCTTATGTCGCCTAGCGCCATATGTAACTGATGAAACCATTCATAGCACAGCGCAGAGCTATCGGTTTTTGGACGTCCCCATTTCACTGCTATACAGCAAACATCGTCCCCAAATAACTGTGTCTGTGTGTCACCGACTTAGTTGCTCTGCAGAGTCTGTGTGTGTAATACTGCCTTGCTCTGCTGAGTTTGTGTGTTATACCGCTTTGCTCTGCTGAGTGTGTGTGTTTGTGTTAATTACGGTCTGTCTGTATATTCTTTTGTCTGTCCGTCTGTCACTCAAGGGTAAACCGGCACGATTAGCTTAGTGGTAAGGCGCCCGCCCCGTGATCGGGAGGTCGTGGGTTTGAACCTCGGCCGGTGTCACGATTTCATCTTTCGCCTGTGTACATATTTCCCCCTCGATATTTACTCGAGACCGAAATGTTGTTTCCTGGTAAAATTAAGAAGAGAAATTATTTATGGACGAAAAGCATGTCAGTTTCTTGCATGTGAAAAAAAATTGGTTGTGAAATTAAATAGATTTCACTCCCAAAATCGAATTCTTCGAAAACGTGTACCGAGTGGTTACGTCCCTTGAGTAAGAAGGGAAACATTTTAGGATGAATCAAATTTCTAAGTTAAATAAAATAATTGGTTGGACAAATTTGGCCCCATGAATGTAAGGTACACAAGGTCGCTCATCAGTACTATCGAAGGGTGTTTTTTTTTGTTCAGTGTAGAGTTTATACTAGATCAACGAGGCCGAAAATCGAAATATCAACACGGCGAAAGATGAAAACGTCACACCGGGTCATACCTAAGACTTTAAAATTGGAAATCTAGTGGCTGATCCACATCCCATTTTGGTGCAATCCCATTTTGCCGCCGTCCCATTTTTTTCCCTATCCCATTTTCGCGACATTTCACAAGCCAAGCGTCATTTTATAAAATTTATAATTTTGGATGATTAATGAGATGAGGATGATTATAATGATGATGCTATGGATTTCCAATTTGGATTGAGACTACGTGACAGGGCATTTTACTAACATGTCATAACAATAGCGCGACATCCCATTTTGACACCATATCCCATTTGGCCGCCATGCCGTTTCACCGTATTCCATTTATCCCCCATCCCATTGTCGCGACATTTCACAAGCCAAGCGTCATTTTACTACCGTGTCATAACAATAGCACGTCATCCCATTTTGACACCATCCCATTTGGCCGCCATCACATTTTTTATTTATTCTTCTTGCCAAGCCTCACTATACTACTATACTGCGTTATTCAACTAGGAAGACATTCCGTTTAGGCCAAATTCCATTTTTGCCACAATCCAAAATGTCGCGAAATAGAGATGGCGGCAAAATGGGATGACGGCAAAACGGCATGGCGACAAAATGGAATGTGGCGCTAGTGGTTTGACACGGTGGTAAAATGACACATGGCCTATGAAATGTCGCAAAAATGGGATGGGGGCAAAATGGGATAACGGCGAAACGGGATTGCGCCAAAATGGGAAGTGGAGCTAATGGTACATGACATGGTGGTAAAATGACACTTGGCCTGTAAAATGTCGCAAAAATGGGATGGGGGCGAAATGGGCTAACGGCCAAACGGGATTGCGCCAAAATAGGATGTGGGGCTATTGGTACATGATATGGTGGTAAAATGACACTAGGCCTGAGAAATGTCGCCAAAATGGGATGGGGGCGAATTGGGATAACGGCGAAACAGGACTAATAGATCCCTTGACTTGGGGTAGTGCGACTCTGTCACTGCTAGCTTTCCACTCGGAGGAAGCGACCGGAATTTCCCAACGATGGGACATCCTAGTAATTAATTTTTTTTTTTTTTAATTCCTAAAATTAACAGAGTCGCGCTACCCCAAAAGTCAAGGAATTTCGTGTTTGTCCCTTGACTTTGGAGATGACAAGAAAATATCGGGCGCAAAAACGTGATTTGTAAAATTTTTCACAACATATGTCGCCTAGCGCCATGTATGTGATGAAACCATTCATATAGCTCTGCGGGAGCTCTGCACTTTTGGACGTCCCCATTTCACTGCTGTACAGCAAACATCGTCCCCAAATACCTGTTTGTTTCTAAAAAATCACGCTGGAGGTTGCATTTTATGTAATAACCTCCTGAAATGAGTTTTGACACTTTAGAATGGCATGTAAAATGACACATAACCTATGAAATGTCGCAAAAATGGGATGGGGGCAAAATGGGATAACGGCCAAACGGGATTGCGTCAAAATGGGACGTGGAGCTAATGGTACATGACATGGTGGTAAAATGACACTTGGCCTGTAAAATGTCGCAAAAATGGGATGGGGGCGAAATGGGCTAACGGCGAAACGGGATTGCGCCAAAATGGGATGTGGAGCTAATGGTACATGATATGGTGGTAAAATGACACTTGGCCTGAGAAATGTCGCCAAAATGGGATGGGGGCGAATTGGGATAACGGCGAAACAGGACTAATAGATCCCTTGACTTGGGGTAGTGCGACTCTGTCACTGCTAGCTTTCCACTCGGAGGAAGCGACCGGAATTTCCCAACGATGGGACATCCTAGTAATGAATTTTTTTTTTTTTTAATTCTTAAAATTAACAGAGTCGCGCTACCCCAAAAGTCAAGGAATTTCGTGTTTGTCCCTTGACTTTGGAGATGACAAGAAAATATCGGGCGCAAAAACGTGATTTGTAAAATTTTTCACAACATATGTCGCCTAGCGCCATGTATGTGATGAAACCATTCATATAGCTCTGCGGGAGCTCTGCACTTTTGGACGTCCCCATTTCACTGCTGTACAGCAAACATCGTCCCCAAATACCTGTTTGTTTCTAAAAAATCACGCTGGAGGTTGCATTTTATGTAATAACCTCCTGAAATGAGTTTTGACACTTTAGAATGGCATTTAACGCTCATTGAAGTTTTAACAAACTTTCTAACACCTAAAACATTCATAGCACCGATAACGTAATTCTAGCTCTGCACTTTGTGTACACATACGTCCCCATTTCACTGCTGTACAGCA
The DNA here is from genome assembly GCF_037325665.1 of Littorina saxatilis. Taxonomy (NCBI): domain Eukaryota; kingdom Metazoa; phylum Mollusca; class Gastropoda; order Littorinimorpha; family Littorinidae; genus Littorina; species Littorina saxatilis. Next base: position 65,130,338 of record NC_090253.1, on the reverse strand, counting down.
AACATCGTCCCCAAATGTCTGTTTTTCTAAAAATCACGCTGGAGGTTGCATTTTATGTAATAACCTCCTGAAATGAGTTTTCACACTTTAAAATGGCATTTAACGCTCATTGAAGTTTTAAGAAACTTTCTAACACTTAAAACAAAAGAGACCCCAAATGCCTGTGTTTTGAGCAAGATGGCATTTTGATACACAGCCGACCCCAAATGACTGTAAAACCACCTATGTGTGTA
>NC_090253.1:65067405-65129905 GCF_037325665.1 Littorina saxatilis | reverse complement strand
TTTGATTCCTTCTTATGACATAGTGAGGATGCATTGAAGCACGCAATTGATACAGATGATTATAGCTTTACCCAAAATAGTAAAAATAGAGGAATATTTGTTGTTCAAATCCATGTTTGAGAGAAATGTACGTTGAACCTTCATTTTTGAGTCACTTGAGAAAATGTGACTCTATGTAATCGGTCAGTGTTAGTCTGTCCGGCCGGCCGGCCATCCGGCCGGCCGTCCGTAGACACCACCTTAACGTTGGACTTTTCTCGGAAACTATCAAAGCGATCGGGCTCATATTTTGTTTAGTCGTGACCTCCAGTGACCTCTACACTTTAACGATGGTTTCGTTGACCTTTGACCTTTTTCAAGGTCACAGGTCAGCGTCAAAGGAAAAATTAGACATTTTATATCTTTGACAAAGTTCATCGGATGTGATTGAAACTTTGTAGGATTATTCTTTACATCAAAGTATTTACATCTGTAGCCTTTTACGAACGTTATCAGAAAAACAAGGGAGATAACTAGCCTTTTCTGTTCGGCAACACACAACTTAACGTTGGGCTTTTCTCGGAAACTATAAAAGTGACCGGGCTCAAATTTTATGTGAACGTGACTCATTGTGTTGTGAATAGCAATTTCTTCCTGTCCATCTGATGCCTCATATAATATTCAGAACTGCGAAAGTGACTTGATCGAGCGTTTGCTCTTCTTGTTCACTAAAAAAACCGCATGCATGCCTTCCATTTGGCTATTGTCAATTAACCAGGTAAGCAAAAGACGTTTTTAGCTGTCTACAAAGAAAACAATTATTCTTCTTTCTACTGACATTCATCAATTTTAGCTTAAATCAGTGTGAAAGTCATAGTTTGTGTTTTTATGAAGACACTTTCGTTTGCGTGACACTGAGCCTGGCTGAAAACGGAGTAACAACGAGCCCGGCTGAAATAAGGCGGAACACAGTCCCCGGTGTGATAATGGGGATGTTTACCAGCTTCAAAGACATGATTTTTTTTTATTATTCGTTATCATTTCATATGCATGTCATGGTTACGCTGAAAATGCACTCAATGATAAATGAATTATATGGGACAGTAGGCACCTCATTCGCATGTTCTGCAGAGAGGAGCTGTGGTCAGCTCAGTCTTATGGTTTAGGCTAGCGAAGCATTAGGATATACATGTAGCCTCTGTTGTGGTTGGTTTTTAGTTTCAGGCTGATAGATTATTTTTATATTGATTTACGCGACTTGTTTCAGGTTGTATGCGACAAAGACCTCCTCTTTCTGGATGTGTTTACGGGTTACACTGGGTCCGTGCATGACAGCCGAGTTTTCCCCAACTCAGATCTCTATGGAGTGTTGGAGTCTGACGCAAGTAAGCTGCCTCCAGAGTACCATATGATCTGGGACTCGGCCTACCCTCAGTCTCCGCAAGTACCTGCTGGTTCCATTCCGCGACAACGGCCATCTGACCCCTGTGGAAACTGCCTACAACAGAGCCCAGGCAAGGACAAGAGTTGACGTGGAGCGGGCTATTGGTTTGTTGAAAGGAAAATTCCGCAGACTGAAGGATCTCAAGATGACGAACATCCGTGAAGTTCCAATGTTAATTTTTTCAGCATGTGTCCTACATAACTTTATCATAGAAAATGGCGTGGACGAGGACGACATTGACTTGTCGGAGAGTGAAGACGAGGACGGAGGTCAATGTGGTGGTGATCACTGCATGTCTGCAACACAAAAAAGACTGGAAATTGCCAATGTTCTTTCTTGAGAACTGTTCTATGTGTTTCAAGGATGTGTCGTATACCGTATATCAATTGATTGTAGATAACAAGTACTGCCAGTGTGTATTTAGTTGCATGTTCTTATGTGTTTCGTAATTTTCCATTTAAATTTTAATGTGTAGAATTAACTGGGTAAAGGTTGGGTTCCTGGTGAGATCTTTCTGGCTCACAAGAAACATACTGCCAAATGTTCAAATATGAAACTAAGTTATTATTTCTTTTTTCAGTTCAATGACATTTTTGTTATAAGATGACCAGACGTACCAAATAACCAAAAATGCTAATTAAAAAATATGAGTTTACAAAAAGGGGGAGACAACCTAAGCGAGAAATGCGAGGCACACTAACAGCTGAGCACAAAACCAAAACTAGAAGATGATATTTGTAAAATAACTGTGACCCTAAAACGATAGTACAATAATAAGCAACAAAGTTTAGAACATAATACCTGAAAAAAACCACAACACAACGTAGTAAATAAAACTACAGTGATTGATAGTTAGTATAGCAAAACAATAAAATTATGGTTATCTTACACACAAACTTAAGTAATTGACGATGTTGAGAGGAAATTGATAGAAATTCCTCTGAATTAAACGCCATTAATTCCAAATGTTCTAGTTTAAAATTGTTTATAAAGCACTGATTGGTTAATTTAGATCAATGTCAATGATGACCAGCAAAGTCACTATCTTCCTAGTTCAATATGATAAGCATCACTGTCTGAAGCATACTGAATTTTGACCAGGATTGTGCCACTCATAAAATACACAAGCATATGTTTGCCACTCAATGGTTATACAGTGAGACTTGTCTCCACATATTGTTGTTAATCAATGAGCTATGTGTAGCTCCAACATAAACAACCAGAAGATTTACCTTCATTGTAAATGTTGTTCGTCCTTTGTTTTGGAAGATGACCGCAGGCTCATGGTATGCTTGGATCTCTAGTCTGTCCAGTAGATAACTGATAAGCTTGTCCGGGCCAGGATTCCCGTTCCGCATGCGAGTGTTCAGCTGTTGGGGTTGTGGCTGCCCTGGTTTTCTGGATTGTGCGCTTTTGCTCTGCAATGTGGATTATTCTGTTTTCCGCGGTCTGGGCACCAGTATAGCTTATGCTACGCCATTATTGGAACTGAATATCAAGGTTTTTCAGAGAGATTTTTAGTGTGTCCTTTCAGATATATCTTTGCTTCGTCAAAAGAAACAACCTGCAGCGTACGGCAGCTGAAAATTAAAGGTACATATAGTTAAAACAATCATTCAACTGTATTTATTTGACCTTACACAGACTGTGGGAAGAGGCCAACCGTCTTGAACAAAAAATTTGTCCGCAGGAAGCGACTCCAAGAACACAGACGACTCGAAGCTGAGTGACATACCTTGTAGTCTTTCTATGAAAGTAGTGGTCCAGTGAACGATACCTTCTGCCTGTGGTTTGACTTAGAGTTAGACTCTTTGAGGATGTTGATAATGACGCATGACACTGACAGACTACAGAGAGTGAGTGACACATTGCGGCAAACGAGTACACACAGCAAACTCTAAATAAAAGAATGAAACATGAAAACTTACCTCTGGTTAGACTGGTTAGTATGCAAAGGTTCGCTCTTCCCTACTCTCTCGCAGTAGCTAACTTTGTTAGAGAGTCATTCCAATGAACTGATAACGTTCGCAGTCGGCCACTTTGCAGATGTAACGAAAAACCGAAACGCTGTAAAAAGCAAACCCCGCTTGACGTCCAAAATATTGGGGGGGGGGGGGGGGGGGGGACATTTTTGGCATTAAACACTGTTTATGCCTCACAAGTATTGCTCCTCTATTTAATGGAGTTTATTTTATAGGAATGTTTTTAAACCTAATCTCATTGTGTTCGTTTTGAATCAAAAGTCTCGCCCCAAATTCCGACAATAAGTCAATATGTCCGCCGGATATCGATATGGTTGCTTCGGTTACAATACGATGAATAATGTCGAGGAATTTGTGGCAAGTGGATTCAAACTTACCAAGATACTATTTTTAACTTCCCATTCTGGAATAGTTGTTGGCATTTGTAATCATTGTCTCGTGTATGAAATCTCGTCTATTTACAGTGGAACCCCTTTTAGACCCCCCTCCCCCTCCAGCCCCCTTCCTATTACAGACACCCCCTCTCCCCCCTTTCCTAATCCCATTTCAGCCCTTGCTTTGTTCAGATTTCCTTGTCGACAATGTCTGAACATGTATATGCCCTGAGAAATTCTATGATCTTATTTTCCAAAATAAAGTCTAAAGAGGGTGTTCCACTGTAGCAGACACAGGCAATGTGTTGTCATATGAAAGGCAATTGTGGTTTTCAAAACAAAAGTACAGGTTACTCACATTTTTGGTGTCGGGTAAACACAAAACCATCAAATCATACTCATAGTGGCAGAGTGGTGATACATGTATATATATGTATGATATTTGAAGGAAAATGGATGACAAAATAAACAACAACCTCTCTCACCACAACATCAAATTTATTTTCTTTGGCAGTTCTAAGAAAGTATTTTTGTGAATTAAGGTCCCAAGCACATAAATGCAGAACCTCAGGTTGGCCTCTTTTAAAACACTCATCCCAATCCACCACAATGAACAAAAAAATATCAACAACAACATACAGCAACAACAAAGAGAATGTCGCATGCTGCTTTTATCATATAAAATGTTATCTTGGTTTACTAAACCTAACTGTTGTTACAAAGCTTAAAGGTACTGAACTTGTCAAATTCAGGTGCACGGAGCCCCTGGGGCTCTTAGTCATACCTCAGGCAGCTGTCCGTTAGAAGAACTACCAAGTTTCATTGACTTGCACCCAAAGAGTCAAGAACTGCGATTTTGTTTGCGAATTAATTTCGTACTCGGACCCGGCTGGTCTTGACCTATTTTTTGATCTAAATTTAGATCAGGTAGATCACCACATCATGCACTAAAAGACACGTCACTAGCAAACTATGTCAGACATCATCATGAGTTTGTGTAAAACAAAATGGAGGCCGGAATCACTCAGTTGAATCGAACTCCGACCAAACACCATGTAATAATTAGGTTAATTTATGCACTCGCGTGAACAAGAAACTGTCGAGCATCACAGATGTCGTCGAAGGGTAGTTTTGGGTTTGTTTTACTACAATAGGAGGATTTTTGAACTGTAAATGCACTCAGCTGCAACAAAAATGCAAAACGAAGGCTGTGAGCTGCACTGTGCCTTTAGTAAAAAATCAAATATGTGTCAGGAAACAAAAAAATGACAAAAAATATTAGTTTGAATTCAAAGTCTAGCTTTTAAATTTTTTTTATTTATATATTTTTTTTGGAGGCCTTAGAATATTTATTTGATGTAACACGCACTGAACATATAACAGGACAAAAATCATTAGATTTAACCATATTTTTCATTTGCAACGAGTGTCATAATGTTTACCTTTCTTCGTACCATAATTCAAAATGGACCCCCCGCGGGTATGGGGGAGTCCCATATTGGTTGGGACTAGAAAGAATTTACCCGATGCTACCCAGCATGTCGTAAGAGGCGACTAACGGTTCTGTTTCTTCTCTTCTTTTGTCTTATTTCTGCCTTACCAGTCCTTTCTCCCGCAGTGGGGCACTGCGGTTATGAAATTAAAGGCCCCTCCTGTTTTTGGAACCGCAGGAGCTTTCTAGTTTGCTGTTAGGTAGATTTTTGGTTCCTCTTTCCTGTCATGCTCTCTTTTTCTTCATGAATTCTTTTCTTTTTTCTGCCTTCTTGCTCATTCACCATTTTTTCCAAAAATCTCTTCTCTTGCCGCTTGTCTTGCGATTCATGTATAGTTTAATCTGTTAGTGTTCTGATGTAAGTCCAGCAGTAGATAGGTTAAGCCTATTTTAACATACTGGAAACTGGTAATCTTCCAGTAGGTATTAATTTAGTTTTACTAAAGCCTGCTGGGACACAAGTAATGGGTTAGTGCATTTGTAAACAGGAATCGCTTGACAAGTGGCCCCCTTCATCCCCCCCTTCCTCGTCCTGATATGGCTCTGCGTAGTCGGCTGGACGTTAAGCAACAAATAAACAAAATACCAGCCCTTTCACCTATATTTCCTTCCAAGAAAACTCTCCCTACTTTTCCCTGCAGTTTTCCAATTCTTTTCTTGTTGTCTTATTTCTACCTGACTGGATCCATCACCTTTATTTCACTTACCAAAAGTCTTCTTTTCCACATCCTTATTTCTCTGCGCCCCGCATGTCGTATGAGGCGACTAACGGATTCTCTTTCTCCTTTTACCCTTGTTAAGTGGTTCTTGTATAGAGTGTGGTCAATGTTTGTGAGGATTTTGGTCAGGCAGTATGTAAGAAATGTTTGGTCCTTTGTACTGGAAACTTGCATTCTCCCAGTAAGGTCATATATAGTACTACGTTGCAAGCCCCTGGAGCAATTTTTTGATTGGTGCTTTTGTGAACAAGAAACACTTAACAAGTGGCTCTATCCCATCTCCCCCCTTTCCCCTATCCCATCTCCCCCCTTTCCCTCGTCGCCATATAACCTTCGTGGTTGAAAACGACGTTAAACACCAAATAAAGAAAGAAAGAAATTCAAAATGGGGCTAGGGTTACGTGTTGTAAACTTGTGCACAAATTTAACCATCGATTTTTATTCTTTTTTGATATCCTTCATTTTTATTTTTTTTATTTTTTTATTTTTCATTTATTTTTTTTCTACAAATATTTTTTTTTTTTTTTTTTTTGGGGCAGTGTGTACAATAATTAAATTTTTTAATTTTTTTTTATATAGTGTGTACAAATAATTTTTTTTTTTTTTTTTTTTTTTTTTTTTTTTTTTTGCAGTGTGTACAATGATTAAAAAAAAAAAATAAAAATAATAATATCGTGTTGAACTGCGAAAAAAAGTGTGTGTGAACAGGGATTGTTACTGGTGTTAAATCCGGACATACACAAAACACAAAAAGTAACTAAAAGTGTGTTTTATCTTGACATTTTGCTAAATTGTAAAAATAAGGTCAAATTAAATTATTTATATGTATTTAACCTTATTTCAAGCCTCCATAGTTATTTTTGAGTGATTTTGAAGACATGTTTTATTTGGACGTCGAGGTAAAATTTAATGTCGAAGAAAAGCCCAAAATTTCACGCGGGAGTCGAGGTATCCACCCATAAACACATACACACACACACACCACGACCCTCGTCTCGATTCCCCCCTCTATGTTAAAAATGGGGAGTAAAAATTTCGTGGAGGGAGTAATTTTTTCGTGCCTTGGGGAGTTCTTTTCTCGTACGAAAGGTGTACTCGGAGTAAGAATTTCGTACGAAATTTTTACTCCGGAGTACATTTTTCGTGGAGTAAAAATTTCGTGTTACACCGAACAGTGTGTGGGAACAGAGGGGCTATAGGGGAGGCCATGGGCATGGGGAACAGAGGCGGGGGGTGGGTCAGGTAGCTGTGTTGTGTCCAAAAAGCGGCCTCAGCGGGAAGAAGCGGGCTTCAGTTTTAATTACTGTAATAGGAATTCTAGGGGAGTAATTGTGTCAGACAAGGCGTCCCTAGGCCTCCGACCTCAGCCCACGTTCACATTCTACACTAAGCTCAGCAAACACAATGAAAACAGTGTTCCCCGTTCTTGTGTAAAATAGACACACATCATAGCTCATCAAACACAATTAAAACAGTGTTCCCCGTTCTTGTGTAATATAGACACACATCATAGCTCATCAAACACTATGAAAACAGTGTTCCCCGTTCTTGTGTAAAACAGACACACATCATAGCTCATCAAACACAAGGAAAGAAGTATCCCAAGTTCTTGTAGAAAATAGGACGCGGACAAAGGAACGGGCCGTTTTTCAGATAGGAATCCTAAGCTTGTTGACAAGTGAAAGACCTGAAGGCGCCCTTGTAACAGGACAGGACTGGGGTAACACTAACACAAGTCTTCAGATGAATCGGACTAATTTATGTATTTATGTGTGTGTGTGTGTGTGTGTGTGTGTGTGTGTGTGTGTGTGTGTGTGTGTGTGTGTGTGTGTTTGTGTGTGTGTGAGTGTGTGTGTGTGTGTGTGTGTGTGTGTGTGTGTGAGTGTGTGAGTGTGTGTGTGTGTGTGTGTGTGTGTGTGTGTGTGTGTTTGTTTGTTTGTTTGTGTGCAAGACCTGCAAAACACTATGAATGAATATATAATAATACATTATAATACATCATAATCTAATTTGCGTTAAATCGAAAGTACTACCAAACAGTCCGCCCCGGCCCCAGGAAAGTAGTGTCAGTATGTCTGTGTCTCCACACGACTGTCGTCATCACAATGTGCGTGTGATCACGGGAGTAATGTGCATGTGAGTCAGGACTGTTTAACGAACAACCAGACAGGGTGAGCTTGCGGTGACTGGCGCCGTCATCATCTCCACGTCAAACATCCAATCAACTGGGCCAAGTCTTCATCTCCACGTCAAACCTCCAATCAACTGGGCTAAGTCTTCATCTCCACGTCAAACCTCCAATCAACTGGGCCAAGTCTTCATTGACACGTCAAACCTCCAATCAACTGGGCCAAGTCTTCATCTCCACGTCAAACCTCCAATTAACTGGGCCAAGTCTTCATTGACACGTCAAACCTCCAATTAACTGGGCCAAGTCTTCATTGACACGTCAAATCTACAATCAACTGGGCCAAGTCTTCATCGACACATCAAACCTCCAATCAACTGGGCCAAGTCTTCATTGACACGTCAAACCTCCAATCAACTGGGCCAAATCTTCATCTCCACGTCAAATCTCCAATCAACTGGGCCAAGTCTTCATTGACACGTCAAACCTCCAATCAACTGGGCCAAGTCTTCATCTCCACGTCAAATCTCCAATCAACTGGGCCAAGTCTTCATTGACACATCAAACCTCCAATCAACTGGGCCAAGTCTTCATTTACACGTCAAACCTCCAATTAACTGGGCCAAGTCTTCATTGACACGTCAAACCTCCAATCAACTGGGCCAAGTCTTCATTGACACGTCAAACCTCCAATCAACTTGGCCAAGTCTTCATTGACACGTCAAACCTCCAATCAACTGGGCCAAGTCTTCATTGACACGTCAAACCTCCAATCAACTGGGCCAAGTCTTCATCTCCACGTCAAATCTCCAATCTTTCTTTCTTTCTTTATTTGGTGTTTAACGCCGTTTTCAACCATTCAAGGTTATATCGCGACAGGAATCTCCAATCAACTGGGCCAAGTCTTCATTAACACATCAAACCTCCAATCAACTGGGCCAAGTCTTCATCTCCACGTCAAACCTCCAATCAACTGGGCCAAGTCTTCATCTCCACGTCAAACCTCCAATTAACTGGGCCAAGTCTTCATCTCCACGTCAAACCTCCAATCAACTGGGCTAAGTCTTCATTGACACGTCAAATCTACAATCAACTGGGCCAAGTCTTCATCTCCACGTCAAATCTCCAATCAACTTGGCCAAGTCTTCATTGACACGTCAAACCTCCAATTAACTGGGCCAAGTCTTCATCTCCACGTCAAATCTCCAATCAACTGGGCCAAGTCTTTATTGACACATCAAACCTCCAATTAACTGGGCCAAGTCTTCATTGACACGTCAAACCTCCAATTAACTGGGCCAAATCTTCATCTCCACGTCAAACCTCCAATCAACTGGGCCAAGTCTTCATTGACACGTCAAACCTCCAATTAACTGAGCCAAGTCTTCATTGACACGTCAAACCTCCAATCAACTGGGCCAAGTCTTCATCTCCACGTCAAACCTCCAATCAACTGGGCCAAGTCTTCATTGACACGTCAAACCTCCAATCAACTGGGCCAAGTCTTCATTGACACGTCAAACCTCCAATCAACTTGGCCAAGTCTTCATTGACACGTCAAACCTCCAATCAACTGGGCCAAATCTTCATCTCCACGTCAAATCTCCAATCAACTGGGCCAAGTCTTCATTGACACGTCAAACCTCCAATCAACTGGGCCAAAGGCCAAGTCTTCATTGACACGTCAAACCTCCAATTAACTGGGCCAAGTCTTCATCTCCACGTCAAACCTCCAATCAACTGGGCCAAGTCTTCATCTCCACGTCAAACCTCCAATCAACTGGGCCAAGTCTTCATTGACACGTCAAACCTCCAATCAACTGGGCCAAGTCTTCATTGACACGTCAAACCTCCAATCAACTGGGCCAAGTCTTCATTGACACGTCAAACCTCCAATCAACTGGGCCAAATCTTCATCTCCACGTCAAATCTCCAATCAACTGGGCCAAGTCTTCATTGACACGTCAAACCTCCAATCAACTGGGCCAAGTCTTCATCTCCACGTCAAATCTCCAATCAACTGGGCCAAGTCTTCATTGACACATCAAACCTCCAATCAACTGGGCCAAGTCTTCATTGCACGTCAAACCTCCAATCAACTGGGCCAAGTCTTCATTGACACGTCAAACCTCCAATTAACTGGGCCAAGTCTTCATCTCCACGTCAAACCTCCAATCAACTGGGCCAAGTCTTCATCTCCACGTCAAACCTCCAATTAACTGGGCCAAGTCTTCATCTCCACGTCAAATCTCCAATCAACTGGGCCAAGTCTTCATTGACACGTCAAACCTCCAATTAACTGGGCCAAGTCTTCATCTCCACGTCAAACCTCCAATCAACTGGGCTAAGTCTTCATTGACACGTCAAATCTACAATCAACTGGGCCAAGTCTTCATCTCCACGTCAAATCTCCAATCAACTGGGCCAAGTCTTCATTGACACGTCAAACCTCCAATTAACTGGGCCAAGTCTTCATCTCCACATCAAATCTCCAATCAACTGGGCCAAGTCTTCATTGACACGTCAAACCTCCAATTAACTGGGCCAAGTCTTCATTGACACGTCAAACCTCCAATTAACTGGGCCAAGTTTTCATCTCCACGTCAAACCTCCAATCAACTGGGCCAAGTCTTCATTGACACGTTAAACCTCCAATTAACTGGGCCAAGTCTCCATCTCCACGCCAAACCTCCAATTAACTGGGCCAAGTCTTCATCTCCACGTCAAACCTCCAATCAACTGGGCCAAGTCTTCATTGACACGTCAAACCTCCAATTAACTGGGCCAAGTCTTCATTGACACGTCAAACCTCCAATTAACTGGGCCAAGTCTTCATCTTCACGTCAAACCTCCAATCAACTGGGCCAAGTCTTCATTGACACGTCAAACCTCCAATCAACTTGGCCAAGTCTTCATTGACACGTCAAACCTCCAATCAACTGGGAAAAGTCTTCATTGACACGTCAAACCTCCAATCAACTGGGAAAAGTCTTCATTGACACATCAAACCTCCAATCAACTGGGCCAAGTCTTCATTGACACGTCAAACCTCCAATCAACTGGGCCAAATCTTCATCTCCACGTCAAATCTCCAATCAACTGGGCCAAGTCTTTATTGACACATCAAACCAGTCTTCATTGACACATCAAATCTCCAATCAACTGGGGCAAGTCTTTATTGACACATCAAACCAGTCTTCATTGACACATCAAACCTCCAATTAACTGGGCCAAGTCTTCATTGACACGTCAAACCTCCAATTAACTGGGCCAAGTCTTTATTGACACGTCAAACCTCCAATCAACTGGGCCAAGTCTTCATTGACACGTCAAACCTCCAATTAACTGGGCCAAGTCTTCATTGACACGTCAAACCTCCAATCAACTGGGCCAAGTCTTCATTGACACGTCAAACCAGTCTTCATTGACACATCAAATCTCCAATCAACTGGGCCAAGTCTTCATTGACACATCAAACCTCCAATCAACTGGGCCAAGTCTTCATTTACACGTCAAACCTCCAATTAACTGGGCCAAGTCTTCATTGATACGTCAAACCTCCAATTAACTGGGCCAAGTCTTCATTGACACGTCAAACCTCCAATTAACTGGGCCAAGTCTTCATTGACACGTCAAACCTCCAATTAACTGGGCCAAGTCTTCATTGACACATCAAACCTCCAATCAACTGGGCAAAGTCTTCATTGACACGTCAAACCTCCAATCAACTGGGCCAAGTCTTCATTGACACATCAAACCTCCAATCAACTGGGAAAAGTCTTCATTGACACGTCAAACCTCCAATCAACTGGGAAAAGTCTTCATTGACACATCAAACCAGTCTTCATTGACACATCAAATCTCCAATCAACTGGGGCAAGTCTTCATTGACACATCAAACCTCCAATCAACTGGGAAAAGTCTTCATTGACACGTCAAACCTCCAATCAACTGGGAAAAGTCTTCATTGACACATCAAACCTCCAATCAACTGGGCCAAGTCTTTATTGACACATCAAACCAGTCTTCATTGACACATCAAATCTCCAATCAACTGGGGCAAGTCTTTATTGACACATCAAACCAGTCTTCATTGACACATCAAACCTCCAATTAACTGGGCCAAGTCTTCATTGACACATCAAACCTCCAATTAACTGGGCCAAGTCTTCATTGACACGTCAAACCTCCAATTAACTGGGCCAAGTCTTCATTGACTCATCAAACCTCCAATTAACTGGGCCAAGTCTTCATTGACACGTCAAACCTCCAATTAACTGGGCCAAGTCTTCATTGACACGTCAAACCTCCAATCAACTGGGCCAAGTCTTCATTGACACATCAAACCTCCAATTAACTGGGCCAAGTCCACTTCGCAAAGCTGGCTGCACGAAGCTCAGTTTCGCACTGCATGTCGGTAAAAATGCTTCTCAAAGTCGACGTCAGTAGTAGGGAAGAGGTATGCCTCATCCCCCTTTTATTTGCGCAGCTGCGCAGCCGCGCAGCCGTATTTTGATAGAAGGTTATAGGTTAAGGTGCCTGTGTTTAAGTAGTGATAAGGAGATATTGCGCATAAACGGTTTATTGCGTTTTATATTTTGTCATGTGATTTCATGTGCCTGTACCTGTTGCTCGGTACTAATGACCACTCCAGCTGGGGTAAGCACCAATAAAATTCAGTAATTGACCCTCCCTCTGTGTTTTCACGGGCTTGGGACCGTTTTGACAAGGTATGTCAAAGCCACATTGGGGGTTTTTGGGATTAAACAATACGAGCATTATTTACAGAAGCAAAACATGTCTTATCAAATTTATTTACAAAAACGACAAAGTTGTTTGGCATTGGAATGTTAACCATATCACAGGCGGCGGTATCACAGTCAAAAAAAGAAAGAGACCCATTAGAGGGGTATCACAGTCAAAAAAGAAAGAGACCCGTTAGACGGGTGTAGGCAGGGTTGAAACCCCATCAGAAGCGATCACACGCTTGATGTAGAAAAACGAGAGTGACTTTCTGGTTTGGGAATAGGTGAACATAGACTTTCCGTCTGTCTTGAAACCAGTGTTTGTACCACCACCACTTTCTTGCGTTAGAAGCACCTGTTGGTAAGACTCTTTTGTCAGTTTGTTTTGGTTTTTGTTCAAACCTTTTGAACTAAATTTACTTCCACTGTCTCCCTCACAAAAGTAGGTTTTAGAACACAAACCAATAAACGCATTTCCTTGGTATTCGGTTTTAAAGAGACCGGGTGTTCGTTTGTCATAGTGGACACGCGCTGTACAGGCCTGACAGAGAGTCGGGTCCCATGGGGCGTTAGCTAAACGGGTGTTTTGGAAGGCTGCCTCGTGTTGGTCACAGGCTTGTGCAGGGAACCATTGGTTATACACTTGGTAAAACTGCTCTCGTAGTTCAGGACGAACTACCTCTTCTAACGTTGAAGCGCTAAGCGCCATGTATAGAGAATCTGTATCCATTTCCAAAAGCTGGTAGTCGGCTCTGGACACAAACTTATCTAGAAAATCAAAATGAAACTCCAACATGCGTAGTTTAGCGTACTGGTAAACAAAGTAACCAATCTGAGAGGGGAGTGACCAGTTGATTTTTTTTTTAGCCATCTCTACTTCAGTGACAGAATCTGTTACTTCTGTTAGTTTTTGAAAACGACCATTGTTGATCAGTTTTGAGGCCTCATCAGACAAAACGTAATGAATATCACGATGGTTGGCCACGTTAGTTAAGGTTTTCCCGTAGGCTGAGTTACCGAGCAGTTTGAAAGTTTCAGCTAAGATAGCTTTTGATGGGTCTTGGTCCCCTGCTCGTCTTGCGTTTGAAACGCTGTCACCAAACTGACGGAAACAGGTTTTGGGTTGATACTCCACGATCAGCGTGATGTTTTTAACAACCAACCCGTGCTGCACGTACCAAAACAAGAGGGGTGTGGCTAGCAGAATTTGTTCACCGTGATAACTCCCAACAAGTGTGCGGCGTGGTTGAGATAAGAGCTTGTGTTTTTCAGCGTAGTCTTTCATAAAATCCCCGATCTGTTCTCGGCTGACAGACTCATTTTTGAAAATAGGCTGCATTTCACTGAAATGTTCTTTTAGATGATCAGGTACATAAATATCACACTGTACCAACCCGAACAAAGTTTTGTTTTGCACCGCGTCTAAGACAGTTTGATCTGTGATGGTAGAAGGATGCCGGAAGGGTTTAAGTGTCGGAAAACGACCTTGTAGAAAAGTCTGAATGGAGGTGTTTTGTTTTTTGTCTGCGTGCCATTCACACTCCCATTTTTCGACGACAGTCACACCCACTTCCTCACGTAGGTATTTGGTGATGTTGGTTGTATGTTCTCTGAGTTCAACTAGTGTTTTTCCGGTGACAGGGTTAGACGTTTTACCGGCGGTCACAGAACAGTCATGCCCGTGGAACAAACATCCGTGAAACTGATAGCAAATTTGATTTGCGGCATCCCATCCATCAACCCTAATCTTTTTTCGACCAAGGGCCTTCTCTTTCGCGTTAAACTTATGTTGGAGATGGATCTGTTTTGATGCCATGACCCACTCCAACCATTCCCGAGCTAGCTGACCGTAGGGATCTGTTTTTTCCGCTTTAAAAGCGTTTTCTTTTCTACGAATGACAGGGTGCTCTGTGGGCATGTCTTGCATGAGTGCAGCTAAATACAGCGCATTTGCATCAAATCCCTGAACAGACTGTACCGGTTTGTCCTGATTACCACGAATGTATGTTTTGTCTTTTTCGTGGTATCTGTGAAAGACAATAGACGGACCCCCGACAATGTTCTTTCGCAAAAGTGCGTGAACGTCTTTTTGTTTTTCGTTAAAAAGTGAAAAGTAGGTATCTGAAGACAACGTGTCAAACAGATACTTCAGTGTCACACCGGGGACAGAAATACCGTCTTTCAGCAAATCAACTCGCAGACTAGCGTACATACTAATCTGATGCTGCAAAGCAACCAGAAACGGCCCTGTGTCTAGGTTGTTGTACCACACCAAAAAATCCTTCAAAGTCATCATTTTGTTTTCAGTCCACACACGCTGACAAAAAGCGTACTCTGTATCAGAAATATTTGAGTTTTTGAGCTTACTAAAAAAAGCTGCATGGGGTGGGAGTTCTCTTTCATCTAGTGTACTTAGACTAGTGACGTATTCATAGCAGAAAAAACCCTTTTGCTCTTCGACACCGAACGCCTTGAGGTACTTGGAATAACTAAAACCTGGCGCAAGAAAATTGTTGATGTCGAGAAACCGAAGTTTGTCTGTACAAAGACACATATACTGGTTGTTTCGTTTAACAACAAACTTGAAAGGGGGTCTTTTAGGGGCCTTCTTTTTTCCCTCTGTTTTGACTTCTTTGTCTTCTTCTTCTTCTTCTTCTTCTTCTTCTTCTTCACACACGGTATCAAAACCATCTGGTTCAAAAACAGGGTCTGTTTGACTGTCGTCTTTTGGAAGATCGTTATGGGCTGTTTTGTCTTTGACAAACTTTTCAATGAGAAAAGGTTTGATCACATTCAGATCGTAGCGGGAAGAATTGAAACCTACGACAGGCAGTTCTTGTAAATACTCATATAATTTCTGTCTGAGTCTTTCTACGGGGATGTTGAGGTTATCTGTTTCTTGTTGTTGTGTCTCTTCGATCTCAGTCAACTGGTCAAACACATCTTTAAATTCTTCACAAAGAAGAGCGCAGGAGGCCTCGGAGATACGTTCTAGGTAGTTAACCATGTTGTTCACTAGTTCTTGAGGGTCACCTTTACTCACAAAACAGGTTGGTTCTGTGAAATGGGGAACATTACTGCATACAGAAACAGAAAGAGGAATATGTTTTGCTGTATACTGTGTACAGTTTGACTCAGCTGATTTTGTCTGTGGCAAGTTATCTGTGTCAAAAAACACCTCAAAATCAAAAGTCGCTCTGTAGGGAAAAACAAAATCTGTGGCTACCTGAACACCGTGGTTTTGTAACTGTTGAAAAATGTTTTGGGGTGGTGAGTAAACCCCGCCTTTCAACGTTTCTTTTGAACCCTCACCCTGACAAGTCTGTTCATGTCGATTCATTTTAAACAAAGACGACCAGAGTTTCCCGCATTTGGAACAAGCCAAAGCATGACCGAGTTTATCAATGTCTAAAATGTACATGAAATGGTCTTTGTAACGCAAGAGGCGCATAACGCCAGAATGTTTGTAAGCGCTACGACGCAGAGGAACAAGACAGACGGGTGTTTGGCTCTCATCAAACTCAAACACATCTATGTTCACCTTAAACTCAGATTCAATCGACTCAAGTTGAAACAAAGT
Source organism: Littorina saxatilis (assembly GCF_037325665.1). Taxonomy (NCBI): domain Eukaryota; kingdom Metazoa; phylum Mollusca; class Gastropoda; order Littorinimorpha; family Littorinidae; genus Littorina; species Littorina saxatilis. The sequence goes on along the minus strand of NC_090253.1, from coordinate 65,113,462 downwards.
GACCCCCGGAAAGTGGACAGGGGGGAAATGTCCGGCCCACTGTTTGAACAAGGTTTTTGTGGGTTTTTGCAAAGAATGAAGCGAGGCTCCTTTGTGCAAAGCAAGACAGCGAAAGAGACACAGACCATCAGTATAAGGAAAATGATGATGCTCGTCTTTTTGGAGTTTGTGCAAGAACGGTGTGTTTGTGATGTAGTCAGGTAGACTACCACAGGCACATCCGATAGGAAAGTCAGACAAAGGCGTGACATAGAAACTGGAAGACATGATGGTATGAACAGCATACCGAGAGTTTGGGCGTTCGAGTCTAACTTGTTCTAGAATGTCATGGTCACTGATTTCACCGAGAAAAGAAAGAAAGTCCTGCTTTGAGTTGATCAGGCGCGGTCGTTGTAAGACAGAGTGGTTATTGACTGAGGCGTGAAAGAAAGACAAGTCACCCGACTCTTTGTTTTTGAGAAGAAAAGAGTGAGAAAAATTGATTTTGAAGCGCTTGTTTTGTTCATGGAACAGATCAAGAAGCGACTCGTCCCAATCAGGGAAATCAGAACAAGGGTTCCAGAGAATGGTATAGGTTGACTGAAGTTTACCAGGCCGCTTATGAGTTTTAACAGAATTCCAATGCTTTTCGTACATTTGTCTTTCTTCAAAAGGTAACTTTTTGATTTTTTCTTTTTCTAGACTTCGTTTGTTTAATCCCTTTTTGGGGGGAGGGGCATCCTGTGAAGGCGAACTTTTTCTTTTCTGTCCGCCTGTCGGCACTGGTGGTGGAGGTGTCCGACTCGCAACATCTTGACAGTTTTTGGTTTTTTCATGCCGAGCAAGGCCGTGTTTTCTGCTAAACGACTTGCCACACATAGCACAGAGAAAAGGTCTGGCTTTGCTATGGACTTCGTTAACATGAACGTTAAGGTTTTTGGTCTGTGTAAAAATCTGTTCACAGTGCGGGCATTGGTTACGCTGCAATAAAAAAAAAAAACTATGTCTGAGCTACAAAAAAAAACAATATAAAAAAAAAATCTTACATAAAAAAACATTTATTTTTCTAAAAAGCTATGTCTGAGAAAAAAAGTAACACTCTACCTTTATTTTTTTTATCTTTACAAAAACAAAATCAACTTACCAAAACTGTTGAGGCCGGTTGTGGTGTTGTGTTAGCGTCACTGCTGCTGCTGCTGTTGGTCGCCATAGTTGTTTTTGTTCACCACCACCCACTTGTAAAGTCGAAGAGACACTCAAGAGTTAGCCCCAGAAGAAGTTTATTTATACCCCTCTTTGCCCGCATCACCGCCGTATTCTGACTACGCGTTTCTATTTTTAGGTGCTGACCAATCAACAAGTTCTAACATGTTTAGGTCTTGCGTCTCTGTGGTGCAATAACTCAGGCGTAAGCACCCAATGACCCCCTCTGGAGGTTTACCGGAGAGGGGGCTCCGCGAAGCGCAGGGATACCGTTTAATTTCCTTACTCTGACACCCCCCTGACAGGGCACCAAACTACATAGCTATTAAAGAGAGAGGGCTCCGCGAAGCGCAGAGAAAGTGTGAATGTGTGTGTGTGTGTGTGTGTGTGTATGTGTGTGTGTGTGTGTGTGTGTGTGTGTGTGTGTGTGTGTGTGTGTGTGTGTGTGTGTGTGTGAGTTAGTTTTGAATATAAAATTTAAAGTAGATGTTTGGTTTTTTTAAATTAATAAATAAAGATAAGGATAGGATCTTAGTTTAGTATGTGAAAATGGATCCAAGGTGGAAACATCCTTTTACCTGTGTGATTGCCGGTCCCACAGGGAGTGGGAAGACTCATTTTGTCAAACAATATTTGAATCACTTACAAGATATGATGACACCCCCTCCAGAGGAATTGATTTGGTGTTATGGGGCGTGGCAGTCTGGTTACAATGAGATGAGACATGTGACGTTTGTGGAGGGTTTACCCGACGTGGAACAGTGGACAGGGGTCAAAAGGCGACTGGTCATCATTGATGATTTGATGAGTGAGACAAACGACAAGGTCACACAACTATTCACCAAAGAAAGTCATCATCGGAATCTGAGTATAATGTATATTGTACAGAACCTGTTCGGAAAAAACAAAGAGCAGAGGACGATCAGTTTGAACAGTCACTACCTGGTGGTGTTTAAAAACCCACGGGATGTTTCACAGATCAACCATCTGGCCAAGCAGATGTACCCTGGGAAGCTAAAGTATGTCCAAGAGGCATTTAAAAATGCGACTTCTATGCCTCACGGTTATTTGCTGTTTGACTTGCGACAAGAGACACCCGATCATCTTCGTCTGAGGACAAAACTTTTCCCGCCAGAGCACCCTGTAGTGTACCTTCAAAAATAACCATGTCTGCACGCCTGAAGAGAAATGTACCCATGTTGCGGATGTTGTGTAGGGCTAAGCCTGCCGTGATTAAGGCCGTATTGAAAGGAGCTTCTCCAGATTTGATCCATGCGTTGTGCGAGTGCTCCCTGAACATCTTAAAAGGCCATGTGCAGCTGACGCCCGCACAGAAGAAACGGTTATCTCGACACAAACAGAACCTACGGGTCTTAGCCAAAAAACAAACATCTGTCAAACATCGAAAGCAAATCCTACAGAAAGGCGGTTTTCTTCAGGCTCTTTTGAACCCTGTGCTAGGCATTGTATCTGGTTTGCTCGGGACCCTGGGTCTCTGATACGATGGACCATACCAAAAAGATGATTTTGATTGAGCCACGTGTGTTGGCTTCTTTGCGGGACTCTGCAGGTGGACCTCCAGTACCTGATGCCACCTCACAAAGTTTGAAGGACATGGATCAAGTGATGCGGGGTATTTTAGACAAGAAGGATGTGGACAAACATGAAAAAGCAGACTCCTACCAACAAGTCTTGTGGCGGTTTCTTAAGCGTGTTGAAGAATATAAAAACAAACCTCTTGGAAGAGTGGAGATGTCACAACCTGCAAAACAACCTTTGACAGAACTAAATGAGGTCGAGAAAGCTCAAGACCTATCTAGGGTAGAAAAACGAGTGTTGGAGAGTGTCCCGAAAACCTTAAAGAAGAAGGCTCAGTTGCTTTTGGATATAACCAAGGACAGTTCTGACATCAAGTGGAATGAACAAGGACAGCTCGTGTACCAGGGACAGACAGTAGCAGGAACCAACATGGCTGATCTGGTGAATGATGCTCTTCGTTACCGTAAAAATGCACCTGATCCTCAAGGGTGGGAAGTGTTTGCAAGAGGTTTAAAAGCGGTTAATATCCCTCGTGAACTCATTGGTCACACAGGGCGATGGGAGTGGATGCACAGCGAGGGGGGTGATAGAGGAAGACCATCCACCAGGACAAAAAGAAGAAGAAGAAGAATTGTGAGTCCTTCCTCAGCATCTCCTTCTGCAGAAAGAGTATCATTTCCTTCTCCAGCGCCCAAGAAGAAGACGTGGCTATCTTATTCTTGAGCAGAATGCCAGTGAAAAAGAAAAAAGTCGCTGAGAAGCTGCGACGTCGATATTATGGAAGTCAACTCCCTGGAAGTTTGGGTGGGGTGGAGGCTTTGAGAAGAACCACCAGACAAGAACAAAAACAAGTTGAAAAGTGGTTGACATTTCAAGACACCTATACACTACACAAGCCTGTGCGGCGAAAGTTTACTCGTCGCCGTATCATCGTGGGTGGCATAGATCATCAGTGGCAAGCAGATTTGATTGATGTTAGAGCGCTGAGAAAAGACAATGACGGGTTTACCTACCTACTCACATGTATTGATGTGCTGAGCAAACACGCGTGGGTGGTGCCTTTGAAGGACAAAACAGGGGCCTCTCTGGTGACAGCCTTCAAAAGCATTTTTGTCCGAGGTCGTCAACCCCTGAGACTACAAACAGATAAGGGTAGCGAATTTAAAAACAAGGTGTTCCAGGATTTTTTGGACAAAACAAAGGTACACTTTTTTGTGACAGAAAATGATGACATTAAAGCCTCAATGGCGGAGCGCTTCAACCGTACCTTGAAAGACAAACTGTGGAGGTATTTCACCAGAACAAGTTCAGTGAGGTATGTGGAAGTCTTGGCTAAGCTGGTGCGTGGTTACAATCATTCCTACCACCGCAGTATTAAGAAAGCTCCTGCTGACGTAACCATCGCTAATCAGGAGGAAGTGTGGCAACGGTTGTATGGTGGTCCAACTCTCTCCAAACCACCTAAACTGAATATAGGAGACCGTGTGCGAATCAGCAAGACGAGAAGAGTCTTTAAAAAAGGTTATATGCCTTCTTGGACAGAGGAACTCTTTACCATCAGTCAAGTCAAGACAACCACACCCGTGACCTATGTGCTGAAAGATGATCACGGAGAAGAACTGTTGGGGACTTTTTATGAACAGGAACTGCAGAAAGTGGGGGAGAAAGAAATATACCGCATTGAAGCTGTTTTGGAACAACGCCCTGGAAAAGGCAAACAGAAAGAGTATTTAGTCAAATGGCTCGGCTATGACCCGTCATTCAATTCTTGGATTCCACAGACGGCACTGACCCCCTACACGGACTAGCTTCAGTGGTTCTGATGGAGGAAACTCAGAAGATTAATACGCCTCTGGATGAACCAGACAGTGTTGTTAAGCGACCAAGAACATCCAAGCTGTGGCGTGTATTTGGACGTCGTGTCCCTCGGAGCGAGATTGTCTTCCTTTGTCAGATGCTCCTTATTTATGTGGTGATTGGAGTGTCTCTGTTCAATCTGACAACCGGTCGCGGACCGGATAACTTGTGGGTGGCCCTACTGGGAAGTTGTCTCGGCTACGTGCTTCCTAATCCTTCCATTGATCCACCCTTGGTACAGTAACAACGTCTTCACTCATCATGTTCTACCTGACACTCCCCAGCAACAGCTCCTTGCAGCACTACCCCGACAACAACGCGAGTCACTACTACACAAAACTACCTCAAACAATTGACCTGGGCACCGACTACGAGTGTGGGTTGGTTGAGATTCAGTTTAACAACTCGTATGTAAATGTGGAAAAAGACACGTGTCAGTTTCGAATTTGTACCCCAATAGGTGTTATTGTTCCTTGTGATACTCTAGTTTTACCAGAGGGGTTGTATGATTCACCTGCTTTTTTTATAGACTCACTAAACCAGCTCTTGGTTGATGCAAATCTTACTGACTATGCAAGGTTTTATTACACCAAAGCAGCAAAAAAAGTACGTGTTAAATTACTCAAAAATAGCTCGCTGTGGATGAGCCCCGAGTTGATGAGAATTTTGAAAACAGATGTCACCCAACAAGCCATCATAGGCCCTGGTCACTTTGACGGTAAAGCTATGATGGACTTACATCAAGATTTTCACGCAATATACGTGTACTGCGATTTGGTGCGCGAAAGAGTAGTCGGAGATACATTAGTCCCATTGTTGCGGACGGTGCCAATTAAAAAGAAGACTGAAGAGGTCGTTCATCATATATTTGAAAAACCCCATTACATCCCTCTGACTCGTTGTCAGTTCAACACGGTGGAAATGCTTTTAACAACGGACACGGGAAAACCTATCGCATTTGAGCAAGGGAAGACGGTGGTAACGCTTCATTTTCGTCGTAGACGCACCGACCATTTGTAGAAGATGGTTCGTCTAACCCCTTTCCAGGGCAGTGGAAAACTCTATGAAGATTATTACTGCAACCAGGTCGGTCACGGTCTCCCCGTGTTTGTAGGAGGAAGAAACTACAGAGGTCATGGCATTGGTAATCTCTTAGGGGGTATTGGTCGAGCCCTTGTACCTCTTTTGAGAAGTGGTGGAAAAGCTCTGCTGAAAGAGGGGGCTAGGACAGGTATGCAGGTGGCTCAGGATGTGCTGTCTGGGCGTAGTGTTAAGTCGTCACTCCAGCAGAGAGCTAGCAATGCAGGGAAGCGATTGTTTCACCAAGCCGTGGGTCGAGTGACAGGCACAACAGCCGCGCCGCCTGGAGAACCTGCAAGGAAACGTATAAAATCATCTACACCACACCGCCAAGGTCAGACTGGGAGGCAGAAGAAGAAGAGAAGGAGGGCGACAGCAGCCGATATTTTTGGATAAGCATCATGGCCCTTGCCCACCCTCAGTCATGTGAAAGTGTACATACTGGACTGGATTTGTTTTCTGTACCCCCAACACAGACAGCTGTGCAGGAGGGAATGTTTGTAGAGTATCATCCTCTGGCTACTCTGGCCCCAGGAGCCCCTATTGAGTTTACCATCAGTGGTGCTACATCCGAGTACCTGGATCTAAGCAACACGTATCTCCATGTGCGAGCTAAAATCACCAAAGCAGACGGAACAAACTTGGAGGCTGACTCCCCTGTGGCTCCTGTCAACTACTGGATGCACAGCCTGTTTTCCCAGGTGGATATCAGTCTCAATGATACCTTGGTGACCAATTCAGAGAACACCTACCCCTACCGTGCCTACATTGAAGCCACCCTCAACTATGGACGAGAAGCCAAGAAAAGTCACCTCACCAGTGCCATGTATTACCGAGATAGTTCCAACCATCTGGATGAAACAGGTGGGGATGCCAACTGGGGTTTGAAGGTACGTCGTGAGCAAACCATGCGGAGCAGAGAGGCAGACATGATGGGGCGACTTCATGCTGACATCATGCACCAGGAACGCTACATGATGAACGGCGTGGACGTGAAGATCAGACTCATTCCCTCCAAGAACATCTTCCACCTGATGTCTCCTGACCCCTTTCAGGGTTTCCGCACTGTCATCACACATGCTTCCCTGTTTGTTCGCAAAGTCAAGTTGAACCCCGCTGTGAGCCTCGCTCACGCCAAAGCGCTGGAAAAAGGTACGGCCAAGTATCCTTTGAAAAGGGTCGTGGTGAAGACTTTCTCCATTCCCACAGGCAACCACAGTGCTGTGCAGGACAACTTGTTTCTGAGTCAGACACCCAACCGCCTGGTGATTGGATTGGTGGACAGCGCTGCTTTCAACGGACAAGCCTCACGCAATCCCTACCACTTCAAGACACAAGGATTGTCCTTTCTCAGCCTGTACCTAGACGGGAAACAGATCCCCGGCAAACCCCTGACACCGAACTTTGAACAACACCAGTATGTGAGGTCATTCTTCAGTCTCATGACGTCTACGGGTGTCGCCAACAGAGATGCGGGATCTTACATGGAGCTGCGTGATTTTGAGTTGGGGTATGCTATCTACAGTTTTGACCTGAGTCCTAGTCTTCTGGATGGAGATCAGTTTGAACTGGTGAAAAGCGGTGCCCTGCGTCTGGAGCTGAAGTTCAACGAAGCTCTTCCAGCGCCTGTGATGGTGATTGTGTATGGTGAAATGGACAGTATGATCGAGATTGATCGCTCTCGCCAGGTCCTGACTGATTTTGCACTATGAACAGCAAAGACATTAGCCGAGTGTTGGGGAGAGACATTCATACCCGACGTGTGTTTCGAGGTGTGTTTCCTAGAGACAGACTCCCACGACAGGTGAACCCGCGACGTCCAAGTGCTTTTGTCATCAATACAGATCGCAGTACAGGCCCGGGGGAACACTGGGTGTGTGTCTGGTTTGATGGACTTGGACAAGCGGAATATTTCGATAGTTTTGGTTTACCACCCGTGCACCCCGCTATTGAAAACTTTATGCTGAAACACAGTTCAGCCCACGTGTACAACCCACGTCTTTTGCAAGACTTGACGAGTTCAGCCTGTGGCTTGTATGTATTGTACTATGTTTTGATGAAAAGCCGCGGCGCCAGTTTATTTCGAACGCTTCGTGTGTTTTCCCCCAACAAACTTTGGGGTAATGATCGAAGAGTATGGTTTTTGGTCCAACAGCTAAGAAGAAACTGAGGTTGTGTGCGTTGTCTTTTTATTTTAGGTCTGTAAACGGTTTTATTCATTTTATTGGGTATGTGTGTGTGTATGTGTCTATATAAGAAGAAGGGGCGGAATCATCACCACCACTTTCATCTCGTACCCACCAAAGTAGAGCGAGGGTTAGAAGAGTGCCAGTAAGAAAAGAGAGGTACACAAAACAAAAAAAAGTCATGATGGAGACGGCCAGTCCCTCTTTAGAGCAGATGTTGGAAGAATTGGAGGCTGGTATTCTCAAAGTTAAAGATCACCTGCGAAACAGTTTGTTCTTGATGTTTGTTAGTGAGTTAAAACGAGATGTTTGCAAACGCCTTGAAGAAAAAAAGAGAGAAGAAAAAGACTATTCAACACGATGGACTGTTGACGCCATTAGAACCGTCGCAGATAAAATCTGGGAACACCTAAATCGAGACAAAATTCTTAGTCGTTGGAATGTAGCATTACCCAAGACACATCCAGACGGGGTCTCCTGGTGGTGTTTGCGGGTTGTTGTGTGGAAGTGGACAGAAACGACAGCGTTTCGAAAAAGGGTTATCACTCATGTGACTGAACAACTGCTCTGTGAGTGATGCAACAGAGTGAAAAACGGCATAGCATCCCACGTGACCTTAGGCTAACCCAGTGTGGACCCGTTGAAACCAGAATAATCAAGATGTACATGAACCGTGAGTGTGTATATAAGACAGGACGGATGTAAAAAGACCACTACAGAGGATTTTTGCGGAGTCGACCATGCCTTCAGGGACCATGAAGCAGCCACCACAGCCGGCTACACGCTACCCGCTAGGTGGAAGCCTTTTTGCCTCAGTAAAAACGTGGAGAGGGGCTGTAAAAATCCATATTCGCCACTATGCTGTTCCTACCCGCACCAAAGGTGGGCGTGTTGTCCCCACCCAAAGAGGAGTCACCCTGGACTTGAAAAAGTTTCAGAAACTGCTTAGAGTGCAGAACAAACTCAAAGAAGACTTCCACCAACAGGTATCTTCTCTGTCACCCACAGAGGAGAAGCAGGAGGAAAAACATCCGAAAAATCACACAGAGTGTCCGCCGTCAGACTCCTACTGTTCAACACCATCAACCACAGCCACGGCTTCGACACAAAGCGAGGAATACCCTCAGCAGCTGCAGCGACCCCTGTATTCCACATGTCCAGCTTACTGTCCTGTCACAACCGTAAATCCTCTTCCTGTGACACCAAGAAGTGGTTATGAAGTTGACAACTAATCCGGGGACCACCTCGTTCCTTTAAATTGACAATCATGATTTGGATTTTTTTTTTAATGTATGTGTATGCAAAATGTTAATTTTTTTTAATATTTTTAATATTCAAAAGACTGCTGTCACTTTTATAATAAAATGATCATATTGGAAAAGTTAATAACTATGTGTCTGTATAACTCTTGAATGCTACCGTGAGCAGTTTTATGTATTGTTTTGTTACTCTTTACGTCTGACTTTTTTACCTTCTTGTTTGGAAGTACTTGTGTAAACGCGCGCGCATGTGTGTGTGTGTGTGTGTGTGTGTGTGTGTGTGTGTGTGTGTGTGTGTGTGTGTGTGTGTGTGTGCGTGTGTGTGTGATCGGAGGTGTGTGTGATCGGAGGTGTGTGTGTGTGTGTGTGTGTGTGTGTTTGCACTTACATTTTATTCCCACCACACATATAATCCTACCTCTTACATAGTCTATCAACAACAAAATTAAAAAAAATTAAACAGTGTGTGATCGGAAGTGTGTGTGTGTGTGTGTGTGTGTGTGTGTGTGTGTGTGTGTGTGTGTGTGTGTGTGTGTGTTTGCACTTACATTTTATTCCCACCACACATATAACCCTACCTCTTACATAGTCTATCAACAACAAAATTAAAAAAAATTAAACACCGCAACAACGAAGAAAATAAATATCAAAAACAAAATAATACCTATCTTATCTGGTGTACCTATCAAAACCTTGTATGTAGAACAACCGTTTCTATTTTTAGTGCTGACCAATCAACAAGGTCTAACATGTTTAGGTCTTGCATCTCTGTGGTGCAATGCTCAGACGTGATCAGTCTCTAACCTAACATTATGTATGACTGACTGTAGAACAACTCGTGTTCGGTGTAAAATGTACCTCCGATGTTTATAACACCCACATAAAAAACAACAATCTGAGTCTACTTGTTAAAACTTTTGTTATATGTGTACATCAGCTCCCATCCCTCTCATCAGTCGAGCTAACTTCCACACCCACCCCACACCATTTGTCTAGCACTAATCTAAGCATTAAAACCTAATCAACCCTCGGGGTAGGCAAACCACCTCCTATTAAACTTCTCTAACCGCTGACCACCTCTGGTGGTTTTATCGGCGAAGGGGCTCCGCAAAGAGTAGGGATACCATTTTTATTACCTTATCCTGACACCTCCCCTGACAGGGCACCAAACTACATAGCTATTAAAGAGAGAGGGCTCCGCGAAGCGCGGAGAAAATGGGAGGGGATTACTGTCAATAGAAAGGAGGCGGCTCAGTAACCCAGCCGCGTTAAGCACCAATAAAAAAAGGCCGGGGGGGCAGTAATCCTGTCATTACCCCAGCTGGAGTGGTCATTAGTACCGAGCAACAGGTACAGGCACATGAAATCACATGACAAAATATAAAACGCAATAAACCGTTTATGCGCAATATCTCCTTATCACTACTTAAACACAGGCACCTTAACCTATAACCTTCTATCAAAATACGGCTGCGCGGCTGCGCAGCTGCGCAAATAAAAGGGGGATGAGGCATACCTTTTCCTTACTACTGACGTCGGGCTCAGAGACTGGACAACCATCATGAGATTATATATGGCTTTTTGACAGCCCTTAAGCTACACATTTATTGTGCGAAGTTTACTTTACAAAGCTAGCTGCAATAAGTTTTGGCATTGAATTTTCAGTAAAAAGACTTCGCGAAGTATTCGGGAAGTCGACTTCTTGCTCAAGTAAGGACTGCCTTAAGGCCGGCACGACTGAATACACACCATGTACCAACGTAATAGCAATGGTTGGACACTTGAAGACACAGGGAACAAAAACAGCCATTACAAAACGGCTCAGTTCCCATACAGGCCGAGCCCTTTGGGGGTGATAAAGGGCGGTAATGCGAGGAGAAGAGACTGGACAAACATCATGGGACTATGGCTTTTTGATCGTCCCCCTCTTCTATACTTTATAACCTGCCACCATTACCACCACCACAATCACACCACAACCACCACCACCATCACCACCACCGCCACTTGACAAACACTATGGGAGTCTGGCTTTGTGATCGTCCTCCTCGGTCCATGTCTTCTGTACTTTATAACCTTCCACCACCACCACCACCACCACCACCACCAATGCTGCCCAATGTAGGTGTCTCTGGTATCTCTGTCGTCAATGTCATTGGTCTCAACGGAGGACTCAGTTTTGCCTGTGTATATATGTGTGTGTGTGTGTGTGTGTGTGTGTGTGTGTGTGTGTGTGTGTGTGTGTGTATGTGTGTGTGTGTGTGTGTGTGTGTAAGTGTGTGTGTGTATGTGCGTGCGTGTGTGTGTGCGTGTGTGTGCGTGTGTGTGTGCGTGTTTGTGTGTGTGTGTGTGTGTGTGTGTGTGAATATGTGTGTGTGTGTGTGTGTATGTGTGTATGTGTGTGTGTGTGTGTGACGGGAGGGGGAGGTGCTGGTATATACCTTGCTCTATCCGTCCATTGGGTCCAATGAGTTTCGTGACTTGGGCACTGCGGTAGATGTTTTAATCAAATTCACTTTACCAGGGAATCACCATAAAAGAATTTTTTAGAACAGTTTTTAGTCGATCTCACTGGAATGGTTTGGTGGAATGTGTTCAGTCCGCGAAGTAACTTTGTAATGTGAGAGTTGCAGGTTGGGATTATTAACTTTTTTATGCGTGTCACCATGGAGAGGGGAGTGGGTGAGGCGAAGGCAATTGCCAAAACAGAATAGAACCGCGTGTCTGCGTGGCCTGGGGTGACCCTCGGTGGTGGACAATCATTCAAACACGCGTTACTATCAGATTAATAATCTTAAACGTTTTCCTCCTATTCCCTTCCTATTTTACTTTATCTTATGTTATATCTTGGCCGGTATATCTAATAACAGGCACACGCATCGGTATGTGTATCTCATGCTCGTAAGTATGGCGAAGACTACAATTCGTAGCGTTGGATACTCTACTTTACAATACTCTACTTTACAATACTCTACTTTACAATACTCTACTCCTCCGAAAACGGCGTATGGCTGCCTAAATGGCGGGGTAAAAAACGGTCATACACGTAAAATTCCACTCGTGCAAAAAACACGAGTGTACGTGGGAGTTTCAGCCCGCGAACGCAGAAGAAGAAGACAACACTCTACTTTACAATACTCTACTTTACAATACTCTACCTTACAACACTCTACTTTACAATACTCTACTTTACAATACTCTACTTTACAACACTCTACTTTACAATACTCTACTTTACAACACTCTACTTTACAATACTCTACTTTACAACACTCTACTTTACAACACTCTACTTTACAATACTCTACTTTACAACACTCTACTTTACAACACTCTACTTTACAATACTCTACTTTACAACACTCTACTTTACAACACTCTACTTTACAATACTCTACTTTACAATACTCTACTTTACAATACTCTACTTTACAATACTTTACAACACTCTACTTTACAATACTCGACTTTACAACACTCTACTTTACAATACTCTACTTTACAATACTGTTGTGTGGCCAACACACAAGGAACATCAGCCTTGTGTAGTCACGTAGGCTACATTTTTCCGACATACGCGAGAGAGACCACCCATGTCATAACTAAATCACACACTCACACGTGTGCATATCATGTAAATGAGTCAAAGAGTAGTCTGACAGGGACCTTATTTGCCACTGCTCATGATGAAGACAAACGCTTTCGAAAAAAGAACAATGGTGTAAACCTGGCATCACACAGCAATTCGTATCGTATTCTCTATTCGTAGTATTCTCTATTTGTAGTATTTACGAATGTCGACCAGCGTGCCACTACCTGCATTCACTGAGTGGCAGACACACGCCATAAGTGGCAGACACACGCCATAAGTGGCAGACACACGCCATGCTCAGTTGACCGGAGGACGCTTTCTCGTGACCGCTAGTAACCTAGCGCCTAATCTCCCGGCCTGTGTTTTAACGGGCGGCGGATAACGGCCAAACAAGCGAGCAGGCTAAAAACACAAACTCTAATGATTTGCGGTTCCCTCGCCTGCACCCCAGGCTGGGCCCATCCATCACGCGGCGTCTTTGAGTAAACCAATCCATCTGACGTAATCCCGGGGGAAAAACGCGTCAGTGTCTGTGATGAATGACGTAGTGAAGTGTTAAAAAGAACTCTTTCTCGGCGTCCCGGCAACTTCCCCTATTTGTCGGCATTGCTCGCCTCATTTCGCCCGGGCCGTGATGGGCAAAGAATGGAGTAATCTGAAACTTGATGCCGGGGACTGGGGCTGGGCTATTTTAACCCTCCCCGGAGAGAGCCACCATTCCCGATCACTCTTCTGGCGCTAGATGTGAGACTGGGTAACAGTGCCCGGCGTACACTGCACAACAATAGGACTTCCAAGGGACTGTCAAACGGAACAGTGCCCGGCGTACACTGCACAACAATAGGACTTCCAAGGGACTGTCAAACGGAACAGTGCCCGGCGTACACTGCACAACAATAGGACTTCCAAGGGACTGTCAAACGGAACAGTGCCCGGCGTACAATGCACAACAAAAGGACTTCCAAGGGACTGTCAAACGGAACAGTGCCCGGCGTAGAATGCACAACAATAGGACTTCCAAGGGACTGTCAAACGGAACAGTGCCCGGCGTTTTATGCACAACAATAGGACTTCCAAGGGACTATCAAACGGCGTACACTGCACAACAATAGGACTTCCAAAGGACTGGCAAACGGAACAGTGCCCGGCGTTCAATGCACAACAAAAGGACTTCCAAGGGACTGTCAAACGGAACAGTGCCCGGCGTTCAATGCACAACAAAAGGAATTCCAAGGGACTGTCAAACAGAACTGTTCACTCATAACCTGAGCATAACATTTTCACGTGGTTTACAACAACACAAGAGTAACCTCCGTTCATCCATGGTCTCTCGTCGAGACAGGGTCAATGACTATGATGACGTCACTCGAGGCTTTGATCAGTTTAAAAACAAAGGGTTTGACCCTAGAATTTCAGTTGTAAAGAAGCAAGTGACTGAACCAGTTTTATGAAACGTGAACGCAGACTTTGATGAGACAGGCAGGGATTACCTTGTCGGCTCCGTTTCCTGGAAGGGAACAGTCAGTTGACAAGAAACCTGATGACAGCATGGTTCGATGAGGACCTGTGTCTGTGACATCATCAGTACCACAGTCGACACGCCGTGACACGTGACACAGCTTCACACAAACATTATTATCATCATCATTTTTGTGGATGAATGTAATAAATAAATAACCGCCTCTGTGTGTGTGTGCGTGTGTGTGTGTGTTTGTGTGTGTGTGTGTGTGTGTGTGTGTGTGTGTGTGACCTTGTTAACCGTACTTAGCTCATCAGTGTTAGTTGCTTCCAATCAAACCCCCAGCCTGGCCGGACTGTCGGGGGTAGGCAGGGTAGGGACCCCAGCCACTGTGCTAAGGAAGCTCGCTCGCTTGACCGGTGCTGGCGATGAAGCCACTTTGCCTGACTGATCCTCGTCACGACCACACTGACCGCCTCGTTAGCCACGCCGCACACAATTAGCGCGGGAACCCTGACTTCACTCAGTGGCGGGAACCCTTGCAACTTCGGCTGTGGAATAGTTTTGATCCTGACTTTGATCACGCCACTTACCAGTCTATCGTCGACCTTCTAAGTTAAAGGGTTGAGTGATCTCATACATTCTCAACGGTTTGTTTATTATCTGACATTCTTAACGGTTTTTTTAGTCTCAGGTTAAAATAGACTTTGCTTGAGGTGACTTCAAAGGAAACTGTGCTTGGTATTCACATTGGTTCCTCTATTCACAGACTGACTCACTATTAGGGTTTAACGTCCTCTTAGACCAGTTGGCCTAAACTGTGCTTGGTATTCACATTGGTTCCTCTATTCACTGACTGACTCACTATTAGGGTTTAACGTCCTCTTAGACCAGTTGGCCTAAACTGTGCTTGGTATTCACATTGGTTCCTCTATTCACAGACTGACTCACTATTAGGGTTTAACGTCCTCTTAGACCAGTTGGCCTAAATTGGGACAGGTTTTGGTAATACGCTGAAGATATGGTGTGATACTTTGACTCGAACAAGCCCGCTGTGGCTGTCTTCTTCGACACACCAGCATTGGGTTTGTCTCGTCAAAGTATCAAAATACGATCATCATAATCAGAGACGAGAGATGATGCATGCGCGTCTTCGTGTTTTCCAAGCTCTGAGACTTTCGCTGTGAACGTGGGATTTTTTTCGTGCGCATGTGTGCATACGGGGGTGTTCGAACACCGAAGAGAGTCTGCACAAAGTTTACTCCGAGAAATAAATCTCTCGCCGAACGTGGGGATCGACCCACGCTGATGGCGACCAACTGGCTACAAAGCCAGCGCGCTACCAACTGAGCTACTTCCTCGCCCCCTTCTATTCACGTTTAAACCTGGCAATAAAGAGAGACACTTTCCGTTTCAACCGTGGCCAATCCCACACATTTCACACCAACATTAATTACAAGACTATATAGTTTATTATTCAATTTGTTCGAACAAAAATATATGGAACTGATGCAACAAAAAACAGTAAGATGAACTAATCACGAAGAATCTATTTTCTCCGGCTTCCGGTTAGAAAGGTGAAAACGGAAGTGGCAGACCAACTAGTGTGCAAACAACGCATCAGAACATATCATGCCCCGAAAGTTAGCTCATAGAACGGAGAGCCCCAGTAACAGTGTGCACGATCATTGTATTGCCAGTTTGCTCAAGGAACTAATATTTGATGGTGAAATTGATTCATAACCAAAACCAACAGACACCGAAACAACTTCTTTTGAAGGTTTCAGCATACAGGGGATCATTTACGGACAGATTCGGAATTGAAATTTCACACATGAGTAACATGCGTTACGTTGCAGACAGCCCCACGGCAACACGCGCGTGTCTCATCGGCCACACTTGGTGTCAAGGATGCACAACCAGGGAGCAACGAACGGCATGTCGGACTATGATCTCGTCTTCAACATATTTGAAATACTTTTGCCCATTCTTTTAACTGACAATTTCGTGACAAAGCTTCGTGCGGTCAGTTTCGTGACAAAGCTTCGTGCGGTCAGTTTCGTGACAAAGCTTCGTGCGGTCAGTTTCGTGACAAAGCTTCGTGCGGTCAGTTTCGTGAAGTAGCCTTCGCGAAGTGGACTTCGCCAAATTTATGTCAGGGTCTCTTCCACTAAACATGGCACAAGCTGTCATAATTATGGTGTTTGTGGGGAGAGGAAGCAGGCCGTTGGTTGGGCCATCCCGTGAGACGCGCATGGTAAGACTGACAGGGCTGGGGGGGGGGGGGGGGGGGGTGCCAGGGGAGGGCTCTGGTTGCCACGTAGCGTTGCGTGTCGCAGCGAGTGGATGGAATGGTTACATAAAAGTGACACGGGAGTATTCCTCTACTGTCCAGACCAAGGAGAGAATGTCAAGTATTCCTCTACTGTCCAGACCAAGGAGAGAATGTCAAGTATTCCTCTACTGTCCAGACCAAGGAGAGAATGTCAAGTATTCCTCTACTGTCCAGACCAAGGAGAGAATGTCAAGTATTCCTCTACTGTCCAGACCAAGGAGAGAATGTCAAGTATTCCTCTACTGTCCAGACCAAGGAGAGAATGTCAAGTATTCCTCTACTGTCCAGACCAAGGAGAGAATGTCAAGTATTCCTCTACTGTCCAGACCAAGGAGAGAATGTCAAGTATTCCTCTACTGTCCAGACCAAGGAGAGAATGTCAAGTATTCCTCTACTGTCCAGACCAAGGAGAGAATGTCAAGTATTCCTCTACTGTCCAGACCAAGGAGAGAATGTCAAGTATTCCTCTACTGTCCAGACCAAGGAGAGAATGTCAAGTATTCCTCTACTGTCCAGACCAAGGAGAGAATGTCAAGTATTTACCTTGGAAAGTACGTGTACTTGGTTCTGGAGACGAGGCTAGCGGTCAACTCTGGAAGAAATATGAAAAGTATGTCATGTCCAATTATCGGAATTGCCGAATTCTCAGAATCGGCAACATGTTTGCCCATTTCACGGAATCGGCAGCGATCTACGGAATAAGCGTTATGGCTTCTAAAACTTGCCCATGTCGTTATGGCTTCTAAAACTTGCCCATTTCGCGAAGCCGAGGCTAACCCGACTGTCGCCATACACAAGGGGGTTTAAAACACAGTTAATTGCTTGCCATAGAAAACAAAACATTTGTCATTTACAAGATTGATCTTGTTTTGGCTTTCAAGATGCCATTTGCAATGTCCTATTAAACTTGTCAACAAAACGCCACGAAAAGGCAATCACAAGCAGAATACATTTAGATCGTTATTTCCATAAACGAAGAATAATCAAAGAAGAAGGCATTACCGCAGCGTTATGTGTGGGGGAAAAGCAATGAAGAATGTGTCACCATCAGTGACAACGCCATACGTTTTTCGACACCGCCCCTGACACAAACACGACAACAGCTCAGCCCAAAATGGCCGCCCAACCCGACACGTTCGTTGTGATGGTCTGTCAGCCGCTCGAGTTAGACTGTCGCCTGACGAGCCGTTCGACTGATCGTCGATACAAACTCGATTTCATTCGTCTCATTTCCCCCCTCGCTCTGAGCGTCCTCAGAAGGTTGGTGAAAGATTATGAGAAATTAGGTTCCGCTGGCAACTTCTGCCCGGTCGCCTCCCTTGGTGCCTCGTCTTTGTTAGTTGTCTCCCTTCCCCTAGTGTTCATCAAGGGGGCTGCTATAACGTTAACACGGCCAGTCAAGGGTGTGTTTGTGTGTGTGTGAGTGTGTGTGTGAGTGTGTGTGTGTGTGTGTGTGTTTGTGTGTGTGTGTGTGTGTGTGTGTGTGTGTGTGTGTGTGTGTGTGTGTGTGTGTGTGTGTGTGACCATGTATATGTGTGAGGGAGGTTAGGTAGCCTAGTGATCTTCAGTAGTCTTGATCTCAATCGAAGCGGATGTCTTTTTTTTTATATCCCGTACTCCCCCCCCCCCCCCCCCACAAATCCCATCCTACCCCCTTCCTCAAACACGCCACTCCCAGTCATGTGATTCCTAACCGCGCATCAAACTGCTGAGTTAGTTTTGTTTGTTTCCGGGATTATCGTTATCGATTGTAATTTCTATGGGTGTTTTTCCCTCCGACCTGAGTTTGACTGCTGTGAGTAAACATGTTCATGTGTCAGACCCCGGTCAACTGTACATGACCCGATGGAGGAATCACAAAACGATCATCTTGTAGTGACGATAGTTTGACTGCCCTGGGTAAACATCTGAATGTGTCAGACCCCGGTCAATTGTACGTGACCCGATGGAGGAATCCCAAAACAATCATCTTGTGGTGACAATAGTTTGACTGCCCTGGGTAAACATCTGAATGTGTCAGACCCCGGTCAATTGTACGTGACCCGATGGAGGAATCCCAAAACAATCATCTTGTGGTGACAATAGTTTGACTGCCCTGGGTAAACATCTGAATGTGTCAGACCCCGGTCAACTGTACATGACCCGATGGAGGAATCCCAGGACAATCATCTTGTGGTGACAATAGCTTGACTGCCCTGGGTAAACATCTGAATGTGTCAGACCCCGGTCAATTGTACGTGACCCGATGGAGGAATCCCAAAACAATCATCTTGTGGTGACAATAGTTTGACTGCCCTGGGTAAACATCTGAATGTGTCAGACCCCGGTCAACTGTACATGACCCGATGGAGGAATCACAAAACGATCATCTTGTGGTGACAATAGTTTGACTGCCCTGGGTAAACATGTTCATGTGTCAGACCCCGGTCAACTGTACATGACCCGATGGAGGAATCCCAGGACAATCATCTTGTGGTAACAATAGTTTGATTGATTCCAGTCTTTTCAACAATTTCATCTGAAAACAAGCACCAACATGTCGTAAAGGTAGTCAATGGACAGTTCAACACGTCGTAAAGGGAGTCAATGGACAGTTCAACACGTCGTAAAGGTAGTCAATGGACAGTTCAACACGTCGTAAAGGTAGTCAATGGACAGTTCAACATGTCGTAAAGGTAGTCAATGGACAGTTCAACACGTCGTAAAGGTAGTCAATGGACAGTTCAACACGTCGTAAAGGTAGTCAATGGACAGTTCAACACGTCGTAAAGGTAGTCAATGGACAGTTCAACATGTCGTGAAGGTAGTCAATGGACAGTTCAACACGTCGTAAAGGTAGTCAATGGACAGTTCAACACGTCGTAAAGGTAGTCAATGGACAGGTCAACATGTCGTAAAGGTAGTCAATGGACAGTTCAACACGTCGTAAAGGTAGTCAATGGACAGTTCAACATGTCGAAAAGGGAGTCAATGGACAGTTCAACACGTCGTAAAGGTAGTCAATGGACAGTTCAACACGTCGTAAAGGTAGTCAATGGACAGTTCAACACGTCGTAAAGGTAGTCAATGGACAGTTCAACATGTCGTAAAGGGAGTCAATGGACAGTTCAACACGTCGTAAAGGTAGTCAATGGACAGTTCAACACGTCGTAAAGGTAGTCAATGGACAGTTCAACACGTCGTAAAGGTAGTCAATGGACAGTTCAACACGTCGTAAAGGTAGTCAATGGACAGTTCAACACGTCGTAAATGTAGTCAATGGACAGGTCAACACGTCGTAAAGGTAGTCAATGGACAGTTCAACACGTCGTAAAGGTAGTCAAAGGACAGTTCAACATGTCGTAAAGGTAGTCAATGGACAGTTCAACACGTCGTAAAGGTAGTCAATGGACAGTTCAACACGTCGTAAAGGTAATATAATAATAATAATAAAGTGTATTTATATTGCGCCTATCCCTTACAAAAAACAAAAATATTTGGCTCTAAGCGCATTACAACATGTGAAGGACTTGGTACAATCAAGTCTGACAAGTACAACAGCACAATATACAGTCGGTCTCTTAGGTAAAAGCAGCTTCGACAGTTAAACACTTCTACTAAAAGATCCTCTAACAATTTACAAACATAGTTAAAGAACATCGAGTTAATAGGAATTAAAAAAAAGGTTCTTATAATAAAACTATCTAGCGAACGACGAAGAAGAAGAAGAATAAAACTATCAATGTCAATGTATAACAAGTCATTCAACGTAAATGGCCAAAGAACAACAATAAAACAATGGTGATAAAACAGTTATACTCAATGGCTAATAACGAGGCAGAGTTAAATAGTATCGACACAAGATTAAAACAAAACATATTTCTGGAGACGAATTAACAACAATAAAGCAATGGTGATAAAACAGTTTTACTCAATGGCTAATAGCGAGGCAGAATTAAATAGTATCGACACAAGATTTAAACTAAACATATTCCTGGAGACGCATTTAATAATTATACATGTATCAAATAATCAATGTACAAAATACAGCCCTCGCAAGCAACCCGCCCCCAGCCGGCCCACAGCGCGCTACGATGGCAAGCGACCCCTCTCCTTAATGTGGCAAATACTGAACAGTGCACACAACCAATTACTCGCATATACTCGTGTCGCTCACTCGCACACACACACAAACACACACACGGACAACATCGAATCACTCGCACAGGCTAGGGGTTGAAGTATTCCCGGAAGAGGTGTGTTTTTAGAGAGGACTTGAAGGAAGGGAGAGAGGTAGAAAGGCGGACAGACATGGGCAGAGAGTTCCAAATAGAGGGAGCTGTGTAGGTAAAGGCGCGCTTGCCGAAAGCGTTCAGTTTGACGCGTGGGACAACAAGGTGCCCTGCGTCAGCGGATCTGAGGTTGCGTGTGGGGACGTGTGGCTTTAAGAGCGAAGACAGGTAAGAAGGGGCAGAGTCTTGAAGGCTACGGTAACACAGGGTAGCTATTTTATATGTAATGCGTGCTTTGATTGGTAGCCAGTGAAGGGTCATGAGGAGAGGGGTGACATGGTCGCGCTTGCGCTTGCGCAGCACAAGACGTGCTGCATTGTTCATGATGCGCTGTAGGCGGTCTAGCTTGGCGTCTGGGAGGCCGGCTAGGAGCGAGTTGCAGTAATCCAGTCTCGACAAAATAAAAGCCGAAACCAGTGTCTTGGTTGCGTCGAGGGAAAGAAGGTGTCTGATTTGGCTAATCCTCCGCATTTCAAGAAAGGCGGTTCTGCAGAGTGAGTTGATGTGGGCGTCCATTGACAGGTTACTGTCAAGGTGGACACCCAGGTTTTTTACTTTGGTGCTGAATGTGACTGTGGTATCAGAAAGGGTAAGACTGGATGTTTCTGAAAGAAGCTTTAACTTTGATTGTTTGCCAACTGGCATGATCTCTGTCTTATCATCATTCATCTTGAGCTTGTTGACTGTCATCCACTGTTTGATGGAATCGCTGCATGATTCTATTGACTGCACTAACTCTGTAAACTGTTTGGTGTGTGCGGATTTTTGTAGTTGAGTGTCGTCTGCGAACATGTGGTACAGGACATTGTGGTGCTTTATGACTTTGCTTAACGGCTGCATGTACATAGTGAATAACACTGGGCCTAACACAGATCCTTGTGGGACACCATACTTTAATATGGTGTCCTCGGAGTGCTTATTCTGGATCACAACAGCCTGAGTGCGTCCAGTCAGGTAGGAGCAGAACCACCCCAGAGCCGTGCCTGTTATGCCGAATGTGGTGTTCAACCTTGCCAGCAGTATATCGTGGTCAAGGGTGTCGAACGCTGCGGTAGTCAATGGACAGTTCAACACGTCGTAAAGGGAGTCAATGGACAGTTCAACACGTCGTAAAGGGAGTCAATGGACAGTTCAACACGTCGTAAAGGTAGTCAATAGACAGTTCAACATGTCGTAAAGGTAGTCAATGGACAGTTCAACACGTCGTAAAGGTAGTCAATGGACAGTTCAACACGTCGTAAAGGGAGTCAATGGACAGTTCAACACGTCGTAAAGGTAGTCAATGGACAGTTCAACATGTCGTAAAGGTAGCGGACAGTTCAACATGTCGTAAAGGGAGTCAATGGACAGGTCAACACGTCGGACAGTTCAACACGTCGTAAAGGTAGTCAATGGACAGTTCAACACGTCGGAGGCCACATGTTGAATACGGACACAATTGTTACCTTGCGCTATAGTCCAAACAACTTCAAATGTTACATATAGGTTAAACAAAAAAAGCAACAAAAAAAGCATATAGTAATAGGGCAATTGTACTGTGTTAAGTACAACTTATCGATGCTTCAAAATCAAAGACAAAAGCCTTCAAAGTGCAATGTCGATCGTTACCTTTTGATGTGCCTGACAAAAAACAAACACACAAAAAACATACATAAATGACTTACCATCTTTCCTAGTGAGCGCAGTGCACTCTGGGTTAAAACGGCTTCCGGAAAGCATCGGCCCGCAGCAAAACCACGCCATGGCTTTTCCTCCATTGACAAAATGTTGGTCGATACCGTTTGAAAAACAGTTGAGCGAACTTGCTATGACAAAGACAACGGATTGATTCACAGTATATTTCGGTGAATAACACAAACAGAAGGCCGTTTGTAGCCGCCATTGTCATTAATGTCAACTAGAGCTAGAGCCCACAGTGCAGGGGAGGACGGACTTTTATGTGAACAGGAACAATGGACCCAACGTGTAACGATCGAAATACATTGATTTCCAAACCATTATTACAGGAACAACTTTCAATTATATATTTATGTAAGGATAGGTTGGCACCCACCCCCCCCCCCCCTCCCACCCCCTCACACACTGACACACACACACACACACAAAGACACACACACTCACACACACACACACAGACTCACACAGAAAGACACACAATCTCATACACACACACACACACACACACACACCGGCACAAACACACACATAGACAGACACACACACACACACACACACACACACACACACTTTGAAGTTAAAAGAGTTGCTTCTCATCGAGGCGAACAACTCCACACCTCTCATTGCAGTAGAAGAGGCAGAGGAAACAGTTGTTGGATGTCTGTGTGGCTGGTCGGTGTGTTGTAGCCAAGAGGCGGTAGAGGGGGGGGGGGGGGGGTGGGTGAATGACGAGAGTAGGCTGGAGCGGTGTGTCCGTCATAATCATGCATACATTTATGAAGCGGTCGTCTCTTGGGCAATGGGGAGTCTGAACAGTGTATCTATGTCTGTACTGCATTGACCAGGCTTGTCTCTCTGTCTGTTGTGGTTTATGTCTCTCTGTCTGTAGTGCTAGTGGTCTATGTCTCTCTGTAGTGCTAGTGGTTTATGTATCTCTGTCCGTAGTGGTCTATGTCTCTCTGTCTGTAGTGGTCTATGTCTCTCTGTAGTGGTCTATGTCTCTCTGTCTGTAGTGGTCTAATGTATGGGGAGATTTATATAGCGCTTGACGTTCTCTACGCGCTTTACATATTAATTTCTGCCGTGTGAGATGGAATTTTTTTACACAATATATCACGCATTCACATCGGCCAGTAAATCTCAAGCAATTACGGCGAATATTTACTTTTCACGGCCTATTATTCCAAGTCACACGGGTATTTGGTGGACATTTTTTTTTTTTTATCTATGCCTACAATTTTGCCAGGAAAGACCCTTTTGTCAATCGTGGGATCTTTAACGTGCATACCCCAATGTAGTGTACACGAAGGGACCTCGGTTGTTCGTCTCATCCGAAAGACTAGCACTTCAACCCACCACCTGGGCTAGGAAAGGGGGAAGAAAATTGCTTACCCAGGGTCGAACTCGCAACCTCTCGCTTCCGAGGCAAGTGCACTTACCATTCGGCCACCCAGTCCCCTATGTCTATGTCTCTCTGTCTGTAGTGGTCTATGTCTCTCTGTCTGTAGTGGTCTATGTCTCTCTGTCTGTAGTGGTCTATGTCTCTCTGTCTGTAGTGGTCTATGTCTCTCTGTCTGTAGGGGTCTATGTCTCTCTGTGGTGGTCTATGTATCTCTGTCTGTAGTGGTTTATGTCTCTGTCTGTAGTGGTTTATGTCTCTCTGTCTGTGGTGGTCTATGTCTCTCTGTCTGTAGTGGTCTATGTCTCTCTGTCTGTAGTGGTCTATGTCTCTCTGTCTGTAGTGGTCTATGTCTCTCTGTCTGTAGTGGTCTATGTCTCTCTGTCTGTAGTGGTCTATGTATCTCTGTCTGTAGTGGTCTATGTCTCTCTGTCTGTAGTGGTCTATGTATCTCTGTCTGTAGTGGTCTATGTCTCTCTGTCTGTAGTGGTCTATGTCTCTCTGTCTGTAGGGGTCTATGTATCTCTGTCTGTAGGGGTCTATGTCTCTCTGTCTGTAGTGGTCTATGTCTCTGTCTGTAGTGGTCTATGTCTCTCTGTCTGTAATGGTCTATGTCTCTCTGTCTGTAGTGGTCTATGTCTCTCTGTCTGTAGTGGTCTATGTATCTCTGTCTGTAGTGGTCTATGTCTCTCTGTAGTGGTCTATGTCTCTCTGTCTGTAGTGGTCTATGTATCTCTGTCTGTAGTGGTCTATGTCTCTCTGTCTGTAGTGGTCTATGTCTCTCTGTCTGTAGTGGTCTATGTCTCTCTGTCTGTAGTGGTCTATGTCTCTCTGTCTGTAGGGGTCTATGTATCTCTGTCTGTAGGGGTCTATGTCTCTCTGTCTGTAGTGGTCTATGTCTCTGTCTGTAGTGGTCTATGTCTCTCTGTCTGTAATGGTCTATGTCTCTCTGTCTGTAGTGGTCTATATCTCTCTGTCTATAGTGGTCTATGTCTCTGTCTGTAGTGGTTTATTTATCTCTGTCTGAAGTGGTCTATGTCTCTCTGTCTGTAGTGGTCTATGTCTCTCTGTCTATAGTGGTTTATGTCTCTCTGTCTGTAGTGGTCTATGTCTCTCTGTCTGTAGTGGTCTATGTCTCTCTGTCTGTAGTGGTCTATGTCTCTCTGTCTGTAGTGGTCTATGTCTCTCTGTCTGTAGTGGTTTATGTCTCTCTGTCTGTAGTGGTCTATGTCTCTCTGTCTGTAGTGGTCTATGTCTCTCTGTCTGTAGTGGTCTATGTCTCTGTCTGTAGTGGTCTATGTCTCTCTGTCTGTAGTGGTCTATGTCTCTCTGTCTGTAGTGGTCTATGTCTCTCTGTCTGTAGTGGTCTATGTCTCTCTGTCTGTAGTGGTCTATGTCTCTGTCTGTAGTGGTCTATGTCTCTCTGTCTGTAGTGGTCTATGTCTCTCTGTCTATAGTGGTTTATGTCTCTCTGTCTGTAGTGGTCTATGTCTCTCTGTCTATAGTGGTTTATGTCTCTCTGTCTGTAGTGGTCTATGTCTCTCTGTCTGTAGTGGTCTATGTCTCTCTGTCTGTTGTGGTCTATGTCTCTGTCTGTAGTGGTCTATGTCTCTCTGTCTGTAGTGGTCTATGTCTCTCTGTCTGTAGTGGTCTATGTCTCTCTGTCTGTAGTGGTCTATGTCTCTCTGTCTGTAGTGGTCTATGTCTCTCTGTCTGTAGTGGTCTATGTCTCTCTGTCTGTAGTGGTCTATGTCTCTCTGTCTGTAGTGGTCTATGTCTCTCTGTCTGTAGTGGTCTACATGTCTCTGTCTGTAGTGGTCTATGTCTCTCTGTATGTAGTGGTTTATGTCTCTCCGTCTGTAGTGGTCTATGTCTCACCGTCTGTAGTGGTCTATGTCTCTCTGTCTGTAGTGGTCTATGTCTCTCTGTCTGTAGTGGTTTATGTCTCTCTGTCTGTAGTGGTCTATGTCTCTCTGTCTGTAGTGGTCTATGTCTCTCTGTCTGTAGTGGTCTATGTCTCTCTGTCTGTAGTGGTCTATGTCTCTCTGTCTGTAGTGGTCTATGTCTCTCTGTCTGTAGTGGTCTATGTCTCTCTGTCTGTAGTGGTTTATGTCTCTCTGTCTGTAGTGGTCTATGTCTCTCTGTCTGTAGTGGTCTATGTATCTCTGTCTGTAGTGGTCTATGTCTCTCTGTCTGTAGTGGTCTATGTCTCTCTGTCTGTAGTGGTCTATGTCTCTCTGTCTGTAGGGGTCTATGTCTCTCTGTCTGTCGTGGTCTATGTCTCTCTGTCTGTAGTGGTCTATGTCTCTCTGTCTGTAGTGGTCTATGTCTCTCTGTCTGTGGTGGTCTATGTATCTCTGTCTGTAGTGGTTTATGTCTCTGTCTGTAGTGGTTTATGTCTCTCTGTCTGTGGTGGTCTATGTATCTGTCTGTAGTGGTCTATGTCTCTCTGTCTGTAGTGGTCTATGTCTCTCTGTCTGTAGTGGTCTATGTATCTCTGTCTGTAGTGGTCTATGTCTCTCTGTAGTGGTCTATGTCCACGTACTATGTCTCTCTGTCTGTAGTGGTCTATGTATCTCTGTCTGTAGTGGTCTATGTCTCTCTGTCTGTAGAGGCCATCTTGTCTGCACTCTGAATCTGTTGGTGCTTGTGTGGACGCTCATGCAGAGCAGTACACTAGTCCTGTGCTTCATTTGGGGGGGTGGGTGGGAGAAAGGGGGAGACTCTAGTCGGTTGTGCAAATAGTATTTAACCATGGGTGTGAATGTGAGTGTGGACGTGGATATATGATTTACTGCAATATTCAAAACAAAATCATGTGCTTTTGCATTTTGGAAATTCTATTGATTGATTGATTGATGTCTCTCTGTCTGTAGAGGTCTATGTCTCTCTGTCTGTAGTGGTCTATGTCTCTCTGTCTGTAGTGGTTTATGTCTCTCTGTCTGTAGTGGTCTATGTCTCACTGTCTGTAGTGGTCTATGTCTCTCTGTCTGTAGTGGTCTATGTTTCTCTGTCTGTAGTGGTCTATGTCTCTCTGTCTATAGTGGTTTATGTCTCTCTGTCTGTAGTGGTCTATGTCTCTCTGTCTGTAGTGGTCTATATCTCTCTGTCTATAGTGGTTTATGTCTCTCTGTCTGTAGTGGTCTATGTCTCTGTCTGTAGTGGTTTATTTATCTCTGTCTGTTGTAGTATATGTCTCTCTGTCTGAAGTGGTCTATGTCTGTCTGTCTGTAGTGGTCTATGTCTCTCTGTCTGTAGTGGTTTATGTCTCTCTGTCTGTAGTGGTCTATGTCTCTCTGTCTGTAGTGGTCTATGTCTCTCTGTCTATAGTGGTTTATGTCTCTCTGTCTGTAGTGGTCTATGTCTCTCTGTCTGTAGTGGTCTATGTCTCTCTGTCTGTAGTGGTTTATGTCTCTCTGTCTGTAGTGGTCTATGTCTCTCTGTCTGTTGTGGTCTATGTCTCTCTGTCTGTGGTGGTCTATGTATCTCTGTCTGTAGTGGTTTATGTCTCTCTGTCTGTGGTGGTCTATGTCTCTCTGTCTGTAGTGGTCTATGTCTCTCTGTCTGTAGTGGTCTATGTCTCTCTGTCTGTAGTGGTCTATGTCTCTGTCTATAGTGGTTTATGTCTCTCTGTCTGTAGTGCTCTATGTCTCTCTGTCTATAGTGGTTTATGTCTCTCTGTCTGTAGTGGTCTATGTCTCTCTGTCTGTAGTGGTCTATGTGTCTCTGTCTGTAGTGGTTTATGTCTCTCCGTCTGTAGTGGTCTATGTCTCACTGTCTGCAGTGGTCTATGTCTCTTTGTCTGTTGTGGTCTATGTCTCTCTGTCTGTAGTGGTTTATGTCTCTGTGTCTGTGGTGGTTTATGTCTCCCTGTCTGTAGTGGTCTATGTCTCGCTGCCTGTAGTGGTCTATGTCCACGTATTATGTGTTGGTCTCTGCCTATATGTTTGTACTGTACAATAGTAGGGTCTATAATGCGTCTCCTTGTCTGCACTTTCTACATCAGGCTTGTGTCTGTTTGTCTGCACTTTGTACATCAGGCGTGTGTCTGTTTGTCTGTACTTTGTACATCAGGCTTGTGTCTGTTTGTCTGTACTTTGTACATCAGGCTTGTGTCTGTCTGTACTTTGTACATCAGGCTTGTGTCTCCTTGTCTGTACTTTCTACATCAGGCGTGTGTCTGTCTGTCTGTACTTTGTACATCAGGCTTGTGTCTGTCTGTACTGTGTACATCAGGCTTGTGTCTGTCTGTACTGTGTACATCAGGCGTGTGTCTGTTTGTCTGTACTTTGTACATCAGGCGTGTGTCTGTTTGTCTGTACTTTGTACATCAGGCTTGTGTCTGTCTGTACTGTGTACATCAGGCTTGTGTCTGTTTGTCTGTACTGTGTACATCAGGCGTGTGTCTGTTTGTCTGTACTGTGTACATCAGGCTTGTGTCTGTTTGTCTGTACTGTGTACATCAGGCTTGTGTCTCCTTGTCTGTACTGTGTACATCAGGCTTGTGTCTGTTTGTCTGTACTGTGTACATCAGGCTTGTGTCTCCTTGTCTGTACTGTGTACATCAGGCTTGTGTCTGTTTGTCTGTACTTTGTACATCAGGCTTGTGTCTGTTTGTCTGTACTTTGTACATCAGGCTTGTGTCTGTTTGTCTGTACTTTGTACATCAGGCGTGTGTCTGTTTGTCTGTACTTTGTACATCAGGCGTGTGTCTGTTTGTCTGTACTTTGTACATCAGGCGTGTGTCTGTTTGTCTGTACTGTGTACATCAGGCTTGTGTCTGTTTGTCTGTACTTTGTACATCAGGCTTGTGTCTGTTTGTCTGTACTGTGTACATCAGGCTTGTGTCTGTTTGTCTGTACTGTGTACATCAGGCTTGTGTCTGTCTGTACTGTGTACATCAGGCTTGTGTCTGTCTGTACTGTGTACATCAGGCTTGTGTCTGTTTGTCTGTACTGTGTACATCAGGCTTGTGTCTGTCTGTACTTTGTACATCAGGCTTGTGTCTGTTTGTCTGTACTGTGTACATCAGGCTTGTGTCTGTCTGTACTGTGTACATCAGGCTTGTGTCTGTCTGTACTGTGTACATCAGGCTTGTGTCTGTCTGTACTTTGTACATCAGGCTTGTGTCTGTCTGTACTGTGTACATCAGGCTTGTGTCTGTCTGTACTGTGTACATCAGGCTTGTGTCTGTCTGTACTTTGTACATCAGGCTTGTGTCTGTCTGTACTGTGTACATCAGGCTTGTGTCTGTCTGTACTGTGTACATCAGGCTTGTGTCTGTCTGTACTGTGTACATCAGGCTTGTGTCTGTTTGTCTGTGTTTGTCTTTGTCGGCTTACTTCTCTCACCGCCTCTGGCTGTATGGCACGGTGTTAGTCTGGAAAGACAGACAGACAGACAGATTCCGACGACGATTGGTTGTCATCCCTTCACCGAAGCACCGTGATGCCCCCTGACACCCAAGACAGCAGGGAAAGAAGAGAACAACAGTGTTGTCAAAATCGTCGCCTCCAAATCATGGACATTGCAAAACAATTTCAGTGCGCAATGACGGTTTTTATTGGCCGGCTGAAGGAGCTTGGGCGAGCGGTAATGAAGTGTTGTAACAAAATGGCTTCCTCTGTGAGAGTGTTGCGCGGTGTTAGTTGGGCCACGAGAGGCTCAGTCCCCGCCTGGAGACGTCTTCTTCAAACAATCTGCAGTCTCCAATGCAATTTGACCCGCGCTTCTCTGTCGCTCCAGGCCACTGCACAGCAAATAGAGCTTGTTCACTTTTTCACTGGTCCACACCCATCCCCCCCCTACCCTCCGCCCTTACCTCACTTAGAAACGAAGGGGAGGGGTGGGGGGGGGGTAATACAAGCACACACTTTTAGACACGACATGCCTTTATCGTTCTGTTGCCTTCTGTCAGGAAAAAAACATTTCACAAACTAAACAAGAAAACGTGTGAGAACGAAAGAAAGAAAGGCAAACAAACCCAACGGAGAGAAAAAGAAAGACAAACAAAAGAACAAAAGATATATACAGCAATACAAGGACGACTTCACTCTTAACCATGTTCGTTTTTCTCGGGTAGTACACACTGGAAGAAGAAGACGACGGGCAAAGCCGCCAGTGAAAGCAGAGTGTTCTTTACCTTGTCGTAGTTTGCACCAGTCGCTGCCTCCAACAAGCCACACAGCGTCTTTCTATTGGCAGCCTCTTCAAACACACAGCGGGCCTTGAAGCGGGGGGTAACACAATCCCCCAGCACCGCCTGCAATTCTCGCAGGGGTCTAACATCAAATAAGAGCGGCGCGTGCAAACGGTGAAGGGCTGATTTAATTTCATACAGGGAAAAAGTCCCCCGGATAGCCATCGACCGGCGCCGGGCCTCGCGGGGAGAAGGGGACGGCCAAAACAATTTGTTGGCGATTACTCTCCTTGATGGAATCATTACACGACTTGGCCCCCCCCCCCCACCCCTCCACCCCAAGACATCCTTACTTTATTGCGTCGCACCCCTTGTCATCTCTTGACGTCATGAAGGAATATAGTGTTATGTATGTAGTGCTACGAGATCTGTAGTGGAATGCATGAATGGAGACTATCAAGCTAGTTGGGAACTAAATCCAAAGTTCGAAACTATCGCTCTAGTGCGCAATGCATGGCACGATATTTTCAAATGTTCCGACCTAAGTTGGTGACTAAAGCGGGGCTCACACACAGGCGGAGCAAGCGGAGCAGGCTGCTCCGATCCTGCTCCGCTCTCCACCTGCCCTCTCACACACAAGCTCCGGTTCCGGAGCAGGCTGCTCCGATCCTGCTCCGGTAGGGGATTCCCCTATGATATGACGTAGTTTCTCCACTCGCGCAGTCTGATGGGAAATATTTTTACACGTGGATAAGAAGTGGCGGGAAAAAAAACACCGTGATGTTTACCAAAGGAGACAAAAGTCTTGTCTTTTATCGCAATTACTGAACATATTTCTAAATGGACTCTGTATAAGTCAGTGTGTGTGCGTGTGTGCCAGTGCGTTTTAGAGCTTTTCAGACACAAACTATGTGAGTGTGGGGGTCGGGTGAAGAGAGAGGTGGACTAACAACTGTTGGGACATGTTTTAAGTTTTGGTTCTTTTTTGTTTTATCGAGTTATATCCGAAGCTTCAAAGATGTTGAATGTGTATAGTTACACTAGCTTCCATGGAATCCATTCTTTTTTTTTTAGATCTACTACTAACAATCTCTCTTGCAGACGGTTAGACTGTTGCTTTATGTTACGCGCAATATGGCTTTGATTTAGATTTAGTTTTTTTCATTTTGTGTGTAGTTTGATTTAGCTTCACTCTACTCAGAAGAAATGTTTTAAACATGATTAACAAAATATTACTTTATGGATGTTTGCAAATAGAAACGTACGTGTGTCAACAGCGCAACAAGTTTCTAAAGAGG
Organism: Littorina saxatilis; assembly: GCF_037325665.1. Lineage (NCBI taxonomy): Eukaryota > Metazoa > Mollusca > Gastropoda > Littorinimorpha > Littorinidae > Littorina > Littorina saxatilis. The sequence continues at coordinate 65,082,189 of NC_090253.1, read as the reverse complement.
ACGATATAGAACGCTCATGGCCGGACCGTATCAGGTTGGGGGTGGCCCCCAATTGTGTTCGGGGTTCATTAGTTGAGGGCGCTAGGGAGGTCTGGACGTTTTGAAATGTAGATGAGAATATGTGGAATCTAGCTGGCGCGTTCTCCGAATATTTGTCATGATTTATTGATTTTTATTTTATTTTCACCCTTGGAGGAGATACATGTTCAGGCCGGGGGGGGGGGGGGGGGTGACAGGAACCCCCCCTGGATCCGTCCTTGACGCTAGACAAATCACTTTTGCTTCGCATGTGAGTCAAAAAGTATCTGTGCTGTAGCTTTTTTTATGTTTTATCTCACTCTCATTTTTGAATGTTGTTTTCACACACACACACACACACACACACACACACACACACACACACACACACACACTCACACACACACACACACACACACACACACACTTTTGATCCCATTCCATGTATTGCGAAGACTTTATTCAGGGTTTTAGCTAGTACTTAAACATCCAATTTCAAAGCACAAGTCTGAGCTGAGAATAGATATGCATAAATGTGTAAAATAATGGTGATTTGTGATCAAAACACTTCACAGGGAAGCTTGTTTATATGTCTTATGTATGTGTCTTCCATCGCCCTGGCAACATCAGAACTCCACACCAGCCTGCAAAAGTATAAACATAAAAGGTGACACAAATGAAACAAATGCAGCCCATAAAAATGCTTAATACTTCTTGACCTGTTGACCTAGTTAGTTAATATTTGGCGATTATTAACTATATCTTATGCATGACAAAGGTCAACACAGTGGCGAGTTCACAGGTCAAATGGAGGGGTAATTTGGAACACTTTTGAGTTTTGATCTAGCTGTAATCTTCTTTTTTCAGCACATTTTCAACCAAAAAAAAAGGACTAAAACATTACGTCTCCAATGAGTTAACAAGATCGTAAGATTTTGTTGATCTTGTCCGAGTGGATTTTCTGTATACAAGTGTTATCTGATAGTTACCTTATTGCTTCATGTGTCATTAACGGTGTAACTGGTTGTCTGAGGGATGCATTGACTAAGATCTCATATATGCTAGATGTCGAAAAACTACTCAAATTACCTGCCCTCGAAAGGGTGGTAACCAAGCTAAAAAAAAGACGCCATAGGAAATTAAGTAGCGTGGAAGGATGGGAGGGTATAAACTATGAGAATTGGGTAAGTATATTAATTATACGAAAATTTATTATTGAAATTTTCATTTAAATTACATAGTTTATACCCTCCAAAACTAACACTCTTAAATTCTTTAATGCTTAAATCGGGTTAATTAGTGTACGGCTCCATATAAAACCCGAAACGGTTGAGTTTATCCCCGAATTCGGATCCTTTTTGGAAAGAGCCCAAAAGACAGACCATTTCACCTACAACATTGTAACTTTTGGTATTGGTCATACCTAAGCTGAAATTAATGTACAGCAAATATACAGTGCAAAATGCCGTTAACGGTCTTGCAGGCAACTCAGTTAGCTATCCTGCCTATGCAACTGACTCACGAAGTCTCGCACACAGATAAACAAATGAGGGAAGGGGCCTGTGTCGTCTTCAACCAATAAACACACACACACACACACACACACACACACACACACACACACACGCGCGCACTAAAGATGAATATTGCATATATATGCATAATGCAGAAGAAGACAACTTAATCTGATAATCTATAGATGTAGTGACTGGTGCAATATTTAACGAATTTAAAAGGACGACTCTGAAATGTATCATGTGAACCAACTTCTCAATAAACAAAATGAAGACCAGTTTAAAAAGTTACCTGTTTCATTTTGGAATGTTTTTGGTCCCATCACATCTCTGATGTACACTCCATAGACGCACTGTAGTAATAAAAAAAAACTGTTTAAGGAGAAAAAAGATTATGCAGGGAGGAAGAACAGTAAGAACAACAGAATCAGCAGCAACATTCACTAATCTTACTCCACATAACACATAACACTGAATCTCAGTGAAGAGTTAGTGATCCAAATATTTTAATTAAACAGAGAGACACAGAGAGATTGAGAAGGAGACAACAGCTGTGCATGTGCGTGTGTGTTTGTGTGTGTGTGTGTGTGAGGGGAAATTTAGTCATTGAAAACTAAACACTTTCTACTCTTCAATATCAAGTCATAGACATAAGATTAAGAGCCACTGGGAAAGTTGGACATGAACATGTATATGTTGCAGGTGAGGAGGGGGGGGGGGGGGGGGGGGAGGCTGGAGGGTCTTTGTTGTTTGTAGATTATAACTTTAATAGCACAAATTCCTGTTTTGTAACACTGTTATGTATAAGTAGAAATGACTGTGGAATAACTTTCTTCTGTTATATCAGTATGATTATTTGCAAAGTTACCCGGATCATTGTGGCATCCTCTTAATCCTATCACGTCTGAGACTTTAGTAGACGTGCCTGTAGAGGGAAGGGATGGGGGAAGGGGGTGGAGGGTGGGCATAGAGAGTGTCGGTGTAATATGAAGGAGGGAGGGGAGAACCATTGGTAAATAAAACTCTTATAATATCAACAGTTCTGAAACTATTTGAGCACGAGTTTCCCATTACCACACAAAGGTGCAGATAGCAACAGATGTTACACTGAGAGTGGGGGGGGGGGACTTTTAGAGGGTTAGTTGTTGGACTGTAGTATCTGAATAGCAGTGCTATGGGGTGAGGGTGGTGCTGGGGCGGAGTATGTATCGTATGTAACTTGAATTGGATATTAATAAGCATGATCACTCAGACTAGAGCTAAAGACGGTGTTAATCTTCACAGACATTACATAATATGAATTCACAAGCACGTACCTTTTGTTTTGCCCTTGAGTTTGGTAGAAGGCAATATTGAGTGTCGAACACAAGTTGCATTGATCACTGACACTGCGTCACCCTGCGGTCAATCTCCTCTGATCTGCAGATTGCACCTGCACAAACCCAAACAATGTTATGATCGCAAAAAGCCTGCATAGCTAATGGATCTAAGAACACAAACACTCGATGGATCTAATTAGAGAGTCTGCAAACGAGTCATTTTACGTTGGAAATTCAATGACAATGAATCTGTCAGTCAATGAAGCAGATAGATCTGTCCCTGCGATTGTTTTTTGCAAGCAGATACATGTTTGAACTTCACTTATCCCGTTATCATTCAACAAATTGATATCTTGCATGATGAATTTTGTGCCGAAGAGCTGAACAAACAATCAAAATCAAGCAAGTGGTACATTCAGAAGACAAACTTCAGTCGCAAAAAACAAACTGACGAGAAAGAACCTAGCTTAATTACTGCTGTATTGATTTCGGCCAAACCAACGCATTTGCATACTGAAGTCATTCCTCCTTTGATTCCAATCATTGTACATGATCTTAATGCAAAAATATATACGAAAACAAGCTGATCGAAATGAGTAACATTGCACCTGCATTGAGTCGATTGACTGTACTGCAAAAGCGAAGGTCGTCTGCGACTGGAGATTTCGAAGTTGAACAGCAGCGTTTCTTCACACTCAGCTGTTGGCTTCCTCGGAAAAGTGAAAAGCGTGACTTGAAATCTAGCGGAAACCACATTGTATCTTTCCGTTTCGGTATTCTTGTGTAAAATCCATGAAAAAGTTCTTTCGAAAAAGGCGGCCGTCGTTATTTGGGATGCCACCTAGTGTCACACTACTATTTCCGGAGAAAGTGATGAGTGCGCTGATTGGCTGCACCGCTGCACCGGAGCCAAAAAATAGAAACGTGTCCTATTCCTTGCTCCGCACCGCACACACAACTTTCTCCACTCCTGCAACGGAAGTAGCGTCATCTCTCCGCCTGGTGCAGCCTACTCCACCCTTGCTCCGCTTGCTCCACCTGTGTGTGAGCCCCGCTTAACTTGCCTAAATTTGGTCCTCCTCCGAGGAGGACCAAATTCCTTAGTTTCGAACTATTGCAAAAATACAAATGGCGGCCGCCATGACAGTCTTTGATTTTGCTGTACAAAAAAATCAAATATTCGGCAGTCCGACGCATGAACCAAAGAATGATGTCGACAAAGAAGTTGAAACATTGATTGCGCTTTGGAGGGGGTTCAAATACAAGTCGTGAAGTGACCGGCACAGCTGATTTGGGACACGATCTACCTTGAGTCGGGAGATTTGCTATGAACATTGACTAAATTTCCACTTTTTACATCAGCGACTGTACAAATTTGGCTTGTACATCTTCCTGTCGCTGATTTTAATCGGTTTGGATCATCCAACAGGTAAGAGCAAGATTCATCCGTTGTGTGCGTGTAGTTTGTGTGTCCCACGGTGTGTGTGTTCGTTTGTGCGCCTCGGTGTGTGAGTGTGTGTCAGATTATATATTGCAATAATACATTTGTTAGAAAGTGAGAGCAAGGGTAGATCTGGATATATGGGCCAGGCAGTAGATCTACTGTCTGAGTGTCTCCGAAACCGTGTTCAGTGTCATAGGAAAATAGGCCTACGAGCCATTGTGTAGTGGTGACGATGAAAGATACAGTTGTTGTTTTTCTGACAGTGACATTGACAATGAACGATCGTCAATCAATGCATCAATGATTATGCACAGCAGCATCGGTTTCTTCGGAACTGTGCACTGTTGACTGAATTTCCCACGGTGGAGCAATGAACAGTAGACACTAAAACAAAGCTAATCTAATGCATTGAAGCATCGCTGTAGATCTATCTCATTCAACTAACAATATTTAAAGGCACAGTAAGCCTCCCGTAAACCATCACAGAGCTCCCCGAGCGTCTAAATACAGTACAACCATACTTCCATTTGAACGCTCACCGAACGGGAACATCCTGGCTGCTTTCTGTCGAGCGTGAGACATTTTCCAAGAATTTATTTTCGTAGACTTGTTCCGTTAACAACAACGGCGCCTCGTTTTTGCGCTAGACCTAACTTTTAAAATCTAAATAATAAATTGACAGCTTGTTACACAAACATTCTTTAATCATAAAAGAATTCGTTTTTCATCAAGACAAGATCAGAACAATTCGAAGTTGAGAAAGTTTAAAAAAAGAAAAGCCCGGAAGCAGGGTCACGCAAGGGTCGTAGCAGACGACGGCCGGTTTATCAGTGCAAATCGCCGTTCCTCTCAACAGTCAAAAGCCATCGCTAGAGTTCTTGTGAACCACAGCCGTTGTTTCGTGCATAAAAAAACGTGCTATTGTAAATAAGCTCACATCGAGTCGCATTCAAATGACTAACTATGACGACTGCATTGTGAAAAGGGAAAACTGGATCACACGGGTTCACGATGGCTCAGGGGTAAGATAAACCACGCAAAAATAAATTCTTTGAAAATTGTTCGCTCTTTACGGAGGGCACCTAGGATGTTCTCAATTGGTGAGTGTTTAAATGAAATGGTGTTTGTACTGTGTGTAAAAGCCTGACCGTATCTGTGATGGTTTACGGGAGGCTTACTCTGCCTTTAATAATGCAGTGAATGGCAAATCTATCTCTGAATGAACTGTTGTGTATCCTTATTTGCTGTAAATGTCCTGGCTCACACTGCACTCCCAACATTAGAAGTATGTTTTCTAAGCTGAATGCATGTATAATTTGATATAGTAAGTGTGTAAAGCCAAGAGTAACACTAACTGGCCCAAAACAATTTTTGTGTGTATACAAATGAAGAAAGAAACTGACTTCACTTGAATCACTGCCACTGAAAGTGTGTCTATTGTGTATTTTTAGAAGGGTTATTCAAGAATGACTTATTTTTCTGTTTAAATACTTGATATTTACTCTGCATGAACAGAGTCAGAGGTAAATGCTGCTGTATAAACTATGATTGTGAAAGAGGGAATAAAAGAATCAATGAGCGAGTGGTTTAATTATAATACAGTTATTATTTATTGTTAATTAATTATTTTATGGTGTGTTTTTTCAGGCCTCCTAAGAAACCAGAGATGATGTGTGATGAAGTGTTCATACAGCTCTTGCATTCAGATATATATATGGATTCTGGAGAGGATTCAGACTGAGTGGACATGCTGCTTTACAGACTACCATGAAGAGTAAGTCACACATTTCTGTACCACTACCAAGTACCTGCTTGTGCCTATTAAATTGTTATTGTAAAATTGATTTATGATATGTAAATTGGCACTGGTGATAGTAGTTTGAAGCTGTGTAGATGTTTTTGGCAGACTTTTGTACGTTGTGTTGTAAAGAGATCTGCGTTTCACATTAGATGCACTTACAATCTAGATAGATACATTCAGCTATGTCAACACTTGTTACATCTGAATCTGAGAGTAGTGGCAGGAGATGCAAGTTTATTGACACAAAAACATTACGGCTTTGTATAAAATAAATTCTTACATCTGTATGTATCCTTGCATAGTACAATTTGTACTATTTATACAAAATGGTACATAAAGCTTGGTTTTAGTTCTCTTTCTCTTCTCAAATCCTTTGCCACTATTCTTAAAGTAAATTACACAGTGTGAATGAACTAATGCAGCACAGGAAAGTAAAACAAAATTGCAAGATAAAATGAAATCATTACTAATTTACTGGAATTATTTTAAAGGCACATACAGTTATTCTTCCCTTGGCTCACCATCCTAGATCTTGCCAGGCTTTTACATGGAATAAGAATGAATCTGTTCACTCGGATACTTCTACATTCAACACCCTGGCTTCTTCCTGCTCAGAGTTAGATTTTGTTGTGGAAACCACTCTCAGATTAACAAAAATGTTACTTCTTTACTTCTGCGAGTGACTTTTGAGAAATTCGTCCATAAACAAAATTCAACTATGCACATGAAGCAGTCACTGACTGTCAGGGTGTCAATATTTTATGTGTCTGGGTGAAGTTATGTTCCTATCCCATGTACAACTGGCCAGATCTGAAATGGCCAAAATCAATGGGATCAACACACATCCCCAGAATCTTCATCACTGGAAAATGTGGTGGGTTGAATGTATTTTAATAAAAAGGCTGACAGGCGAGTGCTTTGGATCCTGAAAGTTCTGTTTTGGACTGAAATCGAGACACATTTCCCAATGAAACTCAAACTGTATAGTGTTGATGCTGAAGAGCGAAAGTGTGTGGGTTGAGGGCACACTTGTTTTTGACTAAAATCGAGAGCACAAAGTTCATACACGCACAGATTTTTTTTTAATAGTTTAGATTACAATATCACACACACCATCCCCGATCCCAATGGTCATGTGAAGAGCAAGTGCTTCCTCACCCCCCCCCCCCCCCCCCCACACACACACACACTGCTCAACACGTACACACCTTCTCCCCCCAACACACACCCTCCCCTCGCTAACCAAAACCCATCCCCGTGAATACTGAAGGTGCTCAGTTATATGTTTTCTTTATTTTTCAGGAAGGACCGCTACATTAAGGGAAGGCTGTTTGCACCTTGGTTCCTGGGTTCGCTGGGGACGATGATCAAATTCAGAGTACCATCACAATTCTGTGCTTTTCCATCTGATTCGGTTGAGAATGCTTGCAGAGGTTTCTACACTACCCGTCATAAAAAAGTAGGCAGATGCGTTTGAGGGCAGATCTTACTGATGAGGCTGTTGATTGAAAAACCAAGTATATGACTGAAAAGGCCATTAATTTCCCTACTTTATTCAGAAACAAAATTGGGTTTTCATGACGTAGTGTCTATGCAGTAAAACCTGCAACACAGTCACCCCCCCCCCCCCCCCCCCCTCCCACAAATCAAATTCACAAAATCAAGCTTCCCGTGTTAAAATCAACAACACAAATCAGAACAACTAAACCGAAACTCAAACATGTTTTGCATGTCATTAGACAGAACAATCAAATCTTTATCCAAAACAGTCCGTTTTGTTCACATATATCTTGTCTAACATGAACGCTATGGCATGCTGAGCGTGTAGTTGTCAATCCTCTCAGTTTTTGAAGTCGTTTTAGCGGGTAATGAGACCAAAAATGGTACATTTCAGAACTCCTCAACGCATTGTCTTAAAACTGTCAGTGATTTGTGCTAACACACGTCGTTAAGTACAACAAGTCGCGTAAGGCGAAAATACAATATTTAGTCAAGTAGCTGTCGAACTCACAGAATGAAACTGAACGCAATGCCATTTTTCAGCAAGACCGTATACTCGTAGCATCGTCAGTCCACCGCTCATGGCAAAGGCAGTGAAATTGACAAGAAGAGCGGGGTAGTAGTTGCGCTAAGAAGGATAGCACGCTTTTCTGTACCTCTCTTTGTTTTAACTTTCTGAGCGTGTTTTTCGACAATTTAAATTTTAAAACCTGTACCGTTGAGTCGATCCCCAAAATTGGGAACTTAATTTAAAATTGCACAAAAGTCAGCCTATTTGATCTTCAAAATTGTCACTTTGTAGAAGGGTCATGCATAGGCTGAAGTTTATGTCCACAAATGTAGGTTATTAACTTGTTGTGGGTTGCATTGTTTTTGGGTCAACCTGTATTTGGTTTTTTTAATAAACGGCCTCATCATAAAGATTTGCCCTCAAACGGATCTGCCTACTTTTTATGACGAGTATTATAGTTGGCTCAGTGGCTAAAGAAACATTCTACAGGATGAATAAACAAACAAACAAATCTCATGATTCTCTGTGCTTTAATGTGTGTGTGTGTGTGTTTTGGGGAGTTTGTTTTGGTTTTTAGTGAGAGGATGGCTGGTGGTTTGGATGGGGTGAAAAGCTGAGTGACACTGTGATTGTGGATAATTAAATTGTTGTTGCTGCTGTCAGTTTCAAGGCACCGTTCTTCTTGCAAACGCCAAGTTTGGCTTACTATTTTATATCTGCATGGGCTCTTACATGAGGTTAGGCCATCTATACACTTTGATACATACCAAACATTTACATTCTGACTGGGTCATGTGCAAAGTTGGAATGTTTGAATGAATACATTTTGCGGATTGATGCCAGTAGAAGTTAAACAAATTAATTGATCAAACATTCCAACACTTCAAAGTAAACACACGTGTTTTTGACAGCTGGTATATGTTAAAGTGGAGGGATGGTTTTATTCCACGTGAAGCCTGCATGCCACATCTGAGACGTTGAGCGAAATCGTTTACACAAAATATGCAATCATTGTTTATCATCATTTAAATTAAAACGTTCATACACAATGACACAACAAATGTTGTCGGAAACTCAAAAGAACACATGAAAGAATAAAAGATGATCAATGCAGCAAAACGCGCCACTTGTACAGAGTGGGTTACAATTTCATTCTTTGTTTAATTTAGCCTTCACATTTCCCTTATCATATCTTATATTTTAACATCGTTCTGTTCTTGTCAGCTTGAAATGTTTGCAGATTTTACTCACGAAACAGGTTAGTCTTCTGAAGTCAATGCAACATCAAAGCTAAAATTTCACACATGAGATGCATTTTGATGATCAGCTCTACCATACCGAAACAATGCATTTAAACTGGCGCAGATTAATTTTCAAATGATGTTCAAGAAACAGCTAGCTTCCTTATAGACAGAGTGTCTAAGTCACAAAATATAGTCATCTCAGTATCCAACTTCATTACAAAGAGGTCTCTGTTTCTTTGCTTGCTTAGAAGAACTTCTCAGAGTGTTTGCGGCATTCATCAAACAAGATCATACACATTTCCCGCAGTGGGGCACTGCGGTTATGAAATTAAAGGCCCCTCCTGTTTTTGGAACCGCAGGAGCTTTCTAGTTTGCTGTTAGGTAGATTTTTGGTTCCTCTTTCCTGTCATGCTCTCTTTTTCTTCATGAATTCTTTTCTTTTTTCTGCCTTCTTGCTCATTCACCTGTATTTTTTCCAAAAATCTCTTCTCTTGCCGCTTGTCTCGCGATTCATGTATAGTTTAATCTGTTAGTGTTCTGATGTAAGTCCAGCAGTAGATAGGTTAAGCCTATTTTAACATACTGGAAACTGGTAATCTTCCAGTAGGTATTAATTTAGTTTTACTAAAGCCTGCTGGGACACAAGTAATGGGTTAGTGCATTTGTAAACAGGAATCGCTTGACAAGTGGCCCCCTTCATCCCCCCCTTCCTCGTCCTGATATGGCTCTGCGTAGTCGGCTGGACGTTAAGCAACAAATAAACAAACAAACAAACAAATCATACACATTAAAATATTGTCACTTCCTACTCATTGAATAATGTATTCATTGTATCTAATTATTCATGTTAAAGACCAGCACAAAATTGCAATCATTTAAATATGTCACTGACATAAAGTATTCTACTCGATCTGGAAAAAAGGAAGAAAATCATAAGTGCATGATTCAAATCACTGATGATGTCTTGTAATTCAGTAGTGTTTCCAGTTAATCTTTTCTCTTTACATCTCACAATTCTTTTACTAGTTTATTTTGTAAGTAGAACACCAGGCCAAAACCTTGTTGGCTCCTTTTGTATGACATCACACATTTTCAAGGATTTGCTTGCAAACTTGCTTGTTTCTTAATTTGTTTCATGATCGCTCCAAATTACATTCCTTCCTTTATCTGGCACTCTTGTTCTCAACTTTGTCCCTCCCTCTCAGCGGTTTAGAGAGAGAGAGAGTGAGTGTGTGTGTGTGTGTGTGTGTGTTAGTGTGTGCGTATGCCTGTGTGTGTGTGAGAGAGAGAGAGAGAGAGAGAGAGAGAGAGAGAGAGTGAGAGAGAGAGATAGAGACTGAGAGAAAGAAAGAGAGAGAGTTGATCTATTGTCTTGATTCCCTCATTCAATTTTCTTTTGTTGTATAGTGTAGAACTTAGACAGCTTCGTGACATACCTGTGGTGCGGTTTTATGGTCGTTTAACTCTCCATCGGTGAACCATGCAATTATTTCTCTTCAACGATTACTCGGTCTCTACTGACAACTCTAAACTCCACAAAACACGACTTTTTTCAGTTCAGAAATGTCAGTTTCGCTCCCATAAATTGAAACACAAACTTAAATACATCCATACATCATTGTCTGTTACAAAGTTCCAGCTTTGCTTTAAAATGCACAATCAGTATGAGGGACACGGACTTTTTCCCAGTACATACCGACTGAGCCATCACTCAAATCTTCGACGACACTGACTCAGCCTATATGCTGCGTACATCTCCCCGGTCGGGCAGTTTTAGCTCTCGTAATGTGCGGAAGAACTGAGAGAAACATTTGCGTTCTGCCTATGTTTGTCTTGTTTGCTCGCCAAAATAATATTGCATCGATCAACCACTCAAGTTCGCACTGTTACCATGCTCCCAATCCCATGCTGGTTTGTTTACCACTTTCGAAGGTGAAGAGTTCACCGCGCCTGCGCAATGACGGGGATTTCCCTATGACGTCACCTGAAAGTTATGACCTACTCTTTTAGCTGGTAACTAAGTAGTCTCGACCAAGTTCGCTCTCATGCATTGCAGACTGACTAAATCTTTAGTTACGAACTGCGTAGTTCGAACCTACGTTTAGTTGCTAACTATAATAGTCTCCATTCATGCATTCCACTACTGGTCAACCCGTGTGTAATGCTGAAAGAGGAAGAGACATACTGTGCAGTACGAGGTTGCTCAATGTTCACTGGTGACTGAGTTCGATATATCGTTGTTTGACCCCCCCCCCCCCCCCCCTCCTCCCTTGACTGCTCTTGTTGACACCGAGGTGTCCCGTTGTCATGGCAGCAGTGACCATCAGGAACATGCTGTGATAATACCTCAGTTCAAACTTATCACAGCAAAACTTGTGTTACCCTGCGCTATGCACACAGGTACCAACATTTTGTTCGGGGCGTTTTCCTGTATCAGAATATGAAGATGGTAGCAGAATCTTAAATGCGGATAAAGTGTCCGATACGTGGTCGTCATGGCTGGTTGCTCTGCCTCAGTGTTGACAGCAGGAACTCTGCTTAATGATGCTCCCAGAACACCACGCTTAGACCTCTTCCGCATCCTCCGGTCTATCTTCTCTTCTTTTTTTTCTTTTTTTTTTCGCTTTCACTTGACTACAGTCTCCCCTTCCCTCACCTCCCTCCCTGTGGTCCCTTCAGTCCAACCACCCCACTTCTGCACCATGGCTTGGTTCACTTAACATTATCAACATCCGCCTCCCGCCACACACACACACACACACCCCCCTCTTCATCACACGCCGGTCGCCCCCCACTCCCACCACCGCCATACTGATGATATTTCAGCGTCCAGAGAACATGACGAGGACTTTGGTCGCCATCCCCCCCCCTCCTCCCCATCCCTACCTGGGCAAAACACGAGCTAACCACAGTAGATACCTATGTCGAGGCCTGTGCTTGCTACATGAACATCCTGTCCCAGGGATGCATACCGACATGAACATCCTGTCCCCGGGATGCATACCGACAGGTAGCCAGGCAGGTAGCCAGGCAGGTAGCCAGGCAGGTAGCCAGACAGGTAGCCAGACAGGTAGCCAGGCAGGTAGCCAGACAGGTAGCCAGACAGGTAGCCAGACAGGTAGCCAGGCAGGTAGCCAGAAAGGTACCAGGCAGGTAGCCAGACATGTAGCCAGACAGGTAGCCAGACAGGAGGTTTTGAAGACAGGTCCAAGTGGAAGGCTATCCCGATCCCATGCAGAACGGTGGACAGATCCACGGCGATGACAAGATGTCGGGACAGGAAGCACAGTGTCTGTCAGGCCACAGTAACAACCAACTAGGACCGTCGCTGCCCCCAGTGACCCGGTCAGGCCGCTCATGATCATTGTCAATTGTCATGCTGTGCTTAATCGTATAAATGTTGTGTTCACGCAATGCTTTTTGTCTCCCCCGTCAACTGTTCCACGACACAGAGTTCAGCCGGTATTCCATTCAGCGTCAACCATTCACTTTTCCACAAAGAGATCCTACAAAATCAATCCCCTTTCGTGTCCCTAGAGAGACATAAGTCGTCAGTTTTAAACACGTTTCACCTTCATCAAAATTGCCAGGCCGCGCGGGTTATGCGATGCTAGTCTACATTAATCTTGTTTGGAGGTCGATTAGATCATCGTCTTTTCCTCCCTGCGTATACACACCCACACACTCATACGCACCCACGCAAGCACGCACGCACGCACGCACGCACGCACACACAACATTCGAGACAAACGCGGAGAGAAGGAGAGAGAGAGATAGAGAAAGAGAAAAGGAGAGAGAGAGAGAGAGAGAGAGAGAGAGAGAGAGAGAGAGAGAGAGAGAGAGAGAGAGAGAGTGACAAACGCGGCTGAAAACACTGGAGAAGATAAGGAAGAGTTACTGGGAATGGATCAAGAGAAAAACCAAAATCGGTTCAGCGCTGCGCGCGAAAAACCAAAATCGGTTCAGCGCTGCGCGTTGAGAGCACGTGTTAAAATATCTCATCGATGAGGTTGTGTCCGGGGTGTAGCTGAATACGGTCTCCAAATTTGAAAAAGATCCACCGAGAACTTTGGCTTGGCATCGCGGACACTGACACACACACACACAGACAGACAGACAGACAGACAGACACAAGTCGTATATATATATATAGATGTGTTCTTACTTCAGTTTATCTATAAACATGTAGCAGTTGTTTTCTGTACTGCTTTTTCTTTAGCCATTTCAGACTAGTCCCTCTTTAGGGCGAGGGCCAGATGTCAAACAAAGCAGATCACTGCTTACAAGAAGAAGAAGAAGAAGAAGAAGAAGAAGAAGAAGACTTTATTACGCCATATAGCATTACAGCCATAGGTATTTGTCCTGGTGTGGAACACTCATACATCCATATACTCTATTAAACTCGTTAAATAAAGAATTGTCATAGGCATTGTCATTGTCCCTCGATCTCTATCTCCCTTTATCTCTCTCTCTCTCTATTTTTTTTATGTATATATCTCTCCGCCTGTCTCTCTCTCTCTCTGTTTCTCTCTCTGTTTTTCTCTGTTTCTCTCTCTCTCTCTCTTTGTCTCTCCCTCTGTCTTACTCTCTCTCTCTGTCTCTCTCTGTCCTTCTCTGTTTTTCTGTCTCTCTTTCCCTTGCTGTCTGTCTATCTGTTTTTCACTCCCTCCCTCCCTCCCTCCCTCCCTCCCTTCGCCCCCCCCCCCCCCCCCCCCCCACCCCCACCCCCCATCTCCCTCACAAAACCTTTGACCTTTCTTGCTGTACATGAAAAACGTCAAGCCGGCATCGCAAACACGACTTCTTTCGGCACAAGGGAGGCAACCGGGTGAATTATATTCAAGTTGGAAGTCAAGATCTGTCTCCCTTGCTACGTTCCACAGGCGTGCTCCTTTATCTTAGTTTCCGGAAACCCCACCCCGAACCCCACTGTCTTTTGGGAAAATAAAAGGAAAAAAATGCAAACATGTTGTTCTATTTGCATGAAGTCGTGACAAGTCTTATCACACCTGACGGGAGAATGCAGGTCACCGGGTGACCCACAATGTTGACCCACACAGGCACACACACCGATCACATCACTCTCTCTCTCTCTCTCTCTCTCTCTCTCTCTCTCTCTCTCTCTCTCTCTCTCTCTCTCTCTCTCTCTCTCTCTCTCTCTCTCTCTCTCTCTCTCTCTCTCTATCAACTTACTTTTATTTCTCAAGTTATCGTTTCGTTGCAACTCTTGGGGGTTTGACGCTTTATCACCCTTTCTGCGCATTCTTTTCCATCATTATTTATTAAAAAACACTTGCTGTTTCAAAAGACACAAACATTCTGCAAATGCTGCGTGCTGCAAATGAGTGCAGCACCAGCCACAATGCACCGTTAGAACGGCAATGTATATGTCTGAGCGATATAAAACAGAGAGCAAGTCATCAATAAACCAAA